>NC_084545.1:11652500-11965000 GCF_024500275.1 Phycodurus eques | reverse complement strand
TTTTTTTTAAAATTAATTCATTTATTTTTAATGTAATTTTTTAAATTATTTTTTTAAAACTGTCGTTATTAACCGAGAGTAATGACGTTTCACGCTGGACTGGCGCACAGAGCAGACTGGCATGGAGGCGAATGTGCGGCGACAGCCGTGGAAGTACTCTGAGCAGCCTGAAACCACACTCTCCGCAATGTTCTGGACGTTCGGGAGAGACAACGCAGCACATAAATAACACCAGCCTAAAAGGGAGTAAGTAAAACAAAAACAAAACAAACAAAGTTGTTGTTTTAAATCCACACAGTCATTGTTTATGTAATGTTATGTTGTGTTGTGTTGGGGCGGCTGTGGGCTTCTCGCCCCCCCTGTCACTTACATTCCCCTCACGTTTTCCAACTATCCTGTAAAACAAACAAACAACAAACAACAACAAAAAAACTCTTCTATAACTGTTAACTGATTCCTCTGCGCAAGGTTTCCTGTGCTGGCCGTGCACCCAAGGGACAAGCATGTGGATCAACAAGGGAGGTTGCCACGCAGTCGTGGGAAGTAACGAAGTACAAATTCTTCCTTACTTTACTTCGTTACTGTACTTGCGTGTGCACTTTACTTGAGTATTTATTTTGTGACCACATGATACTTTTACTCCCTACTTTTGACACAGAAACAGATTATCTGCACGTTCTTCTCTTTTGACAAAATAGCCTCATAACTTCTTTTCAGCCACCTCAGATGACGACAAGACATGCATAGAAAGAGGTAAAGTCAAGCATGGTTGAGATCTTCATTGATCGATATCCGGGTTCTCGTTGGGCATGCAGGGGGGGGAAGAAAAGCATGCACGACAGTGAACCAAAGAAGCATTAACGACAACGCAACAGATTCGGTGAAGCGCGATATTCCCCATCCATGGCATTTTTAAAGACAATGCTTGATGTTCCCGGGCCACAAGAATGATTTGTGGCCTTTGATTTGTCTCACGGCAGCCCAAAAGCCACCAGTTTCTGGCGTTAAAAAAATTCTCCATTTAATCTGAAAAAAAACCCCACAAGTAAGATGTGTTTTTTAGTGGCATTTTTTTGTGACTCAGCACACGTTAGCAAAGTTATGGGAAGACGTTTCAAAAGATTAAAAATTGCACCAATTTTAACAATATTAACTAGGTCTCAAACCCAAAACCTTAGAACTGTGAAGCAGAAGTGCTCAGCACTAGTCCACCTGGCTACCTCTAAAAAAAGTCATAATATCCCAAATCCACATATTTCTATTTTTTACGTGGGAAAATCTAAAGTAAATAACCTGACAAAATGTTTGTTTTTGTTTTCAATCTTAAATCTTTAACAGAATGCAGGAAGTAAATAATGAAAGAAAAGAAAAGATGATTCTTCTTAATGACTGTTTGAAATCCAGTCTTCATTCATTTTCTCTAGTGTTGTCAATGTCAAGCCTATCACAGCCGTTTTATTTAGTCATCCATTATGAAACTTTCAAATGAAAATGTATTTAATTCTTTTTCCTCTCATAGATCTTTTCTACGTCTCGAGCAACTCCACTGCCAATCCCTCCATCATGACCTCGCCAGACTCGCCCCCTCTTGTTTCCCCTTCCCCATGTCCCGCTCCCCCTCCGTCCCTCCCCACGTCTCCTGTGCCATCCTCCCCCGCACCATCCTCCTCCTCCCTTCCAGTCCCACCCTCGCTGCCTCCCACGGGGGAGGTGATGGTCCTGGCTTTGGGAAGGAAGAAGCAAAGGGTCCTGATCGTTCTGTCCATCCTTCCAAATCTCTTCTTGGCCTTCCTGCTCTCCTGCGACCCCCTCATCACCCTTTCCTCGCCACACCACTGCCACGTGCCGGGGCCTGCGCCGTCGCCCGAGGTGCTGAACGTCTCCCTGCCCTGGGAGAAGGGCCTGAGGCCTGGAGACAGCAAAGATCTTTCCCAGTGTAAGCAGTATGCCAACGGGAGCCAGTCGGACGTGGTGGACTGCCAGGCCTGGCTGGGACTATAACGTCACGGAAGGGCTGAGGAACAACATTGTAACTGAGGTAAAGCTCCAAAGGGGAGCATCCTGAGCGCTCTTAATTGCTCCTTCGTTATTGAAGCACCACGTGTTTGCCAAGGGAATTGTGTAGATTGTATTTATTTTTTTTGCTGACGAGACAAACCTGTGTTGTGCTGTGCCCTGCTTAATAGCAGCACATGTGTCGTTTTCATATAATTTGATTCATAACAGTAAAGACACAAAATTCTAATTTATCAAGTTTTTATGCCGCTTTGGTTTTATATGGGTAAATGTCTCCCATGCTGAAAAAGCCACGCTCGTATTTTAAAAAATGTGTAGATGATTTAAACTTTTAAGTACCGAAGACATACACAGTTTTATAAAAATCGTGTGAGTTGCACAATATACATTCATTGCCCTTCAAACTCTGCAGACACAAGTGTGTAACTACTCATTCAACCCATTACTCCTATGTCTCTACACATTTACAATCATAATAACTGAAAGGCAAAGCAAATTTATTTATATAACACATTTCAAACACAAAGAAACTCAATGTGCTTTACATGATTAAAAGTATAAAAAAAAAAAAAAAAAAAGAAATATCATTTGAAAGTGGAAATGCTCTAAAAAGCATTAGGAAAAAAGACGTGTTTTTAACCTGGACTTAAAAACATTCACACTTGGGGCTGATGTCGCTTCTGTTGGCAACTTATTCCATTTGTGTGCAGCATAATAGCAAAATGCTGCTTCACCATGTTTGCTTTTGACTCTGCTCCACAATATTGTCTGTAGATCTCAGAGCCCTACTGGGTTTATTATTCCATCAGCATTTCCCCCCATGTATTCAGGCCATAAACCATTGAGTGATTTATAGACCAGTAGCAGAACTTTAAAATCTATTCTAAAGCTGACTGGAAGCCAGTGTAGAGACTTTAGAATTGGAGTAATATGCTCTGACCTCTTTCTTCTGGTCAGAACCTGAGCTGCAGCATTATGAATGAGCTGCAGCTGTTTAAAGTCAGAAGACCCTTACAATAGTCAAGTCTACTTGAGATAAAAGCATGGATGAGCTTCTCCTGGTCTGCTTGGGACATGCAAGCCTTCACTCTGGATATGTTCTTTAGCTGGTAACTGATTTGATATGACTGTTGAAAGTCAGGTCAGAATCTATCAGTCCACCAAGGTTTCGGTCTTGTCTCTTGGGTTTTTAAAGAGCGACTCCAGGCATTTACTAACAGCAATCCTCTTTTCTTTACTGCCATAAACAATTATCATAGTTTTGTTGTGGTTTAATTGAAGAAAGTTTTGGCAAAGACATGGGATAGTTCCGACACTTTCACAAATTCATATCTATTCATTCATATCTCAGAAATAACACCATTTATTTTGCAGTCTACTATTGTGTGAATGCAAAATGGCTGCCTCATGCTGGCACTTCAGTTCACAGATCCCTCTGGTGTATTATAATGAGGCAATCTCCACTGGCATCAATGGTAAAGACAGCTAGAGTGACAAAGATGGACCATTTGTAAAATAAACTCCCAAAAAAGGAACTCTGAAGACAGTAAGATGCATTTGTGATAGTTTTTGCGGAAAAGAAATATTCAGCAATCCTATCCTATTAAAAAAAATGAAAAAAAACATGTTGCACATCATGAAACTTCATTTGGGAAACATAACTGTAAAGAAATTTGAGAATTAATAGTTTGAAAAAATATTACCTTTGAAATATTGTTTTTCTTAGAAACAATTATTACTGTTTGAAAAATGACCTATTTGAAACTAAAAGGTACATGCATAAGATTTTGACACAATCTGAAAGCAATAGTCCAAAGCGATTTCCGGTAACTGCTATCTTTTCCATGATGTTGCTTTCAAGGTGTAACATCAGAGATTTGATTTGTGTGTGACGCCTGCATGCGTTGGCGTTATAAATATTTGATCACTAACACAGGTTAATCCTGTTGCCGGAGGCTTCTCTTACACACTCAGCCTCCTTTTTATCTTTCTTGTTTTATGCTTCACTCGTCAGGCAGACCGAAAATAAAATCCCCAAGCCAGACATTTTGTCTGTACCTCCATCTGTCTCCATGACAGTTGAGGCCCAGAGTCATTATGCCAGAGATGTCCCCTCCATTCATCCCTTCCTCCTAAACGTGACAAGCCAGGGAGATCCGAAGGCAATTTCATTACCTTTGGCTCTGAGGTCCCCTTGGACTAAAAACTCATTGGTGTCAAAGAACAAGGTCAAGGTGTGCAGTGGTATAATAAAATAAAATGGCCTAATAGAAAAAATCTGGATAATTGGCACTTATTATAATTACACTGAAAACATTTTTTTTTAACACCCCCTCCAAAAATGTGCAGATTCACCCGAGCGGCAAGTATGTGGGGGTCCACTGTAGTGAGCATTGACATACAGTACTTGCATCTAGGCCTGCTGCAAGGTGCCAAGTACAGTATTTAAAAACTGTCGTACTATAGCAATAAAACATGATACATAACAGAAATATACATTTAGGATGTATACACAAATAGAAGTACAATATACATGTGTACTGATACAAGATAAATACTGTATGCTAAAATGTAAAATTATGGCAAAAAGTCAATGTTACGATGACGAATGGTGTAATGAACACAACAACGGTCAAGCATAATTATATGTGAACAGACTGGGAGGGAAAAAGTGGCGAGAGTTAATGGCTTTCATTTCAAAAAGATTTATTTGTTGGGCTCCAAAGATAACGGTACAGAAGAACGGAGAGAAGTTGTGAGCATTCCCCAATGAACATTCTCTTCAAAGTGTTGTCAGATTTCGCCGTTGGACCTTTAACTTCCTCTCATTAAGGCTGACTGCCTTTTAATTGTGTTTTGCCTGCTGCAGTTACCCACTCAAGCTGCTTTCTCTCTCTCTCTTTTCACATCTATGCCCACTCAAGTGCAAACCACGCACACTGGTTCACCCTGGCTTCGTTGGTTACGTGCCCACTCCAGCACTGCAAGCTCAGAAGCACAAACTAAGGGGTTTATGGAGCAGGAATACGTTTGCAAATGGATCTCTGTTAAGTAATGGTGCTCCAACTCTGTATTTTCTTCTATTTTCAGTTCCTGTGTATGTAATGGTTGTGTGTTTTTGAACACTTATCCATTTTGTCTGTATTATCAAGCATGAGAATCATTTGAAGACTGTCCCATGTCTAAGAAATGCAGTTATGAACATGGTGAGATCAATTTCATGTTCATCACAAAGTAGCAGGGAGGGAATGTTCTGATCCAAACGAATCAGAGTCCGAGACAGCTCATGCAGGGTTTTGTCCTATGTTAAAGCACAAACAAAATAGTGCCTGAGTCACAGTCACAAAACAGGTCTGGGGAGTTTTTCAACATGTTTGTGAGCATTTCCCAACCTGCATCCACCCACAGCAGCACTGTGGCCTAATGTGCATTGTTGTGAGTCTGAATGACCAGCAGGATGGCGGATATTATTTGACCAGCTTTTATGTTTCTGCATTCAGGCTCCAATTAGGCAAAGCCTTTTCATCAGCAACCTTCTGGTCACGCTGTTTGTTACTCTCTGTAGATAATTAAAAATCACTTTGCTTTCAGCATTCAGCAGACTGCAACATTAGCAGCTCACTTGTTAATGAAAATCAGTGGCTTGCCTGAATGTGATTAAAAGTTGTGTTTTTATTACCTCCCCCACAGCGACGACGCTTTCCTACGGTTTGTCTGTCATGTTTGTGCAAAATACAAAAGGGCTTATGTAACCCAATTTATTTGTTAGTTTTTAGTTAGCAGATGATTACTTTCCAATACGACTACGCTGTTTTGTAATGGTCTCGGACGGTGAATGCATTTGAGCAGACATACTTTTCATCTTATGTAACTCTACTCTTGCTAGTATTAACTGCTTCGACTGAGAACCGTAACAATGTACTCTGACCACCATGCAATACAAATACAAACGTCAAAACTATTAGACAAGAAGAATCATGCCATCATTGATTTACAGTAAGGAAAACCCATCGTCAGAAACCATGCACCAACATGTGTTTGAAAACTAATCGTCTCCGTTACATTTAATGAATGAGAAGTAAGTCTTGATCGTGTTGTTAGCCTTCCCAAAAACTTGAAAGATAAATGTCACACAGAATGACATTCAGTTGCCCATGTCTGTGCAGTGGGATCTGGTGTGTGGTCAGTACTGGCTGGTCCCCGTGGAGGAGGTGTGCTTTATCCTGGGAGTTCTGACCGGGTGTCTGGGCCTCGGTTTTGCTGCTGACAGGTGACACGCACACATACACAAGACAAATAACATATATGACAAATATTTTAACACTTTTGAAAGATGATACTAGAGAAGGCAACCCCAAATCCTTAGTTCATAATGTCCACATGAGGTACACCTAATAACATAGTGTACAGTATGTCTACTGCAGTTTGGGTATGATCTGCCTAAAGTGGCGGTTTTGAAGGTAATTTATAGGCAGATAATGACCGTAAAAGCTTCCACTTGACTGAGCGCAGCGTTTGTTAACATGAGTGAATGAGTAATGCCTCTTGTATCAATAAAACAAAGGGAACAGTAATAAATATTTAGATTTCTGCACGACAATGTAGAAATAATATTAGACCATTTCATATTTAACAATATTAAAATTTTATATACCCTGTTTATTTTTGGACAGATCCAAATAATTTTTTTTGGTTTGTCTTATTTTGTGTTAGCAGTAGATCTAAATTTGATATTAATTTGATATTAATCTAATAATTTATTTAATAACTGATTTATCATAAAATTGTCCTGTCTTGTGTTCTTCCTGTCAAATCCAAGCATTTAATTGCACAGGGTTTTCCCAAAAATTGGACAGTTTACAATATGAATATCTGAGTAACTTCATATCCCAGGTAAATTAAATTGAATGGGCTTCGTTGGAAAATAAACATTGATCCAAATTTCAACAGTATATTCAAATGGATACAGATTTCACAAAGATTCACTTATGTTCAGTATGTGCACTATGGTTTCAGTAGTCCAGCTCATGCCAAATACACTGTAGCCCTGCACAGACAGCTTTCCTCTTTGAATTATTTGTGCCATGCCCAAATTTGCTTTGTAGGTGGTGTATTTCTCATTAAATTTCCTTGAAAATGCACACTGCACGCTTTTTATTTGACTGTGATCGAGCATATCCTAACACATAAAAATGTGTTTTTATTGCTCCAAAAAACATGGTTGTTACAATATCTTGTTAAAATATGAGGTCATTTGAGTGAGAATTATTAGATGAAGAAATGTTTTTTTGGAACACCCTATATTAAACAAACACAGCCTATTTGTTTTCTTCACAGAATTGGCCGCTCCAAGACCTTGCTGACGTCACTCACTCTGTCAGTTGTGTTTGGCGTTCTGGTGTGTGTCTCTCCGTACCCTTCCGTCTTCATCGTCATGCGCTTTTGTCTGGCGGCTGCGAGCGCTGGTGTCTACCTCACCCTATACATCTCTCGTAAGTTTTTCAGAAACAAACAAACGCTATAATGAGACGAGCCATATCCTGTTGAGCTAATATGCATTTGGTTGGTCTTTCAGGCCTGGAGTTGTGTGAGCCCTCACTGAGGCTGATAGCTACCGTACTGGCAGGGCTGATGACTGTGTCTGGGGAGCTGCTGCTGCTGGCAGTGGCTCTTGGCTGCCACTCCTGGAGAGGTCTGCTGGGAGCTGGTGCCGCCCCACTAACACTCTTCCTCAGCTATGGGTATGAGAGAGTTTATATTCTTTGTCAATTATTTGAGGAAAATTCGGTATTTGCGGTCAGGCTTGGTCCCTATCCTCCGCAAATAGCAGGAGTTCCCTGTAGTGTATATTTAAGAACCAGATCTTTTAGTCTACTGTCTTAAAAAAAGATGAATTGTGAATGATAAGCATGTGTTATGCATATTTTTTGTTTGTTTTTGCCAGAAATATGTAGGAACTGTAGCCAGGATCCTGTCTGTCATTTGATTAAGTCTCTCGATTGCATCTGACAGGCTTTTTTTTTTTTTGGGTTGTATTGATTCCAACTCCCTCACCACACAGAGCCCTTTCGCTCAAGTCAGTATGCATTAAAGCAACTTTGTCACGGCTGCTCGCTTTAGACCTCTGTTCCAAATTAAACCTCCATTTTGGATTCAAAACAAATTAAAATTAATAAACACAGATTAACAACAAACAACTGTAGGTTTGAATTGCGGGTGGTTGGAAAAAAAAAGAGGGATTATGACATTAAGCAAAAGACCCTTGTTGGTTATTTTCCACACCAAAATCACTAATGCTACTATGGTAGGATGCTGAGTAAAGGTCACCTGTACTTGTCGCATCGCCTGCAGTATTCCTGGAGTTTTTCCAGAGTCTCCTCGGTGGCTCCTGCTGTCTGAGCGACATGGAGACATGAACTCCTTCAGCGAGAGAAGAAACTCAAACAGAGATGTGAGGGATGACGAGAGCTTCACAGGTGCGTGCACAGCGATAGGGTTATGTCACGGTGCCTCATCGGATGCTATTTTGGCTTTTGTTTGTTTCTATGTGAAATTAGATCACCTTTCATTTTGGTTCTTCATCACAGAGCTTAATTGGGTATTCATGCAGCCTGTTTATGTTTTAATTCTTGTCAGCGCATATCCCCTAGCGGCAGCAGATAATTACAGGGAGCTATGATTCATGACTTATTTTAGACACGATGTTTCTGTTGAAGTACAGTGCACTTCAGCTGGTGCATTGGGAGAATAAATGTATCTGTCTGTCTGTCTATCGATCTATCGAGCCGTCAACAGTCAGCACTGTCTTATTGATTAAAATACTGCCTATCGATGCACTGGTAGTGTAGTAATTCATGCCTTTAATGCAGACGGTGCAGGTTTGATTCCCGGCCGGTTGCTCGATATCCAGGCACTACCGGTCCCAGATAAAGAAAATGGGTGGGTTGCGTCAAGAAGGGCTTTCAGAGTAAAAACTGTGCCCCAAAAAATAATGCAAGTGCCTCACTGTGTGGACTTGTGAGAACCCAGATAGTGATGGGATAAGCCAAAAGTCACAGCAATAACAACAAAAAGCAAACTAAGTGAGACTAAATAATAGATAATAAATTAAGAATTGTATGTATTATTGCCCTGTTGCCCCAGAACCTCAATGAACTTCATTTACTAAGATCCCAAACAGCAGTTGCTAAATTGTGTGTTCACTCACTCTAACAGGTGTAAAAGTAGAGAAGATGGCCTTATTGAAAAGAGGGTTTTGCGCTTTAGGTAGCTCTGATGGTTTTCACCACAGAAAATTTGGGAGAACACAGCCAGTGCAAAATCTAGTTTGAAGTGATGTAATTGGAAGTGTTAGTGGAAGAGGCAAACAAACATATTTGTGAGTTACGGTAAATCAATTGATCACTCCAGTTATGTTGGGGTGGGCACCAACCGCACTGTAAGTCTGCGCCTCTTTTTGCATCCTTAAATCATTAGTAAATCAGGACCTCTATAGACAGACGGTACTGGAACATGATTGTAAATCTGAATAGGTCAATCGGAAACCAGGACAGAGCGTCTTTGTCTCAGTTTCTAAGGACCCTGCTGTTTTTTGTTTGTCGTCACAAGAGCTTGATTCGGAGCCAGCGGCCTCTTCACGTCCACATCTATCCTTCCCGGAGCTCTTCCACAGTAGGAACATCTGGAAGAATATTTGTGTGCTCGGCTTCACCTCGTGAGTCACCCTCAATGCGTTTCTATTTTCTGTTGGAAAATCAGCACAATCTCAATTTGTGTTTGTCTCTATCCTCCTACTAGATTCATCTCTCACGGCATCAGCCACTGCTACAGCTCTTTCCGAGGTGATGTCAGAGGCACGGCACCGAGCTTCTATTGGACATACCTTCTGTCTGTGTGTGCCGGGGGCGGTGCCTGGGTTTTACTGTGGGCGACCGTCGACAGGTGCGGTCGCCGTGGCATCCTTCTGCTGTCCATGACTATGACGGGCCTGGCCTCCTTGATCCTCCTGGGACTCATGAAGTGTAAGCACGATCATGTTTTCCTTTACTTCAGGAAAGCCCTTATGGGAGCCCTGTGCAGTCAACCCCCCACATATTCACGGTTACGCATTTGCAAATTCATATATTTGCATATACATTTTTGTATATATTTATATATTTTTTTGTAACCTACAATATCCTCCATTATTTGTTGAAAAACTCACAGATTAATTTTTATATATATATATATAGTGCTGTACTTTCAAAGGCAGACATATTCCTCCCAGCATTCATGTTCAGTCATGGTAACACAAATCTATATTTGCATTGTGGCACACGCTGGAGTAGAGTGGGGTGAGCTGTGGATCCTTTGCATGAGACAGGGAAGCCTCTATAATTCTTTATTCTTGGGATATTTTGACTGACTTTATTTTAAGACTTTCAGAAAACCCCATAAAAGCCTGCAGAATTGACATCACTGTCTGAGTCTCTATCGTCCTCTTGTGGCACAAAAGTAGTACTGCCCAATAAAAGACAAATTGTCACCCAGCAACACAGTTCAAGCCAGGTCACTGCTGTAATTTTGGAATGTTAAAACCCGATTGGACTTGTGTTTTCACTGTGGGAGCGACGGAGACTGTAAGTACCACTGACGTTAATAGTATGATATCATAGCAATCAAGTCAACAGAGAAGGAATGCAAGGAGGAAGACACCGAGAATTTAGTGTTCCTTCTTCCTGGCATATGCCAGGGAGAGGTTTTGTATCATCACTCCATTCCTGTTACATTTGCGCCACTGACAGTAAGTACTCTGTCAATTAATCAATGTACTGCACCCTGACTGTTCTCCACTGTACGAAAGGAGGCCAAAAAGGCGTCAGACGTCAGAAAGAAATAATTGCGTGACTTGAATCTGCAGTTCCCGGCGGAATGGAGGCTTTGGGTATTACACTGCAATGTCATTAAACGGCAGCATGGTGGCGTAGTTGTGAGCACGTCTCATGTCTGGTGTTTTCGAATCTCTTTAGAAGTCAGCATGGACAGGCTACAGCTCACCCGTGACCCTGACGAGGACAAACACTAGAAAATGGATGGATGGATGTCATTAAAAGGTTTAATAGTGAAGAGCAAATGCAGTAACATGACATGTTATCTTTCCTCCTTCAGATCTCAGCGAGACTGCCATCACGGTTTTCTCCGTGATGGGCCTCTTCTCCTCGCAAGCTACAGCCTCCCTCTGCATTCTCTTCACTGCGGAGATCATGCCCACCGTCATCAGGTAGGATGGCACGTTGCACATTATATGTACACATGATGCATGTGTGCCGTGGGAAATTTTCCAATACTACGTAATTTGTTTGAAAATTATTATTCATTTCCTACTACAAACAATGTGTCTTTGTGCATCTATCTAAACCAGTAATGTGTAGGACCAGGCAGAACAAATCGATGAACTTCCACTACATGGCATAAGATACAGTTAACCTGCTACTCTGGCTGTTGCCATTCATATCACAGAATAGCTTCGTGTTTAGCGAAACATTTCAACTGAATTAGTCAATTTGTGAGTACATTGAGATGAGATGATCATGACTTCAGACAGTATACAGTGTTCCCACACTGTTCACAGAGAAAACCAGCGAAAATACGCAATTGACTCCCCCAACAGGTTTATAATTACTGTACATGCCACAAAATGGCAGCAAAGCAATACTTTTGTCTAAAAAAATCTTCTTTATGCCGCATTGGTTTAATACAGCGAAATGTTTCCATGCTGAAAAAGCCACACTTAGTCCTATTTTTAAAAACGATATTGAAGATTTAAAATTGTAGACATGAATAGTAAAAGCAATCCGTTTTGAAAGAGCAAGTGGTAGTGGGCCACTAAAATACACTTCTTGCATAACAGTGAAAACAAAAGTGCTGCCCTTTAAACTCTGCAGATACAAGTGCATGAATGTTCCTTATTACTCATTAAACCCGTTGCACTCCTTTCTTTATACAATTGTGATAATGGTAAATACATTCAATACTTCCCACACTTTCACAAATTCATACGTAGTCATAAAAGTCTCAGAAATAACATTTATTTTGCTCTCTGCTATTGTGTGAATGCAAAATGGTTGCTTCATCCTGGCACTTACGCGTAGATCCCTCAGGTTTATTGCAAAAACCTAATGAGGCTCTCTCCTCGGGATGGGGAATATATGAAATTTATATGGCGGGTTGTTGCATGTGAGCTGTATAACAATGACTACATCGAAAACGGTTGATTTTAATATGTATATAGTTATAAAAATCAGAACATTACGATGTATATCGTGTATCGCGATATAGCCTGAAAATATTAACATATTGGTTTTGGGCCATATCGTGCAGCCCTAATCTCGCCAGCGGCATCAACGGCAAAGACAGCTTGAGTGACGAAGGCAGACCATTTGTAAAAGAACCGAAAAAGGAACTCTGAAGACACAAAGACGCATTTGTGTTAGTTTTAGGGAAAAATCATATGCAGTAATCTCTTGTTCATTGCGGGGGTTAGGTTCCGGAGTTGGACCACCGACGCAATTGGTGAAATCGGCAAAGTAGCAACCACATATTTATTTGATTATTTATCCATATTTTAAAGCTGTATGTACCTTCCCAGACTTTTATGAATCTTCCTCATACTCTTCTTTAACCGCTACCGTACTCTTATAAACACTTACTGTACTGTTAAACAATTTTCAGTCTTAAACATACAGTAATGCACAGTAGTACTATACAGCATGTACAATTTATTCCTTGTAATATGTTTTAATGAATTTTTCTTTATTTTTTTTTTTTACAGTTTTGTTTTAGGCTAGGAAGTGTGTATTTTACCACAAAAAAATGACAGCATAGTCCCAAAATCTCACAATATAGCAAATTATTCTGGGAAGCACTTAATCTGCAATGGGTGAACCTCGATATAGCGACGTAACACTATATCCAAAAATGTAAATAGCATCTTCAGAAAACATGTTGGAAATCATGAAGCTTCATTTGGGACACAAAACGGTACATGGAAAACATTACAAAACAAAAGATTGAAAAATATTACTTTAGGATATTTTTTTTTCTTAGAAATAATTATTACCGTTTGAAGGATAACAAGTGTCAAAAATTAAAATACAATAATATCAGTAAAATTAATTGATTTGCAGAAAGAAATTCAAGTGGGGTATGTCTTTACTGTTATTGATCAAATTAAATGAAAATGAGCCACATACTTTTTGTGCCATCTTTGTTTTGTGGCGTGCCTGGCCTCAGTAAATGTTGGGAAGCAACGCTTTCGATGAAAACCTGAGCACGTGTGTCCACAGAGGGACCGGCGTAGGTGCTGTGCTCGCCCTGGGCTGCGTGGGGCGCCTCAGCTCCCCGCTCATGGACCTGAGGAACCACTACGGCTACTTCCTGCACCACGTGGTCTATTCCTCTCTGGCCCTGCTGGCTGTGTTGTCCATACTGCTGCTGCCCGAGAGCAAGAGGAAGCCGCTGCCTCAGACTCTGGCCGACGGCGAGCAGTACAGGCGTCCCCCGCTGGGTAGGAGGAGGCGGGACAACGTGCCGCTGTTGGCCACGCCCAACCCAGAGACCTAACCGAGCCCGACAGAGTAGGAGGGGGCATGTGCAATTCCACTGGAACACTTGCATCCATTTATGTTGATGGAGGATGGAGAGTACAGATAAAAGGGCTGTAAAGATTTTTTTTTTAACTCGCGTTCAAATCCTCCTCTCTTTGTGGCCCAGCTTCCTCTGGACTTCCTATTTAAACACTCCAGGAAGTCTTTCGTTGATCGGCGCGCGCAGCCGCCCTCGGAGGGTTGCTCCCTAGGAAGCGCAACACCGTAGCCCCTGGCATGTGTCATGTTTTGTTGTTGTAGCTCAACACTTGTTCTCTTTTAATGTCATGTACGTGAACTGACACTTGCCCCATCTGATGTAGAGCACAGTTCTCAGATGTATACTGTTACACACTAAGGTGTTGTTTGCTGTAAATACTTTCTTGGTTTTTTTGAAGTCTGGAAGTTGCACACTTCAGTACGCTTTGTAGAGGAGATGGTGTGGCGTGGAGCACTGTGATACAATGCCTTCAAAGTTAAAGGAGGGTTGCCCAACTAAACACTTGTACTGCACTGCGCAATCAGTACGAGGAATCAAATTAAAGTCTGCCAAAAGTGTAAATCTAGCCTGGAGCCAGATTATTTATATTTTATGTAAATTGTTATTACCCAAAATAGCCTGAGCAGTACATAGTCTCTTAAGTTATGGTTTAGGCATTGAGGCAAAATATGTCGGAACATTCCTTTCTGCATGTGTGGAAACACTTTGAAGGCCTTTTTATGTCCCCCCCCCCCTCCCTTCAGAAGCTTACATTACAGTACATCTTTAAATGAGCAGTCTCAGCATAGACGTATGAATAAAAGTGGAGTAAAAACGGTGACGAATATACTGTAAGCATACTGCTGAATGTCTGTCAATGCTGTAAAAAGGGCCCGATGATGAAGCTCCACAGTTGCTACTGAAAGGCCCTCCGAACTCCTTGTTATTCCTCTGACTGTTTTCTTGCTCATGTTGAATGTAGTGACCGCAGTCAAAGCGTATGCTGGTGGGCTTACTCGTCCCAATTGTAAAGGGATCATGAAGATGAACACTTTTACTGTTACTTCACATTTTAGTACTTCCTCGGTACCTTGACTCTAATACTGTGTCTGAAAACACTGATTGTTCAATGATGACCCAGTTAACTCTGTAACCTGATTTCACGTCGAATAAAATTGGTCCCTTCAGCACTCCCCTTCTTGTGTTGGCCCTCCAATCAACCAGACCACTTATGAAAGATAAACAAGACTTTGGCAATTGTGTGTATGTGGTTTGTTGAAGGAATGGGGAGGTACTTACCTGGAACAAGTGAGGGACACCTGCACAACATAATGCATTCTGTGTCAAACCTACAAATACACAGTTGTAAAGTTCTATGATTTTATAATGGCCACAATTATTCCCAAAGAGTTCCTGAACAAACCACGTTTTATCTGGGAAAATATAGCCTCTCAGGGGAAAAAAACACTTTACTAATAGATCTTCTTAATTTGCCCACTTACAAATACACTTATTTTTTCAATTGTAGGCACAGTGTGAACTCCTGCTTAAACCTTGTAATCTGTTCAGGAACCTCTCTTTCACTGTGAAATGTGAGCTCGTCTGAAGCTGACAGCAAATGACTACCCGAGGAAATACCAAACAGAGCAAAAGCATTAAGAACATTTTTACGTTGTACTGCATGCACTGTAGCTGTAACTGTACAGTTACTCAGTGATGCGTTAACATGATACTGCATGTGAGGGACTTTTACATAGTACTGCTCATTATTCCAGTTATCTGCTGCTTATTCAACAGCTGGGAGTGTGCTCCTCCAGCAACTAAGCAGGTGCTGAACTAACAAAGGAAATGAATGTAGCAAAAAAAAAAACTTGACAACACACATACAACTGCCGTATAATCCCTTGAAATTTACCAACATGTTTAGGCACAGGACCCACACGAACGTGTTAAAAAAAACAACAAAAAAACAAAAACAAAGATGAAGATCATAAGTCTCAAAGACACAAAATGTGTAAGACATGGGGGAAGGATAAATCGCAACAAGGCCCGGAATGTTCCACCCTGGTCACGAAACAATGGCCGCAAGGTCAGAGTGAAATTTCTAACGCAGGTGTGGAAGGCGGTGAAAGTTGACAGAAAAGATGATGACCCACGGGTTGTCATGTCTACAGTATTCCACTCATAAAACAGTCACATCATCCTTCCATGTGACAGCTCTCTTGACCTTTATCTCTTTCATAAATTTCTCATATGAGCTCAGCAGAAATTTAGTGGACACCCTTGAACTAAGCGTATTTCTACATGCTTACATGTATCCAACATAATAATGAAGACTAAATAGAAGTTTTGGAATTTTGTCTTACAAAATAATTTTCAGGATGTCAATTCAATGCTAAAACGTTTTTTTTTTCATTTTTTAAATTTTATTTTAGTGCTTAACTGCTTACGAGCCATTTATGCAAAATAAAACCGAAATCAGAATAACAAAAAAATAAAAAATAAGCATTACAATTATTGGATTTTCTGAAGAAAGGGCAAAGCGAAAGTCACAAAAAGAAAGGCAAAATCAACTTTCCCATGTTTGACTGCTAGGGAAGATCAAATGTAGAGAATGTTAATTGCGGCACCTCCCTGTGAGAGTTTATTGTTGTGTGAAAGCCAACACGGCCGACATTTTCAAGTGTTGCTTTTACACAGCAGATCTGAAAACGTGACTGCATTTGATTTTTTTTTCAGAAAAGTCAGGTAGTTTTGGTCAGGAAAAAGGTCCACCTTGGAATTACATTGTGTCGTACTAAATATGTCAATATGGTCTAATCTGTTTGTGTGCACACTAAACTTCCAATAATTGAAGAACGGGTTGTAGGCATTACCCACTCAGTGTGAGGCCATTGTTCAAGTCCCGCCGTGTGACCACTGCTGTACTTTCCAAACGACGACATGATGGAAAAGCTCCTTCTAACTCAGAGCTGTGCCAAATAAAGCAGTCACGCCCGCATGATGTCAGGTCTGTTGTCTCTCGGGTAACATCTATTTGGTGCAAAAAATACAGTAAAAGCCAGAAAGTTTCATGACACCAGTGACTATTTTATGACTGACTGGACACAACGCCAGTCTTTACCCGACTGTCACCCATAGCAGGCTGTGTTTTCACTGCAAAATACATCTCCTGTTGGACTGCATGGATCGCACGCTGAAGACACTATTTGACTGAATGAATGGCACATATTCAATTCTGAGACAGAGCTTGTTGGAAACATGGCATTTATTCATAAAACACATATATTTAGACGTTGGATTGTCAATGTGCAAATATTGGGTCTGGGCAAACAATGTCAGGCACTATATGAAGCATTTTATGTTTGACAACAATGTTAAATTACCACATCCAGTATGATTCTTTTACCCATTAAAAATAAAAAAGTGGTTAAGAAAATAAAACTCAGCTTTACATTTAAAACATTAACAACAATTTCAAGCACACAAAACTAAAATATTTTTGAACGTTAATTCTCCTTCCCCTGTGGAGTTATTGCTCAGCAGCAGAAGAAACAGTTTGGTCCGAGACGACCACGATACATTCCACCAGACGTCCCGACTACGATGCCTTGAAGCAGCAAGTGGATAAAAGCCCAATAACAGTGTCGTGGCTCTACCTAGTGGGGTCGATACACTTTCAGCAACCATTCACGATGCAACATGACAAAAGATGTCAATAAAATTGAACACGGACATACCATTTTGGCAAATGTTCAGCTCGGGTTTACTGTTATAAACGCACAAAATATGAACAAATAAAAGTATGTTCCGTTCTCAAAAACCGGACGGAAAACCAGGACTCTCAGTGGAATGAAATTAATGCGTTATAGCAAACTTTAGGATTAAAACTACTTACACAGATGTAATTCCCACACTGAAGCCATGCAGCTGTCCAAATGAGTGCTAAGCATCCATTATTTACCATAAATTAGCAAAGCATAATTGTGCTTACGTACATACTTGACTTTACAGTGTACCCTGTCATCATCCGCGCCCCTGCTATATTGCGGTTTTTTAAGTGACTTTTTTTTTTTTTTTTTTTTTTTTTAAACAGTATACAGGAAAGTCTAAAAATAGTTACGTGCCATCAGTGTAGTACCACGTTGTGCAGCAACATGTTAGGCAGCACTGATGTCTCTTGGAAGAGATGCGGCATAATCGAAGAAGAAGAAATGTCATATCTTGACGTCACGTTTGAATACAACGAAGACAAGCCAATTTAAGTCACCTGCTATGACTGTCAACCTACATTCTTAACTTTCCTTTGCACGTTTCTGTTGCATGTCATCTTATTTTTACAATATGAAGAAGAGAACCTAGCAATCAAATTGTGACTGCTGTCACAATTCGGTCTCCTTTTCTTCTTCATCACTTTTTTCGAAATAATATTCATCATCTGTAGTTGTATCTGAGCTGCTGTCTGAGGACTCTTCAAATGTGCTTAGACTGGATACATAATTCCGAGAAGGCAAATGCCCCTTGGGGGACTGTCTGTCCAGTGATTCTCCAGTTGGGCTGGGAAAATTAGGCGAGGAAAGGCTGGGAGGTTTGGACATGCGTCTGGGTTGTGGCGACAGAGGAGGTGTTGGAGGAGGAGTTGGGGGGCTCACTGCATCCCACTCAAAGTGACAAGTGTTCATGTTGGGACTCCAACGATGGGGCGACAGTGACGACGTGGTGTCTGCAGGCGAACAATTAGAGACACCTGAGCTCCACTGGGCCAGGCGCCGAGTCAGTGATCGAGGAAGAGATCTTGATCTGAGCTTTCCGGCGTCACTGGGGAAGTAGGACTGCATCTGACTGATTGGTCTATGATTGAAATTCCTCTCTAACCACTGATGAAAATCCTCATCAGCTCGTCCGTAGGTTGGGACTGATTCTGAAAGATCACCCACACTCGTGAATCTGGGGCCGGTGGAGATTCGTCCAGGCCCTGATGGGCGACTGGAGAGTACAGAGCTCACAGAAACGGACCTCCCAGGCTCAATGCCATACTTTAAATCGGCATAGCATGATGCCTCGTCCTGTGCTGGACCTGTATTTGGTGGACCTGTGGAGGCCCGGCTTCTCCGTGAACTCACCAGACTGATTCCCTCCCCCGGCTCACATGGTGATGAGGTCTCCCTGCGGCGTTGCATCTTTGGGCTGTAGAAAACACTGTCGTCCGCCACATCAGGTGAGGAAAATGGCGAGTGAGTGGAAAGAGAGGAAAAGGGGGAGAATGGACTCTTGGAACTGGATGTAGAGTTCCTAAACTTAGTACAATGACTATCAGTGAGTTTAGGGCTCCTCTTGGGACTATGATCTATACACAGAAGGAACTGGTTTGTTGCTCTATTCTTGACATCAATCTGGTCCGACACTTTTTTTGCACCAAATCTTAATTTGTCTTGGTCTTTGGCGTTGGACTGGTCTGGCCAAATAAATAACTCATTTTCTGTCATGGAGGTTTGTACCGATAAGGTAGGTATGATCGAGTAGCTGCTCTCTGTCCACTCTTCGCCCTGTTTTGTCCTTTCTTTGTCCTTCAGCCCGACTTCTTGTTCTTCACACTTTGCAGTTCTGTTGCTCTCAATTGTGGTATCACTGGTATTGCTGGTACCGCTCTGTCCACTGACAGAGGGCGTATCAGAGGCTCGCCTCCATTTCCATGGCAACAGGTCATCATCAGGGCGTTTAGGGCTGAAAGTTTGCCTCAGTTTGTTGATAACCTGGTCCATTTTATTAGAACTCTTGTGTGACTTCTCAGTTTCTGAGTTTGGCGTGCTGACACTTTTCTTCATCCCAAAACGACGTCGTCTCTTTGGGCCTTGCTCATTGTTGCTCTCTGCTGAGAAAAGTCTGAATTTACCCATCACACTTTCCATTTTTTTGTTGCCAATGTCATCACCCACAGACTGACTATCCGCTGAGCTGCTGCCACTAGAGCTTTGATTTGAATCACTTGGCTTTGCCTTCACAGGAGGGAGCGTCTTTGTGAACGGTTGCAATGATTCAGGCGTTGTGTTCTTTGGAGCAGAAGCATTTCTATCCATTTTTGAGCTTTGCAGAGATTGTGGGCTGACATCAACGCTGCTCTCAACAAGTAATAGGCGGCCATTTTGTTGATTACGACATATGCTCTCGTAGCGATTGTCGTCGATTTCATCTGTTTGTGAAACACTATACAATGAATTGTCAAGTGATAACATTCTGTTCTGCAGAGGAGAGGACAATGGTTTTGGTGAATTTGTAGGTGATGGTTTTGTGTTAGGTGAGGTTGCATCTGCAACGAGATGAGAATGTGCTGGATGATTTGAGGTATAATTTGAGTTGGTGTTTAGATTTGGGAAGAGTGATGTCCGAGGAGTTGCCTTCTTAGTTTCACTGCGGCTGGAGATGAGAGTGGAGTAAGGTGGGGGGCTGTAACGGATCTTGTATCCATTTGAAAAGTCAGGAGGTGGCGTGAGAGCAGTTGAATGATACAGGAATTCATCAGCCTGCAATGAGAGTGACCTCCGCAGTCTGCACGGCGTTGCTTCTCTACTCTCTTGGTCAAAGCTCATTGCTTCACTGGGGTTTTCTTTTGATTCTCCTCCCTCTCTCAATGTTCGATCAGCAGAGTCAGAAGACAAGGATTGATATTTCTCTCCTTTCCCCCCCTGCAGGTTAGAGGTCTTGGGTGATGTAGTGCAAAGAGAAGTGTTCTTTGTGTTTTGACTGCTTGATCTTAGAAAAGAGAAGATGGATGGTGCTCTGATGTCTTGCTGGGACCTTGAGCGGGATAGTGGACTTGTCAGGACAGATGGATCTGGACTCTTAGCGGGTTCAGAATTCTCAGCGTCCTCCCACATGACATGTTTCACTTTCTTTCTGTGCCCTAGGCCCAATTTTTTATTGTCTTTTCCTGATTGGTTAGTTAATATTCCTCCCACTTTTCGGTTTGGACTGATTGGAGATGTTGAGGGTGTTTGGAGATGTGATGTCATGGCAGGAGTACTGGTAGAACTAATCTGGGTGGGAGTAGTAGGGGTGGCAAGAGAAGCGGTCATAGATCCAGGACTACAGTTTTCATTGGAAGTGTTATTTGCCATTGGAACATGGCGGCACTCGGTTTTTGGTTGGAAAGGCTTTGGGGTGGCAGCATAACTTCTTCTAAACCCAAAAGGTGTGCTGTTGGTGGTGGCTCTATTGGCGACCTTTGGTGTTTGGGATGTAGAGCCAATCAATGATGAAATGTTAATATTTGTCTGAGAAAAATCGGGTTTGGACTGAAATGACGGACGGGCAATTGGATTCTGTGAGAAACCAGCTACATTTTTAGAGGCAACAACCTGACTCTTGAGAGTGATGGTGCTATCATAAGACGAAAACGGATTAATTGTCTTGCTTTGATGAGTGTTATTTGTTATGAGCGAACAATGATCATTTCTGTATTTGCTCTCAGGAGGTGCAGTGCTATTTGGATTTAACAAAGTGGGTGCCAATTCACTCACATGTGCTTTAAATGAACCATTACTTACATCATGCTTAATGGAATCTCTTGGGTGATCTAGAGTAGATTGCCCGTCAGGCAAACTTTGAGACTTTTGTGGCTGTAGTTTTCTTAAACTGGACTCGTATAGTTGTTTGGAAAGCCTTAGTTTGTCAAGTGAATAGTTAGAATGCTTCTCTTTGACACTACCAGTTCCTGCTTTCTGTGGCTTTATCACAGGGTTGACGCTACCATTGCAAACTGGCTCTGTCGTGGCACAGTTGGTGCTATTTGAGATTTGACAGTTAAGACTTCTGTTATTAGTTGGACTTAGAGCTGGTGCGTCACAATTATTGTTACGTAGAGGAATTATGGGTGTGTTTGGCTTGTTTATGATGTTGGGTGTGTCTGTGTGAACTGCAGTAGCACTGATCTTATGGCTATTTTGTTGCCACCTGGAAGAGGATATCCCAGATGTTTTTCTGGGAGGTGTGCCACTTTCTGAAAGCAAACCAGAGTCATATTGAAGATGATTATGTGAAGATACGACACTGTCAGAAAATAGGTTTAAGCCACTTCCTGAACCGCTCCAATTCTGTTTTTTTTCCGATGGTCGTTGACTGGGAAATGCTTCTCTAGAGCATGGAAGACTTGGCTGCCTCTTATTCACTCTTTGTGGTTGTTTGGGTGTGTCAATTGTGACCTTGTTCATGGTCGAAGATGAAAACAAGCTTGTTTTCGATGCGCTTATTTTATTGCGATTAGTCAATGGTGTTGAACTAATTGGTTGCGTCTCTGGTTCCCTAGGAGAAATGGACAGTGAAGAGGGGAGCGGCTTTAACTTTTCTCGCTCAAGTCTTTTGTGAAAGGGTTGAGACGGGTGTCTTGAGATGAGTTTTGCATCTTGGTCACTCTTCAGAGACATTGGCTTGACCTCAGATGGGGTAGGGTTATGAGAGTTCATGTTTTGATTATTTATTCTTCTTAATGACAGAAGAAGACTGCTCGTTGTTGGTTTTGAACTCAAAGATGAGAGTCGCACTGGATAACCATCTTGAGGGTTCCTCTTTTGCCCATATAGACCCCAGGTACAACTTGCTTCCGCTTTTTTTATTTCTGTCTCTTTAGCGCTTCCATCCAACGAGACTGTTCCAGCAACTTTACTCCTCGATTCATAGTCCAAGATTTGCGGACCACTTTTAGTGGACCAACCTGTTGTATTTTGCCTACTACTCAGAAATGGAGGTCTTGACTGGGCTTGCGATACATTAAACACCCTCCCCATATCACTTTGAGACCCCTGAGAGTAATCCTGTGAATGACTTGCCTCAGAGTTTACCAGACCTGGTAGATTTGCCAAGGTTTCCAAACTACCCGTCGCCTCAAACCTTTTGGACCGTCGAAGTCGGCCACTCCATGTGGGGCCAAGAACTGTCACCATAGCAGAAGACAACATGACTTCACTGGAGTCAGACAGCGCCTCAACATCAGTTTGCTTCTCAAGCTTGGCACAGTCCTTTATAGTTTGCTCTAATTCAGTGGATCCACATGGAAGTCTAATTCTGGACTTATGACCATTGCAAGCAACTGTGATAATGTCTTTGTCCTTCTTGGCCAGAAATTGTATCTTCTCTGGTATCGGAGAATCACTTGTTACTTCTCTGGAAGTGTCTGGTACTGAAGTTTGTTTATTCACCTGTCAAAACAAGAATTATTCAATGGTAAACAAAATATGCTGTTTCAAAAAAATAGTTGGGTTTCATTTAAGGAAAATAGCAGCCTAACTAGAAATGCACGGCTGTTTATGCATTTGATTATGATACTGTCTATCTTGTCAGTTTTTGGGGGGAAAACAGGTTCTAGTATAAAGGTCAACACAAAGGTCATATCAAATTAAAGTGTTAATGGTATGACATTGGATCTATAAGACTTTCTTGTTGGCATCCCAAGCACAATTACAAATATCACAAGGGAAGTTTTTGGAGTGTTGTTCATAATCACTACTTTGAACCCACCAAGGTTCTTTTGAACAGTGGGGCTGCTTTCTAGTGCTTATGAAGCAGCTGGAAAAATAAGGTCCCTTGCTCAAGGGCAACTTGTATACATAACTTTACGCAACAAGCAACTCTTAAGTCATAGGCCACATTCCTGACTGCTGAATATCATATTTATCGTTGTATCATTGCTTTGCAAGTTCGCCAAGAAATATAAATTATAGTGGAACATCAGTTTTCGTGATTTATCAACTTTAAAAAGTCTGCCAAAAACCGAAGTGTATGAAAACTGAATCAATATTTACTATAGGAAAAAATGTGAATCCAATAAATCTGTTCCAGACACCCAAAAATATGAACAAATGTTTTTTTTTTAAGAGAATAATTATAGTTTCACATAACATACAGAAAACATGAAATACAAATGTGAAATAAATATAACTGACTAAATGAACATCTAACATCACTTTTGGTAACTGGGACAAAATTGTGGCAAAAAACATAATTAAAAAGTCGAAACCCGAATCTTGCAAAAACTAGGGCATACGAAAACCAAGGTTTCACTATATTTCTTTCAGCTATTAAAGTGCAATGGAAGTCTGCAGTGTCTGTTCCCAAGGTGTACGAAACAAAAATATTCAGGCCTTGAAAAACAGGTTATTTACAAGTACATACACACCCTGCCTTTTCTTATCCCAACTGTGATGATTTTAAGAGGATACAATGCTACAATGTTATGATCTGATCATTTATAAAAAAATAAAATAAAAAAAAAAAAAAATAAAAAAAATTCAAAATATTTCTGTTTTTTTTTAAGCACAGGTGTCAAAGTCAAGGCCGGGGGCCAGATCTGGCCTGCCATAGCATTTCATGTGGCCAGTGAAAGCGAATCATCAGTGTCTAGCTCATGTCCTTCTGTACCAAAATTGCAATCAGAGATATTTTTCTTTTTGTTGTCACCAAACCCCTTTTTAAAATAACATTGACTTCTGATTTCAAAACAAATTAGCCATCAATTTGTTGTGTATTATATAATAATATAATGAGGTCTACATTTATATGGTTCTAAAGTCACAATGGCCTTCTAACAGAAAGCATAACGACAATGTGGCCTACAAGAAAAATAAGTTTGGCACCCATGTTTTAAACGACCTCAATTCAGGTACAAAAAGTACATTTATTGGAAATATTAAAATTTGACTAAAATGTGTAGTTTCTACAATGTTTTACAAACGAAATCTCATCTCATTATCATGATAACTTACTTGAGAGCTGCTCCCCACCGTTTTACTCCTTTGTGGCTCATTTGAACTGGAGGAGAAAGCAAATATTTGAATACATCAAGTTAGTTACAGGTATAATAAGAGGTCATTCATTAAATGAAGCAATTCAATCTGATTACACAAGTGCAATTTGTCTCATCAGGAAAAAAACCCAAAAAACTTTACATTTCACAGGACTTCCGCGTGAGAATGCTCAAGTTTTGGATGGGTTAGATGTCGAACATTTAGCACAGCAATGCCGAGCAACATGATGGCCAGCATTCCTTTTCTCTGTCCTTCTTCACGAAGCAGTTTTCACACACTTAAGTCACACCTCGTACCCATTTATGAAAGCACTTAGAAGGAATGTATATCAGCGACATTGTTGCAAGGATCACGCAGAACAACAGACTCTCTCTTGTACACACAATTCCAGATGTCCTTATAAGTTTGTGTTCTGTGATATGCAAGCACTGCAGGTGGTAGAAATTCTGTTAAATGTTGTGTCACATCTATTGAGCCAACAAAAAACAATTAAGGTCAAACAAATGCAATTACCTTAAAGACAGCATGTGCTGTGAACCGAAATAGATACTCCAAATCTGACCAGAGATGACGACACCTTTTTTTCCCATGTCTATGAGGCATTAACATAGGGACTTTCTCATGTAGGGTGCTACAGTTTCATATGATACAGTAGTTCTTATTATAGTTCAGGGAATGATGATTCATACTTTCCCAAGGTTGCATTTCATTAGGAGTGACAAAAACACTCCAAAATTTGAGATTGACATTTGACTCGTGGACATTAATTATTCATGTATCAAAAAGAAAAGATTTTTACAGAATACATTTCAGTACGAAAGTGTATAGTCAAAATGATCTGAATATATAACATGGAAAATGTAGTTTATCTCAGGAGTTCACTTGAAAAAGTGAAAGCTCACTTCACACAGTGAAATATTTACATAATGTTAGAGCTTACAGCTATTCAAAACCCCAAACTGTCCATCTCAATAACTTACAATATTACAGAACAATCAAAATTATTTTTAGTTTAATAGAAGCTAGGTAGGAATTGGCCTACAGAAAAGTATTTTCCCTCGTGTTTAATGAATCTATATATGAATCGCACTTTTTGAATTGAACTACTGAATTAAATAAACTTTTCCAATTTATTTTGATGCACTTGTAGATTCCCTCAACTGTCCTGATATTACGCTAGCGATGGACCTCATCAAACATTGCTCTTATATTGTCAGGATTCATTGACTGCCGTTTGTGAAAGTCAAGTAAAGATCTTTAACGACGACAATGAATGTGCCTGCCGCAGGATATTTCTGATGCCTGCGTGCAGCATCCTTGTCATTTTTTAAATACTCTTCTATGCACTGATCAACGTATATGAAATTGAAATGCAGGCTGCCGTTCTGACATGACGTCAAGCTTTTCTGTGCTTACCTATCGACACAGGAGTCTTGCTTCCTCTTGAGTCTGATCTCAGATTTATCCAGGTCCAGGTTGTTGGAGAGTCTCAACACAATACGGGTGGTGTATCTGGGCCCACAATCAATATCCACCTCTTGCCTCGGTCCGTCTGCTCCAAATATTAGTGCTGCAATACATTCAGGGTAAGCTTAGATTCTCACAAACCAATGGTAAACGATTGATGGCAAGTGCAATTTCAGTGTTCCTTTAATATTTTGAGCAGTGTACATCTTTGTTGTGTGCAGACAGTCTTAAATCTTAATGTTAACTGTCAGATGAGTCTTTCACCTTTGGGCGTTCGTTCATGTGTGTTGGCACGGCGGCAAGAGTGCTGCAGATGTGTAGTTTCATGCCCGTTCCCCTGTCTGCAAAGTCAAATCCAAATAATTCATTTAGTTTACGCTCACTTGACATTTTAGATACAGCTGCGCAATCTAATGAGCTCCAAGGCATAGTTTTTTCAAAAAGTCTAACGCTCAGTTTTGAGGGATCCCCCCCTCTGAGAAGAATTAATTAAAATACCATGTGCTGTGTAATTTATTTTGGCTGTGGTTTGTAGTGCTATAAAATCACACTGAATGCTGAGAGGTATTTTGAGTTTGCATGGCATAAAGTTGAGAACATGAACTGATTTGTACTGCACCACTTTTTTGTCAGCTGTTTTTTCAGGATACCAAACTTGGTGGTGGTGAAGGCTAAATGGTGGAGCTACAGTAGATCCACAGCAGCCTATAAATTGCCGCATACTGTATACTCTTCTCATACAAGGGTTGTCCTCTTATTTTAACATGAAACATTCAGTTCTGTGTCAAGAAGAACAAACAAGTGCTGGATTTCTTCCATCTTTGGCTTTGTTTACAGTCTCGAGCTCCTGTTCATTGTTGAAGTCATTAGCAGGGTTGGCACGGGAATTAGGTCACCTGATTTATCTTGCATTTACTTGTTTGAAGAGGGAAAACAAAATTCTCTTAGAGTGCCAATCAAAGCATTATGTTTTTATCAAGTTGGGATCATAAATTCTTGTATTGCCTCTTATTATTGTGCAGCTGTATCGAATGAAGTGTGCAAAAGAGCATTTGACCATGTTTCATCCCAAAAATTACATGCATCGTTTAAAAAAAAAAAAAGAAAATAATAATAATCTCAGTCTTAGATCAGCTTCCTCATGTAAGCAGTTTGACTGATAAGCATGCGGTTACATAATCCAACTGTGCCCGCACCACACTTACTTTTCACATGCAGATAACACCCACTGACGTCGCTGCTAAAGCGTGCGTGCATATGCTGAGCCCACACTAACTACTCTAAGTGAGCATGACAACGCAACAAAGATGAGGCATTTATACAAATAAGGACATGCATGTGACTGCAACATTTATAAAGAATGATTTAACAATGATTTTAGGGGCTATCTAAGACAAAACAGTCATCCATTTGTAGTTCAATTGAGCACTTTGTGTGAGGACATCAAATGACTTGACACATCATAAATTGCTAACACAAAAGCCGACTGCCCGGGTCACATGAATGATCACAGCTGCTCTTTACCCTTCACATTATTGGATAATCATGTCTGGCTCATAAAAGAACACTTGCATGACCTGACAGGAGAGAAAGTTACAAAAAAAAAAAAAAAAAAAAAAAAAAAAAAAGGGAGGAACACCTTCATGCAGCTTTTGTGGCAAGCTCAACACACCTTTCATGCAGATGTCTTTGGTCCTGACGCTCCCGCAGGCCATGAGAAGAAATCAAAACACATCACACGCAATGCACCTGAACTTCTTGGCCATCGTTGTACTTAACCAGCAAGCGATAGCGCGGCGACAGCGGAACATTAGGAGCAGCTGCAGAGATGTCTGCCTTTAAATTAATTCTACATAGTCTACCATCACATTCATAACACTGCTTTCCCCCCAAAATAATTTTGCAAGTTGTCTATGTTTTGTCAAGTAATTTAGGACAATTTACTGACAGTAACATCCATTTCTCTTCTTCAGGTCTTGTTTTCATGCTAAATTGTTACCAGTTTATTAATCCAATCTTACAAACTTTGCTGACGGTAAATTGAATAGTAGACGATTAAAAGTTAGTAAGTGTGTAGTGAATGTTACGTCATCAATAATCAGCAAAATAATCTTAGACAGTAAATTTGTTGTTGACCAGTGCAATCTGTTTCCAGTTTACCTGATCTTATTTGTGTATTGTACATTTTCATTTATATTGTTTTGTAGTCCTTCTTCTATTGTCATTTTTATACAACTTCTTTGCAGATCCTTCAAGGATTTTTAGCAAATCAGTACGTTATCCTTATATTTTCTGCACTGTAACACACCAATTTCCCTCAGGGATCTGGAAACTATTCTGATTCTGTCATTCACAACTGCTAATAAGCTTACCAAGTGCAGACTTGAAAGAGGCAATGCAGCCAAGGTGAGGCCACCGAGTTTCTTTTTTCTCTCAATGTACTTTTTCCTTCTGTTCATATAACACAAACTGCGTTTTAAGGTCACAAACTTTTGAAAAACTGCAGCCGGGGTGCAAAAGTGCTTCCATGTGGTTGGGAAAAACAACATTTTATTGAGCTTGTATTCTTTGTATGACATCACTTATTTAAGATGACTTTTGTGTTTAGTTTTGTTTATTGTTTACTGGTTTATATATACACCCACCTGCCACAATATCATGAACACTTGTACAAAATAAGAGTGCTGTACATCCGTCTGTCCATCCATCCATTCTTAACCTTCTGCCTTTACAAAGATAATAATGCTTTAAGTTTGATTGACAATGTCACAGAGGTATGAACATTAGTTATTGCGGTTGTAATTTACGGTGATCTAAAGCTGTAATGTGTCACAGTGAGGATTCAATTACCGTAGTTACATCCATCCATCCATCCATCCATCCATCCATCCAATTTCCGAGCCGCTTCTCCTCACTCGGGTCGCGGGCGTGCTGGAGCCTATCCCAGCTATCATCGGGCAGGAGGCGGGGTACACCAGCCAATCGCAGGGCACGTACAAACAAACAACCATTCGCACTCACATTCACACCTACAGGCAATTTAGAGTTGTCAATTAACCTACCATGCATGTTTTGGGGAATTCAAGAGTGCTATTCAGGTGCAACTTCACTCTCAGTCTACACATACTGAATAACTCCTTTTTTCACAAGTAAACCATTGTCTTGTCTCGAATGACACCTGTAGCTTTGGCATGTGCTTGAGAGCCTGTGAATGCGTTAGTGTGGACCGAGACTCTGTTTGACACCAGAGGGGGAAAATGTGGTGCTGCGCCACCATAAATCACAACCACAATCATAAACAATCACAATCATTACACATCTCATGCAGTTGCCCTGATGAACCTCCTAAAATGCGCTTTGACTCTCACTTACATCGCAATGACAACTCGAAATGGTGTCTCCAACTCACACATAAGCTCAAATTATACTTTTGTTATTGTGATAGTGTGTTAAGTTTGCTGAAATACTGTAGTGCTATAGGAATTTGCGTGAACTAAAATGATTATCAAGTAACTGGAATGGCAGTGTTATGCTAACTAATTGCTTGCTTCTTCAAAACACACCATAGATGGAACGACTGTATATTAAATCAGAATCATCTTTATTTTGCCAAGTATGTCCAAAAAAACACAAGGAATTTGTCTCCGTTAGTTGGAGCCGTTATCTTTTCAGCAATTTTGATTGTCCGTTGCAGTCGTTTGCAGAGTTTGTCCTTTTTTGTAGCAGCACCAAAGGAGACTGTGATGGAAGAAGACAGGACTGATTCGAAGACCGCTGTGTAGAAGTGCCTCAGCAGCTCCTGTGGCAGGCCGCGCTTTTTCAGAAGCCGCAGGAGGTAAATCCTCTGCTGGGCCTTTTTGAGGACGGAGTTGATGTTGATCGCACACTTCAGGTCCTGAGATACTGTAATTCCCAGGAACTTGAAGGTCTCGACGATTGACACAAGCCAGCTGGACAGCGCGAGGGGCGGCTGTGGCGAGGGACGCCTCCTGAAGTCCACGATCATCTCTACCGTCTTGAGCGTGTTCGGCTCCAGGTTGTGTCGGCCGCACCGCAGCTCCGGCCGCTCCGCTTCCTGTCGATACGCAGACTCGTCACCGTCCTTGATGAGGCCGATGACAGCGGTGTCATCTGCAAACTTCAGGTGTTTGACAGCCGGGTGCGTCGAAATGCAGTCGTCCGTGTAGAGAGGGAAGAGCAGCGGAGAGGCGACACAACCTTGGGCCAAATCGTTGGCCAGTGTGCTATTGTTCTCAGCTTGGGGTGATCGTCGCTTGCAATTGGTCAGTGATTGTAATGCATGCCGGACTGATTTAAAGTCGTCAGCGGTAAACTGTTTTTCCAACTTTGCTGCATAGTTTCTGGTTTCTAGCTAGATTATACAGGGCCCTCTCCCCGCTTCGATTTGCGTCCTCCTTAGCTTGGCGTAGTTGTTTTAGTTTGCCAGTGAACCACGGCTTGTTGTTGTTGAATGTGCGAAATGATTTTGTTGCTACACACACATCTTCACAGAAACTGATATAGGATGTGACAGTGTCCGTATATTCATTCAGACTGCTAGCTGAATTTTCAAAGACACTCCAGTCTAAACAGCTTTGAAGTTCTATCTTTGCTTCACTGGTCCACTTTTTCACTGTAGGCTTCACGCATTTACATTCTTGACTGTATGTTGGTATTAAGCGAATGAAGCGGTGATCAGACGAGGCCAGAGCTGCACGAGGTATGGCATGATATGCGTTATTTCGCGTTGTATAGCAGTGGTCGAAAATGTTATTTTCCCTGGTAGGACAGTCTTGTTTATCATTAATCAGTTAAAATCAGTCATTAATCGAAACATTAATCAGTCTCCGCAATAAGTCGGCTCATCTTTTTGTTGACGCTGAACATAAAAAGGAACTGTTCCCAGCATTCGTGTATTGTAACAAGCACATTATCATGACTGCACGAATTATGTCACTGTTTGTTTTGATGGCTTTCAGGCGGATGACAAATTGTTTTCTTTGACAGGCTCGTTAGTCTGAAACATTACTTGTGAGGTATGTCGGCTCCGGTTTAAGGGCCGCAGGACTTGTGGGTGTGTGGCCTTTTCTGGCAACTAACACTTGCATAACCACAAGGATCCCAGCTGAACTAAGAGTGGGTGTGTACGCAACACGGACAAACACGTAATTGAGATGTTCCGAATGCAAACGACTTACCCCCTAAATGCCTCTTCCCGATGGATCTTAATGACCTCGCAGTGATTTACAACATTAAAGAGAGGCCAGGGCAGAAGCAGACTTGTTTTCTTGTCACACTTAAAGCAAACTGCAAATGTCTCCACCTGTAAATGGATTTAAGTGCAAAGAACTGGTACGTTTTGCAGCCAGTGGCTTTGTGTATCCATGGTGACAGTTGCAGATCTGAATGTGCATCAACTGTAACCCACAAGTCAACAAAATCAACTTAGAATACCATTACACATGATGTAATGTCTATTTCTATGTACAAAACGTGCAAAAATGTTATTACAGTATTTGCCCAAATGTCCACATCCACACGCTCTCAAACGACGAATCTTTCAGGGATAATTACAAACGATGTAACACTAAAATCCATTAAAATATGTATCCATCGTGTCTAGCAAAATGTGCCGTTTATTGGTCATCGAAAAGCTCTGAACTGAAATAACAACAACAACAAAAAGAACCAAATAAATACAAATACTTAATAATCCAAATGCCGAATGACTTGAAATAACGATGTAGACCTTGCGGCGAGTATTTCGACAAGCTACACGCGATCGAAGGTGTTCGAAATTGAAGGTGAACTTTTAAAACGCGCAGTTTGTAAACGCGGTTCCGCGTCACAAAACAGCGCAGTGTTCCAGCCCCTCCGCGACGACAAATGTGAACAAAAACCCACACAGAAGATGGCGAATGCAACGTAAATCCCCCAAACAACAAGTATAAATGCATATGGGAATGTAATTGGACCAACCTTGCAGTCGAAGTCCGCTCTGCGTGTGCTTGCCCGCGCGGAGGCGTCGCAGTTTCTCCTCCAACTTCAACTGTCGGCGCCTCCGAGTGGACTGCGTCACTTGTTGACATTCAGTTTCAACCGGTTCCGACATCCACGTTGACGAGACACACGCGTCTTAAACAGGAATTTACACCCGCAGCGCGAACGCCGCCAGAGCGGGGCAGCCGCCGGCCGTCAATGGCTGGCACGCAGGAGGTCAAAGGGCAACCGGGGAACTTTCCCCCTTCAATAGAAGAAGACAGCAGAGGTGCCAGATACTAGCTGGAGTACAGATACTTCTGGAAAATAACAACAACAACAACAACAACACTGGTTTAGGTAGAATTACTGATTAAACTATTGTACTTAAGTAAAAGTACAAAAAAACAACAACAACAACTGAAATCTCTTAAGTACAAAAGTAAAAAAAATGGATGGATTTATATTTGTTTATTCAATGTTTTAATAATTCCGTGCTTGGCACCAAAAACGTCTGCACACGAAATAGTTTCCCTCTTTTATTAACTTAGTGTTCTCATTAAAAAAAAAAAAAAAAAAAAAAAAAGTATGTTACATATCAGATTTTCTTTGAAACTGTCGAATCAGTCAGCATTGGCTCGACTTGTGCGTTCCGGGTGGGGAATATCTTGCTTCTCCGAATCTGTTGCCATTGTTATCAATGCCCTCTGTTTCACGTTTCGCCTACCTGTTTTTTTCTGCTCCCAAGATCTCAATCAATCAATCAACCAATCAATCAATCAATCAATCAATCAATCAAGATCTCAACTGCAGTTAAATTGACCCCTTTCTATTTATGTCATTTCACTTGCTTCATCATCAAAAAATAATAATAATAATAATTAAAGTAAATGCATGTATATACAGTGGGTACGGAAAGTCTTCGGACCCCCTTAAAATGTTCACTCTTTTTTAAATTGCAGCCATTTGCTAAAAGCTCTTCAGGCACTTCCTTTGACCTCGTGATTCTCATTTGCTCTGACATGCACTGTGAGCTGTAAGGTCTTACATAGACAGGTGTGTGGCTTTCCTAATCAAGTCCATTCGGTGTAATCAAACACAGCTGGACTCCAACGAAGGTGTAGAACCATCGCAAGGATGATCAGAAGAAATGGACAGCGCCCGAGTGAAATACGAGTGTCACAGCAAAGGGTCTGAATACTTGTGGCTGTGTGATATTTCAGTTTTTCTTTCTTAATAAATCAGCGAAAATGTCAACAATTCCGTTCCCCCCCTGTCAATATGGGGTGCTGTGTGTACATTAATAAGGAAAAAAATGAAGTTAAATGATTTTAACAAATGGCTGCAATATAACAAAGAGTGAACAATTTACGGGGGTCTGAAAACTTTCCGTACCCGCAGTATATTAGGATTTCGGGGACAATTATGCAGGATGTGTCTTACGCAGCAGTTCTTGTAGCTGGACAATGCCCTCTATTGGAGAGATACGAAGAAATTAGTGCAAATTACATTTATCCTGTACTGCACCAAAAGGAACGTTAGGCTACTGTTTGAAATTGGGTTTGGTGACTCGTGAGGCAGTGGTCGACTGTGCATTTGTTAGCTGGAACCTCAATGAGCATTTATCCACCTCTAAATACCACCGCTGTTACATCGCAATTGCAGAAAACATAATTACATGCACTACACACAAAATGCAATATGACAGGGCACAACTGTGCCACGTAATGGAGCCGTTAAGAATCCATATTTATCTAATAACATGACGAAAACGAAATACATCATGTTGATCATTAAACGTATTAACTTGGGCAGAGCGTTACGGACTTGTCGAACTTGGCTGTGACAAGGCGAAATGGGATGCCATTGTGGTTCCGGTTATTGGCCCTCTGAGGCAAATTTGAAATCTGATTACAGTCGATGATCCACATACACGTACTGGAAGCCGAGCAGGCGAGAGAAATGCTATGAAATGAAGAGGCCAGACCGCGGTGAATACGCGAATAACAATTGTTTGGCACAAATATTAGAATTTCGCTTGTGAATGTAGGTCAGTGCTTTTGATCGCGTTAAAACGTTGCTGTAGTTTAAGGTAAGTGAATACATTAGCAATCGTCACGCGTGCCACGGGAAATGATCCTATTTCACAGAATTGGTCCAAAAGTGATTTCTTTACTACAAATAATATAGAAACGTATCTTTGTTGATCTATCAATGCCAGCGAACAAATGCTCTTCCACTTGACGGAAGAAGGTACAATGAACCTGCTGCCATGACGGAATACCGTAATTGCTTCATTTGTGTCCAAACTAAACAGGCCCAGATTTGGAGGACATTTTGGAGTAAACTGAGCCGAGTTCATCATTCTTTCAGTATACAGTGTACCTTTTATGGCATTTTTGTTTGGTGATGCGCACTGGATTTTTCTCATATAAAACACTGTATGTACCTCGGCTCAATGTAGTTTAGGGAAACACTACTGTACGACGCGTTTGAATGCTAAAATCAAAATCCAAAAAGAAATAAAAACAACAGGTGAAACCCATAACGAGTATGCACCACACTATGGAAAGCTGTTGGAGCATTTATTACCTATCATTGATATTCATCTTAAGGTCCATGGCAGACTCGTAGGACCGCTACATGTTACTATAATGAGGCAAGGCAAGTAGTAGGGTCCGGGAGGCTACTAGTGCTTGACACATGCGTACTCAAACGGGCCTGGAAGTGTTAGTAGTGCAGCAAAGTAGCTTACTAATAAGGTTTAATAGTCGGCTAAAAGTGTCACTAAGACTGGGACAACATGTTTCTTAAGACAGTCGTTCCACTAGTGCGCCCTCGTCGTTTTGCTAGTGCACTACTCGTGGAGCCAAAGAGCAGTTTAACGTCAATGACATGGAACGAATGACCACATGAGGTCAGTGTTGTCATGTTAGTTTTTGAGATGACCTCACAGCGGTTCCTAGTTTTCATGCTTGACGAAATTGCACAGTTTTGGAACGGAACGAGAAAAGGTGTAGTATGCATTTTTGGCCCGTTGGTATTCAATAACATATTGAAGCAGTTATTGGGACGCATACCAAAGGGTACGGATGTCTGAGTAGTCCAGTTGCACTGCTCCTCCTCCTCGGTCTCCTCCTCCTCCTCGGTCTCCTCCTCCTCCTCCTCCTCCTCCTCACTGGGATGCAGGACTGGTGCTGAGCTCTGACTCCTCACTACGGACAAGTCTAGATCACCATCACCGGGACGCACGGGAATCACGCACAGGAATCCTCGTTTATTTCGTATGCTTTCTCGGATCGCCCCCATTCGAACCCCAGCATGACGGACCTCGGTCTCGTCTTTTAGGGAGAACAATGGTACGCTTCAAATGTACATTTTTACTGAGCTGCAGCTGAGCTTTCATTCAGAGTCCAAGTGGATCCACACAGCGGGATGGATACAAATTGGTTTGCAGTGCTCAAACTTTTGGCTGTTGGGATTTTAGGTGAGTCTTTGAAATAACTTCATTCAATATTTTTTTTTCTCCACATCTACAGGCCACACAACAGGTGCACCTGCGCAGTCTAATAATAAGGCATCATGGTACACTTCAACTATTTAACCTGTTTAGCTGTCATGACAGAAGACGCATGCAGTTTGAGCTTTCAGTATCTGAGACAAGAATGATTGACACAGCTAAAGATGCACGAATACATGTGCGATATACAGGATTTGTTCGTATGATATGGTCAATAAAGTGTGTGGTTTCACACACTTTGTTGAGTCAAGGCATATGCAGTATTTTACACTGGGAAAAAAAACAAAAAAACATCTCATGGCACACCAAACAATAACAAAATAATATCATAATTATGTACCTTCTGCCGTAGAAGAGCATTCACACGTTCTGCCTGTCACTCTATGCCACTGTCATAGCTAGACAAACAAAGATAGGTCATTTGTTACAAATAAAAGATTTTTGGACAAATTAACACCTGATGACCTCTCACGACACACGCTGAGCGAGAACTCCATAATGTCACACTGAGAACTGAATACAATATTTGGAACCCCTCATGTGACCACATAAGTAAACCAAAATAGTACAAACATCTCTCAGTGTAATGTAGTGCAGTTCTACACGCTAACTTACTGTTGCATTTATGATTTGTGTATATTTGTACGATAAATTGTGTTCATTTGATTAAGTGTACCTTATAACGTTTACATAAGTCAAGTTTTCGCCTTCTTTTCTGCCACGCTTATTGAACATAAACATGAGGGATGGGCGTATGAAATTTGTAATCAATTACACATTTAATTGGAAATAGTTCGATATTATTTTGTATGCATTTTTACTGTAAATATTATCCACAGCTTCATGTTGCTCTTTGAGTCGTTTCGAGTGAAACAACAGAAACTCCTGACCCAGTACAGCCCAAACTGCCGATACCATTCATTCCACACGTTTGAAAGGATTCTTAATCAAATCATTGATTAATATCCCTCATCTCAATAACATCAATACACCGTGCGTAATGATGTTAGCCTTATAACTTGGGTGAGAAACGGGTATAATGAGTGAGGCTTCAAGAAGAAGAGTCGCAAACGTCCTCCATGACTAGTGCCGAAGGGGGACTATACCCTGGCGTGCCCCAGTGGACAGAGCTGACCTATATCGAGGCCAATGGGACCTGGATCTGGCTCATTAGCTGGTCCTAAAAGGATTAAATCATGTATGAAAATATGTTTTCATGTGGTGGAAATGCTGCGACTCGTGAGTTTATGTACCCGGTTTGAATTGGGTGGCGTGATAGTGAGCAGCTTCTCGGGTGGTCGTGCACTGTGCTGATGATGGCACCATTTTTGATATTGTATTGTCTTGATATGAGTAGTTGAATTATTGGCAGTTGCTATCCATCAAAATGCCCTCATTGTTTTTAAGAAAAAAGAAAAAAAATGGAAAGTAATATTTTCCTAACTTTAAATGCCAAAATGTCTTTACTGTTAGGTGTCCCGAATGCATGTTTTCTGAAGATGCTGACTACATTTTTGGATATGTAGGATTTCCCCCCCCCCCCGTTCCTGTTGTGAAAGTGTCGCAACTATTGAATGTCTTTACCGTTACAATTGTATAAAGACAAGAATGTAATGGGTTTAATGAGTAGTTAGGATCATTTATGCACTTGTATCCTCAGAGTTTGAAGGGCAAAGCATGTAAATTGTGCAACTTACATCATTTTTATGAGGCTGTTTATGCCTTTACCGTTATGCACGTTTGTCTTTAGCGTTATTAAGAAGTCCATTTCAATGGGCCAACACCATTGGCTCTACTCTTACCCAAGTGTCTTTCCCATTCTTGATGAAATTACTGTATTTGAAAATGACCCATGGAAACTTGTCTCATAATCGGCCGCTTTTTGAAATCATTTCCTATTTTTGCAATTTTCTTTCCATTGTCTTTTTTATTTATTTATGTATTAATTTTTTTTATATCCAGCAACATCTACCTGTGAATAAATGTGACATTACCAAGGGATTAGAATCTTAGCAAGTATGTTGACCTAAATTGATTAGTTGGAGAACCGATTTTAACTGAAGTAAAGTGATTTGTGTTTTGGCATTTGCAAATTAGACAATAAGACACAGTTTGAAAAACTCATTGGAGACTTGAGGATGTGGTCTGTGTTTGGCCTTCACTTGGGACCTCCCCTCCATGGACCTCAGCCATATGACAGATGTGGCCCTCACGGCAGTGCTCAGATATAATGCTTACATTGCCATTTTTCTTCCTATTTTTTCTCTCTTGTTCTGGTAAAATGTAAAAATCATAGATGATAGATGAATACGGTTAGACATCATACGAAATACTCTACATGCAGTGTGGATTTTCCCCACAGTAACTCTTGTCTAGACGAGACGATTTTCTCATCAAGCATCCCTGTTGGGAGGAAGAAAGTTTGAGGGCAGTTTGTTTAAGAGATACAACCCAGGAGGATCCCAATGAGTCACAGTGATTTGTTACTTTCACACTGAGGCCTGCAGTTTGCTTGAGTCGAAGGTCCCCATCTGTGTTACAGGAGAAGAAGGCGTCCCACTGAGTGCCAAGCATGTGCTTGGGCCAATAAACAGCTCTTCATTCATTCTCAGCGAGCGAACGTGCCTCGGGCCTCTTCTGTTCCACTGACATGTGAAAGAAACATTTTGGGCAAGGAAAAGTATTTATTTATTTGTTTATTTATCTTTTTGACGTGCATATGCAGCTGGCTATTCTTTGTGTTTTAACAGCACATATTTATTACGTGTTGCTTGTATATCCATCTGTTTTTTTTTTTTTTTTAGACTGCTTGTCATCGCCTTGCTTGTCTGGGGTTTCTCTGGGATTCTCCTCCTTCCTCCCACATTCCAAAAACATGCATGTTAGGTTAAATGAAGAGTTTGAATTGTCCATATGTGTGAATGTTAGTGTGGATGATAAGTTCCCAAACTCAGCTGCGATAGGCTCTGTCTCACACACAACCTGAATGAGAGCAAGAGCTATAGAAAATAGATGGATGGGTAGATGGAATTATGAAAGACGACAGAAGCTCCTCTCCTCACGACAACATAGTTCCTTGTGACCAAGATACCACAAGATGGCACCAAAGCAATTCTTTTATAATTCACAGTGCCTGGGCCTGTGAGCAAAATGAGTGAAAAGGTGAGATTTTCAGAGAGTAACGGAGAACAGGTTCCTCCCCCAAAACAGTGATGAGATGAATTTGCGAATGCGGAATATATGGGAGTTCACTGTAACATCAAACTGGTTCAGACTGAATCATGTCTTTCTGACAAAAATGATTTCATCTCAGTCAATAACTGCACATCCCATACTGCCCATCACTCCCCAAAGTGTCCCCAAGGTACACTTCTAAGCCCCCTCCTCTTTATCCTGGACCTGTCCCCCCCTTGGTCAGATAACCAGCCATCATGGTCTCAACTTTGACTCCTTCAGCTCGCATCTAGCTATGAATGTGATCTCGTGCTTACCTTTTAATCATCTTTTTGGGCATGTTGGTCATGTTTGTGGACAGTGTTGTTGACTTGACACACTCTGTGGGATTGCGTGGGTACTTGTGCATGTTCATGCTCATGTTGCACCTAAACAGTATTGTTGTAACACAACATTGTGCTTGTTCTTTCTGGTTCCTATTAAATTCTCATAAAAAAAAAAAAAAAAAAACCAAAAAAACAGCAACAGAAACAGTCTCTTGTTGTAAACTTATTGTAATAGTATGTCTGCATTCCTTTTATGTGACTAATAGAGAATATTCAAATGATAATAGCTTATAGTTACATTAGTATGGTCAATCTCCGAACATTTTCTGTAGCAGTGAGAGCCTTTTGAAAGCATGATTAATCGTTCAGGAGGCCGCGAAAATCTCAGGCAACAGAAGAGGCTTGAACTTTGTCTGCTTTGCGCTTCCTGCTCGTATCAAAGTCTGACACCGAGGTCTCGCTGACACCACTGTCTCTCACCAAGCATGGCCAAAAAGGTAGCCTGGTTTTACTCTACCCCGTGAAGTCCTGTCCGTATGGACCAAAATATTGGCCTTAGTGTTTAAGAAACGGCGCCACCGTGCAGTCCAACGCAAAAGAGCTGAGTGGAAGGATGCCAACCAGATGTCTATTTATATCAGGATAAAGAGGATCTGACAAGGGGATAGTTTGCACCCAAAAGCCAGCTCACACACTGGCTGATTTCAAATGACAGGCACTTTTCTTGAAAAGAAATTTGGATAGTCTAATGTAGATTGGAAATCTAGCAGGAAATCACCAAAGATAGCTGGCAAGAGCTTTATATTCTAATGAGAGAAAATGCTCCCAGCTATACTGTGGGAAAAACCTAACAAGTTAAAGCTGAATGAGGAAAATATTCAAATGTCTGCTTCAGAGCAAAGAGTGTGTTAACTCCGCAAAGAGTTAAGCAATCTGATTTCTTAATGCAGAGTTCTTGCATAACCCAGGTTTGCCACACAGTATAATTTGTATATCAAGTAAATGTTTTGCTAAGAATTGAAGTGCCATTCAAAGCCTCATTTAACAGAAAGGGTTTTTCTGATTGAATGTAATCTTACTTGGGTAATTGGATGTTATTTATTGTTATCTTTAAAAAGACAGCCGTCTCCCCCTAAAAAAACTGCTCTTGCATTGGTTCTCTTAAAATTACCATTACATTTAACCATACATTTAACATTGCATTAAAAAGTTACATTGAAAAATAAATTGCTTTTGGCAGAGTGGCATGAGTACACTTTAATTAGAAAGACTGCATGGCTAGGTTCACAATGTGAATACAAAACTAAAGGGAAGACGGATTCGCTGATGCACTTTTCAGCCGTTTATAGAACGAGAGCAGTAAAACACACTGAGCACACTCATGCAGAAGCTGCTCACCGATATCACATGCCACGCCAGCAGGCCCCGCCTCTTAAAGGCACGTGCATCAACACAGGCGCTACATTACAGACAGTATTTTCCATACATTGTTCCCCACATTTCACGACTTCGCCTATTCACAAATGTACCTATTCACAGATTATTTTGGAAGCTATTGTCCCGGGGCTTTTGAACTTTGCGTCCATAACAGTCCGGATGGTTCTTTTCCTCTTTGGCCCGGAGGAGACGACGTCCACAATTTCCAAAAACAATTTGAAATGTGGGCTCGTAGGACCACAGAACACTTTTCCACTTTGCATCAGTCCATCTTAGATGAGTTCCGGCCCAGTGAAGCCGGCGGTACAAACATACAGGTTTTGGAGAAACATGCTGCCATCCAAGCAACGTATTTTTCATGGACGCCCCTGCTTATTTCAGCAAGACAAAGCCAAACTACATTCTGCACGTGTTACAACAGCATGGCTTCGTAGTAAAAGAGGACATGTACTAGACTGGTCTGCCTGTAGTCCAGACCTGTCTCCCATTGAAAATGTGTGGCGCATTATGAAGCATAAAATACGACAAAGGAGACCCCGGACTGTTGAACAGCTGAAGGTGGACATCAAGCAAGAATGGGAAAGAATTCCACTTACAAAGCTTCAACAATTAGTGTCCTCAGTTCCCAAACGTTTATTGAATGTTGTTCAAAGAAAAGGTGATGTGACACAGTGTTAAACATGACCCTGTCCCAGCGTTTTTGGAACGTGTTGCAGCCATGAAATTCCAAGTTAATGATTATTTGCTAAAAACAATAAAGTTGATCAGTTTGAACATTAAATATCTTGTCTTTGTTGTGTATTCAATTAAATATAGGTCGAACATGATTTGCAAAGCGGCACGGTGGCCGACTGGTTAGAGCGTCAGCCTCACAGTTCTGTGGATCCGGGTTAAATCCCCGGCCCCGAGTGTGTGGAGTTTGCATGTTCTCCCCGTGCCTGCGTGGGTTTTCACCGGGCACTCCGGTTTCCTCCCACATCCCAAAAACATGCATAAATTGGAGACTCTAAATTGCCCATAGGTGTGACTGTGAGTGCGAATGGTTGTTTGTTTGCATGTGCTCTGCGATTGGCTGGCAACCGGTTCAGGGTGTACCCCGCCTCCTGCCCGATGACAGCTGGGATAGGCTCCAGCACCCCCGCGACCCTAGTGAGGAGAAGCGGCTCAGAAAATGGATGGATGGATGGATGGATGATTTGCAAATAATTGTATTCTGTTTTTATTTATGTTTAACACAACGTCCCAACTTCATTGGAATTGGGGTTGAAGAAAAGTATTGATTTTTTGCCGTCTTGTGAGATATATAGACATTTATAAACCTTTTTAGTGGGGCTTCAATTACTCTCCTCTCGGATTTTCACTATTTATTGCTCTTTATTGTGTTTTTTTTTCTTCTATTGCAAGTGGCACTGGAGCATATCCCCATCATGACAAATAGCAAATGAGGTGTCAAGCATGCTGTGAATGAAAACATGATGTGTTCAGAAAATATAAAAGTATTAGAAATGTTGACAGATTTTGGATCATGACACCCAATTTTAAACTTTTTTTAAGGGATTACCAGCCTCAAACAGTCTAGCTCATAAAACGTTTATGAACTGCACAAGCAATTTTAAGAAGCAATTTAACATTTCTTACTCAAACAAGGACTGGAAAAATTGAAGTTAAACACCTATATAAAAAAAGAAAAAGTAAAAAAACTAACAGAGACATAATAAAGGGGAACTGGAAGGTGTTTGCAGAGATACTGTCAAAATTGTGTGTTTATTATTTCATGTGTTTCTCATATTGTACTCAGCTTTCGGGCTGCACTATATTTCTCTTTAACATTACAAGCTCTGTATTGATTTTTGAAGCTAGACTACACAGATATTTGCAGGGTTGTATTTATTATTTTTTTCTTTGTGTGGGGGGTCAGGGGGCGGGGGGGGGGGGGGGGTTTAGCATGTTACACAAACTGAGACTATGAAGCATTTCTGCAGAGTTGGAATGATGGGTTATGATGGGTTGTCATTAAAGGAAAAGTACAGGAGGATTTTTGTGACTTGATGATTCATAATTCTCGTTGGTATGTAAGGTTACTGATGAGATTTTGACCAAAGGGAGAGTGATAATCATTCCGTTGCTGCCTTTTGGCTTTTCCGGCACAGTCACAGTGCCAGGCTGTGTCACCTCGACCTTTTGTGTTAACAAACAGACAACGTGGAGGGACCATCTCCCTCACAATGATTAATAATGTTGTGTCTTTAAATAAGTACCAATTGAAAACGCTTAATGTCAGTTGGTCTTGAGCAGGAAGATAACTGATGTTTAATGTCACAAATGGAAACAGCGTTATTTTTTTTAACATCTGCTATTAAGACTACTGTCAGATGCATTTAGCGGAAAGTGGCTGATTAATGTCTGTCATGATGTAGCACCAAACAACAATCTTAGATTTAATAGCTGAAAGTGTTCTGTTTCAGCTTGTTTTTGTGCTTCATCAATGAGGCGATGGAAGTAAGCTGCTTTGGTGCATTTTTGGCCTTAAATGATTTTGACGAGTACATTTGAGAAGTGGTGTCGACGTGTACGGGGATTTTGATGGGAGAGTCTGAATCAAGTCCCCTGTTATGCTGTTGTTCCACTTGGTAAACAACTGTGATTTCCCAGTCCATTGAACCAGGCAATTCACTTTGTCATCATCGTATTAGTGTTCTTTATCTGTCGTCAACAGCTTGCTAAAACTAATGCCAAAAAACAAAGCTTTCGCTGAGGTTTTCCACTATTGAATGTTGATGAGGCGCCCAGCGCAATGGATTGACAGCAGGAAAGTTAGAGCTACTGGGCATATTATGGGATGCTCCTCTTCCTATTGTGTGCCTGTTACACAGCGGCTTTAAGATGCTGCATTTGCAAGTTAGACCTCTGCAGTTTGTTTGCTGCTGGCACTTCGTACCGCCGGAGGTTGCATTGCTTTCAAATCAATTTTGCGGCATCATGAATATTATACGACACACAGTTTTTGGATTAATATTCAAATCACAGTTGCCAGTCCAAAACTATATGCTGGTACGATTTAAATGAGAGGTCCACGGTTACATAAAAGCATTTCCTGAAGGCTACCAGTTGATTCCCTATGCAGTGTTACTTAAGACTCACATCTAATTTAACAGAAAGCATACTTTGGATGTTAATTCATAGTGTGATGGACATGAAAAGTTCATGTTTTGACATCCATTCAACTCTAAATCTGTCTTTCCTGACATCTGCAGTGCAGGGAATTCTTTTAAACACAAGCAACCATCAGCGATCCGCCTCACTGACCTCAAGCAGGAGACCCCCAGGTTTCATTTGAGCAGCTGTGATTCCCCCTAGAACCAAGAGATGGAATCACAAATGAGGAAGGAAGATATTCTTCCTGGCAGGACACTGGACTATTGGTTAGCGTGTCTACCTCTGAGGTCTGGGTTCAAATATCGTCTCCGGCCTTCCTGTGTGCCTTATGCATGTTCTCGCAGTGCTTGCGTAGGAACTCCGGCTTCCTCCCATGTTCCAAAAACATGCATGTTAAGTTTTGTAGACTCAAAATTGTCCATAGGTGTGACGCTAATGAGGAAAAGCCCTATAAAAAAATAGACTGATAGATGGATCGATTTTTTTTTAATTATTTGCTATAGAAAAAAAGGGATTTAAAGTAAAAAGGCCCACATCCCTATTAATCCTAATTTTCCTTCTAATCTGAAAGAAAGTATATAATATCTTCTTGCACCACGGGTCTACAAACAAAACAAGCACTTCCTTTCATGTTTCACGCACTCATTGATCTCCTCGCCTCTATTGTGCCTCTGCAGATGGTCAATGGGGCTTGAAAAGGATCTTCAAAGAGCACAGAGGAAAGTCAGAAGTCGTACTCCTGAATACTCACTTGTGTTTGTACTAAATGTATCCATGCATGCAGATTTTTACCGACTGTTTTGTCTCGCGGGTGTTGGCGTTATATAAGACTAAAACACAAAATGAAATGTTTCAAAAACAGAAATTCAATAGGACATGCAAGCACTGATGCTCGAGCAGCACTGCAGAATGTAATATTACTGACATAAAGGAGGGCAATATTGCTATGATCAATGATGAACAGCCATCCAATTTCGACTTCTTATTCTGTTCAGGGTCATTGGTGAACGGGAGCCTATCCTAGCCGACTTTGGATAAGAAGCGCGGTACACACTGGTTGCCAGTCATTCGCAGGGCATAAATGATGAACAGTGATTAAAAATGTAACATTCCACAACAGGAACGATGAGAGGAAATGGACATTCCCCGCTTGATAGCCTTTTCAGGCTCTGAATCGGGGAAGACAATAAGGAGAAACTCGCTCCAACAAAATGAGTTTTAGGTTGAGAATATAAAGGGTGGATTCAAACCTATACGTGGTATAAATGAAACAGTTATCATGTCTACCGTGTGGCCTGCTTCTGATATGTGTCATGGCAAATATGTATATGTCAATATGCCCAAAAATAAAATGTATGGACTCTGATGTCAATCATAATCTAAACTGTACATACAAAAAATATTTCTGTCATTCTGACAGCAGGGGATGCAGACTGATCAAATATTCGCTGATTGATGAGGTATTTATATAGCCAAACAAGACACCTGCTGTAAATCAAAAGCGTGTGATGTCCGTGTCCATTTTGAACATTCGCACCATCACTGGGTGAGAACTGAACCGACGCAAGTGAGGCGAGGGAACCATTATGGCGTCAGTGACCGCACGCATGTTGTTTCCAGTTTCGTTTCAATGAAAATAACATCAGTGCTATCATACAGTGGGGATTCCTTGAAAATAGCTGAAAATGTCATTAGAACTGGACATGAGGATTGGCACGCAAGTTCATTGAGTAATTCTGGATCATCACAGCAGGTCTGAAGGATGTGATAACCGTCAGCAATCATTTCCCATATTTAATGGACTACACAACTGTAATATACCATATTTATTGTTTGAGTATTTGCAGTTGTGTTTTATTGATGTCTGGGCTTCATTAAAAGGGTATATCCAATATGTCCTTATAACTTACAATAGCATTGATTGATTCATGTCAGTGTTTTATTCAAATTTAAACGAGACTTGATTCTGATCTAAAGGTATCCGAGTCCATGAATGTTTTTCCTCTTCATGCAGACTTGACACATCCAAATCGGGCCAAATGGGAGAAAACAAAATCTCATAGGCTCTAATGTGATACCATCCATCCATCATTTTTACACTGCTTCTAATCCTAGTTAGGGTCATGGGTGAATGAATCCTATCCCAACTGACTTCGAGTGAAACACCTCATACACGCTGGACTTGTCTTGTCACCAGGCAATGGCAGGGCACATACATCAGAATCAGAATCAGAATAAGGAATCAGAATCATCTTCATTCGCATTATCTTTAGGTCTGAATATTGCGGAAGGGTGCATTATGTTTGTTGTTCAGGAAGTCTAGTGAGCATCAGTATTCGTTTCCTGTCCCAATTAACTGATAGATGAGAAACAGAAGATAATGTAGCCTTGGGCATTAATACACACTCAGACTGCTTAATATCCTGTTCGGGATGCATTTAGCATTTTTTCTTTCCCTGTGTTTAAACTAACAAAAGATTTGGAACTTTACAGGATACTCATGGAAACACTTGGGAATAAAAAATGTCAACACTTACTTTTTTAAAACACTCTTGGTTTTTGTTATTGTTATCTATTATTATCTTTTTCCCAACTGGTGCGGGTTCCATTTTAGTTGTACCTAATTTGGTCCATTGCCTTATAAAGGGGTACTACAATGAAATGCTTTGCGGCAATAGTACAAACATAGTACAAACAATCCCCTCTAGTAAATACATACAGTATCTTCCAAGGTGATGCATGTTAGAATTAGACAGACTGATAAACAAGCAGCACCTGTTTGGCTGTGCTTCAATTCTGTTTGGAAACAATTAGGACATTAATTGATCTTCTATTTCCTTTATTCCTCCCCTCATTTCTCTTGCTAGGCGAACAAATGTAGGATGACAGCGGATATGAAAGATTATCAGTCATCCTTTAGTCAAACAAGAACTTGAATTGATGTTATTTTTAATAGACCAGCTTGACTTTTATTTTAGTAGTAGTAGTGTGTATATTAGTGTTTTAATAATAGCTGTAGCCATGGGAATCAAATGTTTAATGGGCTTAAAGGATGTTGGTCAGTTGGGTGGAATTGATTGTTGATTAATTGTGTCTTGACGCAACTGATGAAAAACGGGCTGCACTACATGGTTGCAACCAGCAGAGGCACCAGAACCTCCATGATGGACTTATGTTGATCATGTCTGCCTCAGAGCCAAGAGGTTCTGGCTCTCTTGTGTGGAGTTCTCATGCACTGTACTCACTGCGCTCGCAGGGGTGTACTCACTGCGCTCGCAGGGGTTTTCGCCAGGTACTCCAGGTTCCTCCTACATTCCAAAAACATGACTCTTTGGTTAACTGGAGACTTGACATGTGACTTGAACTGGAGACTTGACATCACTGCTTCTCTTCACTTCTTGTGTCGTCTTGTCTTGTTAGTCTTTGTCTCCCATGTTTATGTTATGTTAAAAAAAAACTTGTTTCCACCACATGCTAGTACAATGCTACTTTGACTTGAGAGCATTACATGAGTGCTCCCACTCTCGATTTTCTCAAGTTATGAGCCATCGCTTGGTCTATTTCTGTCTTTGTTTTGAGAGCCACAATTTGAGACCAAGACTCCCTGATGCACTTTCAGCCATTTATCGAACAGGACAAACATGAGAACACTCACCAGGAGCTACATTAGGCCAAAACTCATGCCCAGACACTAACACACAGACTAACACATACAACACCATACACATACAGTCACTTTTGACTTGTCCCAACGTACAGCAATTACACAAAAGTTGATTTCTTTACATTCTATTTTATTGTTTTATTGTGTCTTTAAATATGGTACGATTTTTCTTTACTAAGAACATGTACCAAAAGTAAATTGTGGTGATTTTGTGTGAGCTTAAATTGATTTACGGCGTTTCAATGAGAAAAAAAATGGATGTGATATACGTTGTACAATCACATCATCAGTTATGATGAGCTTGGTGACGGAAGGAGTTCACCTCGTCAGCAATTGCTGTCTGGCCACCATCTGCATACAACCGCGTACACTCCTTGAAGTCTCGGCGCCCTTTGCACGATGGTCATGGACTATTGCGAGATGAGTCATTCGAACTGCTCTAAGTGCTAGAGGACCCTGCATCTTTTTGCACAATTGTCAAATAAATAAATAAATACATTTGTACCGGCATTACCAGATAACAAGCAAACATTTATTGCTCAGTGACTGTTTTCCTCAATGTCTTTTTGTCTCAAAAGTGTTCTCTGTCAATTGACTGTCTGTTGTCATACTAGAGCGGCTCCAACTACCAGAGACAAATTACTTGTGTGTTTTTTGGACATACTTGGCAAATAAAGGTCATTCTGATTCTGATTCTGATTCTGATCTGCTTCCTCACCCTAGTGACACCCTAGTGATCACGAAGGTGAATCCAATTGAATGCTAATTGTCTAATTTATATTTGACACGTCAACTGAGAATTTCCTTGTCCCCGAATGGCCGGTATAGAATAATTGACTGCTGCTTAGCCAAATTCTCTCCTCTGGCACATTCTCCTGCAATCCAAATCTCAACTTGGCTCTTTGTTGAACTGCGAGTGAGACAAACTGCATTAAGTCACAATCTGGCATGATCCACTGGGTGAAACAAATCACTCACACACGCTTTCCTTCTGCTCAGGCCGGTTCTGTCTGCTTTGCCGACAGATCATGATGCAGGTAGAGTGGATTGAGAATTAACTGCTGTCCTATATACGGTAGATCAAAATGAAAGAGATTCCTTCACTCTATACAATACATTTTAAAAAACTAAAAAACTAATGCATTATGAGGAGCAGTATTCAGTGCTAATAAAAATATCCATCCATCCATTAACTATCATGCTAGTACTCATTGAGGTCACAGGTGAGCCTATCCCAACTCACTTTAGGCAAGAGGTGGGTTAAACCCTGGACTGGTCACCAGTCAATTGCAGTGTTAAAAAGAAGAAGTTCTAATGCCTTAAAAATTATTCCACTCCATTTACCTAAGAAGTAATTAAAATGAAAAAGTTGTAAATAGCTACAATAGTAAAAAAAAGAAAAGAAAAGAAAAAATACTGGTCCCGAACACTTCGTAAAACTGTTGCACATTACTGCATATAAATATTATTGTTATTTTGACTCAGGTCAAATAGTGGAGCACAGAGACCAAAGCAAAGATGGCGAAGCAGCATTGAGCTATTATGTTGCACACAAATGGAATGAGTTGCCAACAAAATTGACGTCAGGTTAAAAACTCTTCTTTTTTCTCATGCTTTTTAGAAGATTTACACTTTTAAATGTTATTTCTTGCACTGTATGCTGTTTTAATTGTACTTTTATTTTTTCCCTCTTTGTTTTAAATGTTTATAAGCTGCTTCCCCCCCTCTGGTTTTAAATGCTTTTAATCATGTAAGGGACATTGAGTAACCTTGTGTATGAAATGCGCTATATAAATACATTTGCTTTGCTTTGACAGTCACTTCTTGAATTTTCTTTAAACATTTTAGCAGCAGTTGGACCAAAATGTAACAAATACAAAATGCTTTGACATATTTACATATGTAATTGGTCTTTAGAAGCTTTGTGCTATTGTAAGTGGTTTTCTTATCAACAAATGCATGTACACGCAAGCATGTAGGCTGGGGTGAAGATCCACCGTTTCAGTATTACCATTTTCCCACTGAGAACCGTGACCTCGACCCAAGCTCCTGCTCCCATTGTCCAGGGTCTGATTGGCCCGTAGTAGTGGGAAAGGTACTGTAGGTCTACAGAGTGGAGCGCAGAGCTGGTTCAGTGTTCCACATCCAGATTTCAATAAAACTGCACTCCTGCATCTGAGATTGGGCTAACGCTTGGTGTGAGGTGGTCAGAGGTGGGCACCTACCTGGTCTTCTGTTTTCAAATCTGGACTATGAGTTATTGTAACACTCATTTGTATTGCAAAACATCGTTGTATGTAACAAGGTTGACAGGAAAATATGATTGAACATTGTTTAGTTTTACGGTGCTTGAGCGCAGTGTGGTCTTCTCCTGACATTTATTGTTATATTATCCTTTTTTGTACAGTATTCTGTATAGTAAATGCATAAGGTGAAATTTCTCATCAGTGAGTGAGTCGACCTCCAAGCGTCCTTTAAATCCTCAAATGGGGAATTCTAAATTTAGCAGACTTAGCTACGTATAGTGTTTACCCCATGGGGTCTTTTAAAGAGATCTTCTGCTTTGGAAGTGCAGCACCTAAAATAGATAAATGGACACCTTTCCCGTGTTTTTTTTTTTTTTTTTACCTTTGTCACCCATAACGGCTTGCTTTTATTGTATGTTATACTGTAGCTTTTACTGCGGAAGAGGTTCCCCTTTGCTCAAATCTCTATTCAGCTTTGTCACAGTTGCGCTTGGGTGTAATCCAATGAAGCTGAACCTTGGTGGTATGAGCGTGACCCAATCGCTGCCTGAATTCAGCAAGGAGGAATGGTTGACATGTTTCAGAGAAATGCCTCTGTGTGTAACGGTTCTCCTGGGAATTTAGTCGGACATCATGCATACTGTACATAAGAAGTATTGGCTTTTTCTCAGCAAAATAAAACATTTCATTGCAGCGTTGGTGGGCAGCACCTAGCACTACTGGTTAGCACGTCTGTCACAAAATCTGCCAGTTAAAATATAGAAATCGATGTGTGATGTTTTTGTTAGCTTTGCAAAGTTAGACGTGAACAATGATCCAACAGCGATAGCTGTGACACATGCAGTATGATCATAATGACCCAGGGATGCGAGGGATGAGGGGATGATAATATGTGGGGCTAAAGGTCAGGGAGACAGATGTGCATGTCAGAAAAAGAAATAGGTTGTTTGTGGCTTATTTCCATTTTCAATTCACGTATTGGAACCGTGTCTTTTCACCAGAAGCCTACAATGAATTTCCGTTTGTTTATTTGCAGTCAATGCCTGGTTGGTTGGAGGATTGTCAGGTAAGCGTCCATTCAATCAAGGTTTGAGCGGCCTTGGATTTAACCATTGGATGGAATTTCTTGATGAGTTTCTTTTTACTTCGCAGCTACAGAGAGTTTCAACATCGAACCCACCTCTGCCCGGCCAAGGAGACCCTGCAACGAGTCGCGCTTGGAGTGGGAAGTGGAGGTCTGCGGTGAAGACTTCAAGCGCAACATGGCTCACATAGACCCTCAGTATTGGTGTAACCTCACTCACTTTATCAGGTATTACATACACAGTGCATGTAGTTTTATCACAGTTTGTAGTATCATTTAAGGCGGCACTTTTCTAGGGTTGTGCCAGGTGCAGCAGCTTCAGAAAAATCTAATGTTTTTCTTTCTTTCTTTCTTTCGTTTTCAAAACCTGTCCCGTTAGGCTACTTGGTCATTCAGTATGGTGGATCTGCGGCAACAGCATTGCTATGAAAAAAAAGGACAATAATATGGATCCCTTTTTTTTAAAATTTTTTTTTAGCTCCCACGGTGAGAGAGCAAAAAGAATTAGAAACATCGGGTGCCACTAATACATTTGAAGCTATCTTCAAGCCACACATCTAATTTTAACTTTACATGAACTAAACCCTTTAAAACTAGGTTAGATGTCACATTTCATTTATTTGCATCTCAAAATAAAAATTGCCTTGCTTGAGAGTGTATGTTTTTTTATTTTTTTTAATTTTTTAAGTCAATCGCCAAAATGTATTTAAAAAAAAAATACGTGGCTGTAAGCAAGAATTTTCTAGATTTTTGGGTACCCCTTCTCAGACGTTTAATTTGATTTCAGTTACATTTTTATTGCAGTTGAATTGTTGAACTGTTAAGTGCGATGACACACTAATGTCTATATTTGTCAAGAGCTGACTTGTTGCACAAACGTGGGCAATTAAAATGTAATTATCATCTGATCACAAGATTTAATATGATGGAGTAACTCCAGGAAGAAAAAAGACCATCAGTTCACATGCCACCTCTGCCTGAGTGCTAAAATTAGCCTCCTTAACTTGGGTCGTTCAGCGCGGGCTCCATGAAGACACATGTTTGGCTTGAGGCATGCTCGGAAACATCTGAAAAGATGATGAGTAGCACATCAGCTCTATCAGGGTTCAAAGAAAGACAGCGTTTCAAAGATAATGTGCACAAGAACATTTAATTTCAACACATATACTTGCTGCTCTGATTTCAAAACAAACAGACAACCAAACACAAACTAATTTGTTCCAGGCTTAAACTCTCACCAACATAATACATGTTGCTGTACACTGTACACTCAATGTTTTAAGTCACATTTGACAAATTTTACAAAGCAATGGCAGGCTGTGCATTTAGTGCCTTGGCCATCACTCATGTTGATGGTGTGAACTGAAAGTTTTGCTCCATATCCCCCCAAATTGGAACACTTGGGGTGTTTGCATTTGGAGATGTCATTGTGTTTACCTCCACTTATGTAAGTGCATGTGTGTGTGTGTCATGTGTCTGAAAAGCTGTCGAAAATTTCATTACGGGTTACAGATGAGGCTAGATAACCGATAACGTATGTTGCCTTTGTCTAAAACAGTGAAAATCAACCTATGTTTTTTAACTATATGTCTTAGGAATGCAGAGCCCATACCGATATATCATATTCATGTGTCATTTTTGGATTTGTCGAGAATAAGCCATAAATTGACCCCTGCTATTGTGGGAGAGAGCGAGTTCTGAACATGGTCCAAGTCTGTATTATTTTAGAGTCTCCTCTGACTTTCTCCTTTTAATTTTCAGCAGACTTGACACAGGAAGCACGCTGTTGCATCACTCTAGTTTATAACAATGATGCCTTTGCTTAGGGAAATGACACGTTTGTTTGCAATTAGAGAGGGGAAGCGATACTGAGTAACAAGAGCGACGACCCACGCAGAGACATGTTCTAATTCTAAATGAGTGTAGATACACGTAATCTCTCGCAACAGGGCGAGGATCGGAGGGAAAGGCAAATATACAGAGATTGTCTTGAACAAGACAACCAGAGTGGTGAGAGGGGATCAGGCTCTGAGAGGAAAGAACCTCATGCTTAAACAAGCAGTGGCCCCTGCAGAGCGTCTTCTATTTGAGAAATGTGTCGCGCTTCCCCACAGTGCAGCTGCTGCACAAACAGCTCAGATGATGATTGGATGTTTTAAGCTTGTGTTATAACATGTCAGTAGGATGGAATGTTGAAAGACTCCATGTTTTATGCTTCATTTATGGGAATCAATCATTTATCTCCTCATGACTTTTGAGTCGATCTGCCGCGCATAGTGGCTTCATATTTCAGGAGCAGGAAGTCTTAAGGGGCCGTGGTGCCGCATTATCCGGACTAGAGATAATCTAAAGATGTCTGGCACCCGTGAGGGCCAGATGCGATTCTTCAGATATTTTTTGGCAGTCACTGATACATCTAAATGATAATTTGCTATAAAAAGGTAACCCTAAGATTGCCTGTGAACCATTAATACTAAAAGCAAACTTCTTGTTATTTGGTGTCTTCATCTGTTTGTGAAACAGATTCATATACTGTATATTGTATTACCCACTGCCAGGTTTGTTCAACTCTTTTGACAGTTAAATAGTGAAATGTATACAAGAATTACCTTTCTAATATTATTTTTTTTTGGTGATCATGGACTTTTGTTTTGTTTTAATATTGATAGGGTAACATATCTTGTTAAAATGTTACGTTAAAAGTGCCTGTCCAGTTGATAAAGGATTTATGAAAACAGATGATTTCTATTTACATGATTTCTTTTGGGGATTTTACGTCTTCGTCTGAGGTTGACCAGCATCCTAGAATGAACTTTGCTCAACCATAGCGGTTCCACTTTAAATGCATTCCATGTTTTATGTTTGATGTGAGTCAGAACACCACCCAAAGGGCAAACGGAATATTTGATGTCGTAATGGGCTCGATAGTCTTACCATTGTCTTTCAGCATACTGTGCTACATGTGTGGTGACATGAACCAGGTCAAGTGCTTTGGAGCCTACCCTAGCAGATTATATACATGGATATGAATTTACAGTATATTGTTTTGTATTAAATATAAGAATGTCACTGAAAAGGGGAATATGGATCTTAATTATTTATTATATACCCCATAAACAGTTGTCGACTGTTACCATCACAGTTTTAAATTTTTGGTGTGATTGTAATAAAACCTTAGTTTTTCATTTATTTTTTGTTTTTTTAAATTGTGGACTCACAAGATAGAAGCAGGAAACCAAAACTGACAAACCTGCCCAAAGCCTACCGCAAATTCCAAACACAAGCTCGACCTAATGCACTTCTCAAAACACTCATTCTATATTTCATTAAATTTGTCTTTTTCCCATCACTCAGTCAACAGGTAACATTTGTACAGGAACACACAGAAAAAAAAGACAAAGAAGATGCACTGTCATAGAATTAAGATACAAATCATTCACTTATATCAAGAAAACAAGAAACGTGAATAAATGTTATAGTTACAACAAGTACCTTTTTCAGAATGTTTAGGCATAGCAGATCTCTAGATCCAAAGGCAACATTCTAAATGTAATAAAAATTTTATCTACCCAATTTTCTTCCAAGCCTGTTGGCGAAAACCTTTTCCTATTTCCACACACTCGCATGAACTAAAATAGGATGAGTTTCACCTTGTTTATTACCCAACTAATACTGAGTTCAGATTGGAGAGGAGGCAAAAGATTTCTATTATCGCTGGCATATGGTGCCTTTGTCAATGTCCTGCCGAATATACGTACAGTACATCTATATACGACACACACCAGACACGCACAAAATACATCTGCTACAGGCAGCAGAATTTATTTGATTAGCAGCGCCTAAGCAAAGCGCCTTCAAAACAATAGTGACGGCTTGACGTCAGAGGGCACACATTCATGTGGTGCTTGGCGGGCAATGGGGTGTGACGGCTCATATATTAGAGGCCATGTTGGCCTTTCACGAGTTGTTCTTTTGGAAAGATTTATGGCATAATAATAAAGATATGTGTAAATCAGTTACTACCATTCGCACATGCTTGGTATTCCGCAAATGACTTTTTTTTTAGATATAAGCTGGACGATTTCTTTGCTTTGGCTTGTGCGCAGATATTTGAGATACGAACGCTGAATGGTGGCAGTGAACTCAGCTCAACTCAACTCACCTCACAACAAGCAACAAAAAGACACTTCAAGCTGTTTAATGCCAATCCCGGTTAAAAAAATAAATATAAAGCGAGAAATCGAAAAGAGAATTGCACATTGTATATTTAAAACAACCACATAACCTTTGAGTCGACTAGCTTATTGCTAACACATAATCGGAAACTCCATTGGTGGGCTAACTTATAGCGTCTAACAGTCTGCGCGTACAACTCTTTAAGGAAGGGATATTTGAATAAAAAGGGTGCAGCAAGACTTGTAAACAGCATATACCAATACTCACAGGCATATATTATTTATCCTCTGCAGAAAACAACAACATTTACAGCCGATTACTGAGATACCTAAGTGAAACTGTTCTTCGTTTGTCTGCATGACTGCATTATACTGCTGCCCGGTGGCCAAGCCGCGCGCACCAGAAAGCGCCACAATGAATTAAACATGACGCACAAACTGTTTATTTACATGTTATCTAATTATTTTTCTGCCATATGTTTCTATAAAGTACGATAATACATAGTTGTACATTCCTTATTAAAATGGCTTTTCCATTTATTTAATTAAATATTTGCAAAATATTATTCTCATAATATTTAGACTTTTTCCACACATTTAGTATCATACTTAAGGAAATCCAATAGCGTGTGACCCATTAAGTGTTCAGTGATCTCTTCTGATGGGCTGCTTGGATTATCGTATATTATGACTTCATCACGAACCAGCAGCCTTCCAGTAAGTTTATTTCATCATGGTGTCATCACCACTGTGATTTGCCGATCTTTTACTCCTCACATGTGGAGCCAGTGAGTGTCGATTGAGACACAAGTGTTGCTATATTCACTGCTGAGCAAGAAAACTACTTGAAGGATTGTCCGTTTTGGATGGAGACAGAGGGGATTAGGGTGGTTTTCATGGATTTATCAGAGTTCAGCTCTAAGACTTTATGGAGTCTCTGAATCCTTCTGAAAGCTCGTCGCGACAAATTGGACAGCTGGGCCAAAAAGGGAGTAAAAGGAAACACATTCCATGTCACAATGACGGATTACTTGCTAAAAGTCTGTCAATACCAGTAACTAAACCACTGGAGCGCTTTAATTAGTTTTTGTTTTGCAAAGCTTCTTGAAAGAAGAAGACGTTTGTGTCTTAATAGATGGCAAAGTGTTTACGTCTTACCACAATATACTGTACATATTAATATTGTCATTCCTGAAAACAGGTTTATGTAGCGTATGTAATGTAAGTTTGACACCATTGAACCTCTCGGACGAAAATAAAATTGTAATAGAAATGGTACACGTTTGACCTGCTCAGTTTACTTAACTATTTACTTACCTGTAATCCTTTCCCTTTCTTCCTCCTTTTCTCCACAGTGAGTACCATGTCTTTACGCTCTGTACAGAGACCAAATCCGACGTTGTCCACTGCTACTGGCCTAATCCACTGGTGGAGAGATACATCATCCGCATACACAAGCACTTTTTCTCCAACTGCACTTTGGAGCAGGTGGTATGGGTGGACCCTCCTGACAACACGTTAACTATCCTCATCCTAATTCCTGTTTTCCTCACCTTGGCCATGATTGTCCTGGTGGTGTGGTGCAGCAAGAGGAGCGACAACCTAGCTTAGAAGGAGAGGGAGACGTTATACCGTTATGTAAGAGGGGAGCTGGACTGTGAATAAAAGACATCATCAGAACATGCATCCATTTTCAACACCGCTTATCCTGGTTAGGGTCGCTGGAGCCTATCTCAGCTGACTTCGGGCGAAAGGCGGACTACACCCTGAACTGGTCACCAGTCAGTCGCAGGGCACATATAGACACGGACAACCATTTGCACTTACATTCACAACGCCACTGAGTGGGAACTGAACCCACGCTGCCTTGCACCAAAGTCAGGCGAGTGTACCACTGCACCATCAGTGACTCATCAGAACACCACTGTACAAAATGAAGCAGTGTTCGAAAGTTTTGGGAGGTTGATTTAGACGGTCATTTGATCTGCAGATGTTCCAGCAATCCACCACCTAAAGATAACAATAAAAAGTTAAAACATTGTGGGTGCTTTCACACTAGCATCATGTAATCAGTTTTCATCAAACTCTAGTTCATATTCCCCCCTCAGTGTGATTATTTGCTCAAGTGTAAATGCAGTAATTGACCAAATCAACCGGTTCGAGGTCCAAACAAACTGGCATTGTTCGGTTGTGTTGAGAAAGGGGTCCAATCTCGATCTGATCCACATGGCAAATCAGGTAAGACCTAAAAGACATAACAGTGATGTAAAGACATACAACATTTGTTTTCCTGTTTAGCAAATTAGCAGTTTGCATGTTAACTGAAAACAGAATGTCTTCTTTGGACAATCAAGATGCTCACCAAGTTGCTGGTCTCCTGTAGCCTGTTGGATTGCCAAGATAAGTATTAAAGCTATCGGAAAAAGCCAGTTTTGTGTTACGTTGTGTTGTTTTCCTTTCTAGTCTGTACACCAAAACATTCCTCCTTTTTAGAGCGTTATCACACAGGATTTGTTGCGATCAATTTTGGTTTGTTTGTATTTTTATTCATTTTTTTTTACCATGTGAAAATGAATCAAACCATGATGAAGCGGATGTAGTTTCCTGATTTGGACCCATTAGGCCAATTACATAATGCATCGCCAGTCTTGTCCTTTGGCATCATACATGACACAAGGGGCTTTTAATTAACACCAACATAAACCAATCAAAGTCTACATAATACAGTATCTTCCTAGATAGGCTAAATTATATGATTTTGGGTAATTCTGTTCATTTTGTCAAAATTCCATTTGAAAACAAAACACAACCTTTGTCTAAACCCGCTCACTGTTGTGGCTAAACCCATAGTGATAGTTGATGGTGTGAATATCATACCAAACCATCATGTTCATTGACTTTATTTGCAGTTGCAAAGCATGGTGGGAACCACAAAAGAGACAATAGTCTCCCACCCAAACATTAAGGCCACAAAGGTCTTGTCTCAAGCCTCCTGTGCCATTTACGGATTTCAAAGGTTTAAAGTAAGGATTAAAATCTATTTCGGAACTATTCCATTCCACTTCTATTTGTACAAATGACAATATGGTTTATCAAAACTGGTAGACAGAGTTTGCTCCCTTCCAATCATAAAGGTTGAGTTTTTTTGTTTGCTTTATATTAAGCTGTTCATCCAGGCACTGGTTGCTAATCTAACTCTGGAAAGAATTCATGTATATTTGCCAAAAATTCAAACTATTTATTGTATTTGCCTTAGAGTTATATGTGCATATCCAGTGCGAAACAATATGACCTTTTTAGGTTTTGAACACTTCGATGTAGAAATCGACTGGGCAGACCGAGACCAGTGACCTTGGACGTTCTTGTCAGTCAGCGCACTGTATTCTAGCGGAAGGCCAAAGTATCTGGTGATGGAACTCTTTCAACTCATGGGAAATAAGATTCCCAAAGGACAACATTTTAAACATGATACATGAAAGGATGAAAAGGACCCTAAACATGGACTTAAAGGGATTCTGCAAGTTTCCACTCACTGCTGAGTTACTCATGGGGCAGTCGTCACTGGAAATGATAAACAAACATGTGACAACACTATGATTCAACTATTTTGAGTCTCTTGTGGCTGTTTTATAACAGTGTAACTTATCAGATACTGAAGAATAAAATACTGTTAATACACTGAGACTTCATACTTGTCGTCTGTGTAATGTATCCGCCTCTTTATTGTTTTCTTTGTTTTTTTTTGGTCACATGCATGCCAACCAATGGCTTCTCTTCTTACGTCTTATCCGAAACTTTCATTTGAATACAATGTCGTTGTAAATTGTTCATAAGTTTAAAATTTGACACACTTTAGGTTTTTCTGGCTCCAAAATGACATTGTCATGTAAACAAACTGCCTAAAAAAAAAACTCTATTTTCAGCGTAACAATGACATGTAAACGACACGTAATTCTGTTGTATTCCCCTTAACAACTTGTCACCTCTGAGTAGTGTAGCTGTGTGAACAACAATACAAAAAAAAAATATAGCGATTTCTTTAAAATATAATGAAACAGACACTTAAGTCTGGTGATATCATTCAATCATTTTTGGAAGATTTACTCGCAGTACCAGGCATTCAGTCCAATGTCTCAAAAGATCTTCAAAATTTATGCATTATACTGTAGTTATAGTTAAAAAGATTTTCATAGTCATCTGGGTGTTGCATGAGCAGCGCGTGGTCTTTGGTGGCTAAATATGGATCTCTTCCAAATGTTTTATAATAGAATGGAAGCCGACAAACTGACGCCACTGATTTTCACTTACAAATGTATAACAATCCTAGCTTTATTGCGTTTAATTGTTCTTTTATATGAACAATACCTCTTAGACTTGGGAGTGGGTGAATATTTTTATCCTCCAGAGAATTTCTTCTTGGAAACACATTGTCTTGAATTGGCTCATTGGTTCTCTGGGAGTGTTTATTCGGGCATTTGTGCACGTATTCAAGCAGAGACATCATTCTTTTATTAAGTCAACAATTTTGACGTATGCAAACGTCCAGACATTTAAATAGACAACACATTTGCTATGTGTAAACCTACAAAACAATAAGAAGAACACCAAGGCATGCTGATTAAATCTTATCATCGTATCGCGTAAATACAGAGTCAAACAAAGCAGTCGTCACTGACAGCGGCCGATGGTCAATGATGTTGGTTTTGTTGTAGACACCCACTTTAATCCAGAATGAGTGGACTGAGAGGACAAAGCAGGAAACCACAAACTCAGTGAGCACAATACAATGCCAGTATCATAAGTTACTATCTAAACAAACACAAGCAAACACACAAGCACAATTTATTCCACTGGAACTCCAGGAAAGAAGTGGAGCGATTTTGTTTCTTCAGAGACATAAAACATCGAGTGTTTATAGACGCATACTGAGGGGACCATAGTTTACGACAGGCGGGACCTAGCAGTGCAGGTTCCCTAAAGGATGGCTTTCCAGAAGGCCTCCATAACCAGCCACTTGGAGGCAGGAAGGATATTAAATCTTTTTCCCAGAGTTGACAGAAGAATACAGGGAAGTGGGTTGACCTAGTGCTTTTTGACCAAAAGCGGCACAGGAAGTATGAGGGTGCCATTCAACTTCCATGTAAAGTTGCTCTGCCGTGAAGAACCAACTTGGGGCAAAGCCTATTCATGAGCTGGAGCTTTCTAGCATTATAGCACAGATGGGGACTTCTTTGTGGTCACAAGTGTGACTTACAGCAAGAATATGTAATAAGCTGTTGTTGTTTTTTTCCAATAGTGTCCAAACTGACTAAACTGTCCCAATTATAAACCTTTATCAACTGTAATTGGAATATTTCTAACCAATATTTAACTGTCAAGAAGTTAACTACTGTATTGTAAATAGCAGAGTCAGAATCAGTCCCATATGTGCAAGTCGGAGGGAAAGCTCAAGTCTTAACCTTCAAGTTAAGTTTCAAGCAAGACCCAAATTACTTTGGCATAATCAAGCAAGTCAAGTCAAGTCTCCAATAAATTTCAAGAAAGTCGAGTCAAAAGTAGTCACAAGGGTTAAGCAAGTCATAAGTCAAGTCACACAAACTTACTCAGTTAAAACATATCTTGGAGTGATACAAAAATATGTTTTTTTTCGACTGTTTGCATACAGTAAGTGATTACAGCTACCATTGTTACCGTGATGGTAAAAACATATATATATACATATATATATATATAAGTGAACACTTATCATAATCAGATTATAAATGACGTTGTTTTAGGTGACTGCTTTCCACATATATTAGTGTGTGTGACTTGGAGAAGGAGAAGCATTAACTTTGTGCACTTTGCAGCTCTTGCTTCATGAAGTTCACTCGGTTGACTTGCAGATCTGCCACATCAAATCTGGCCGACGCGCTGACATACCGCAGGAACGAGTCAACCCACTCAATGTGGCATCTATGTATACATGTCTATGCAACACAATCATCTAGCTTTTAATGGTCAATCTCCATATTGTCTATCATTTTATTGATTTTGAAATTAAACTGACATGAAGCTCAGTTAATGTTTTACCAGCTGTTGCTGAGCTAAACTGTGAAGCTTAAATAGCTTACCTGCGTCTGTGGGTTTTATAGTGATAGATGAAATTAGATATCATACAGTAGTTGTGTCTTCAACATGTGATTCTTCTCCTTATGAGCATTATGAGATCCAATACTAAGGGTTTATCAGAAAAATTGCCTTTAGAAAGATAATGTCATGGAATTAAATCCCTACCAAATGTCCATCTGACTGGTTCAATATAAAAAGAGTACTGTTATCTTCACTAAAGCAGAATGTGTGATACAGCTCTTGTATTGGATCTTATTAGATTGCATCAATGATACATCATGTTGTGGCCCAAATCATTACCAGGGAAAATCCTCTACTGCCCTTCACCATACAGGAAATGTGAATGTTGCTAACATGAGGATCATTGTTGACATCATCTCGAGCCATGTCTTTGAAAAATAGTTGCTAAATATAGCGAGAAAATCGCTAAGTTGACAACACTGAAAAAACAAGTTGGCCGGAAGATATAAAAAATTTTTGATGCAAGCAATGCCATTGATTAGACATCTGTAATTACAGTTTTTTGGGGGAATTTTATTTCCTTTTTTCACAATTATTGTTACAAACATTCAAACAAACATTGGTGTTCTGTTTTAATTCCTCAATGATTTACCACCCGCCCCCACAAAGAAATCACTGACAGCCATCCCGAATGAACAGCAGACGCTTTAATAAGAGGTCAGTTCTCACAAGTTACGAAACTCAGACCTCACACAAAACATGCAGTTTCCCACAGTAAAATTGCTCCGAAGCACATGACCCAAACAGGACATCCTCCCAATCTTTCACCCGCTTAAATTCCCAGTCTCACCCTACTACTCCACCCTCATCATTCTCTCGTTCCTTATTTTCTGCTACGATGAAGGATGAAGAAGCTCACTTTTGCAACCTTAGTTACTGCAGCTTCAGACCTTACCAATTTCTAACCGATCAAGATTTACCAGATATCTTCGGCTCACGACCCAAATTAAAAAGTTGATTCATCCCTGGGACCCAATCTGAATAAAATACATCATGTATTGCCATAACATGGACATACTACAGTAGTACTATTAAGATAATAATGATGAAAGATCCAACTGACACAAATTTATTACAAAAAGAAAACTCGGGGGGGTGTGGATGATTTTAAAAATTGCGTACAGCATTTTAATAGAACGATGACATTTTTTTATTTGTAAACCCTTTTGGATCCTAACCCTTAAGCCATATACACACATACCGATTTTTAACACCTCAAGCGACTCCACCCAACGAGGAAAATAAATTGCCATTCTTACAGTGAGCGCTGTACTCGAAATGACCAACACAGCATACCACACACATATCCTACTGTATATCGCCGATCTCCAATCGCAAAGGTCCTCTCTCTTACTAGATGTCTGTTGTAACACCAAGGATAACTTGTAAGAGGAAGCACGGTGCCACACGGCATCCAAAATACAAAAAAGAAGAAGAAAGAGTAGTAATAGAAGAAATAGAAGAATCTAGGTTAACTGTTAACTTGTCTGGTGGTGGAAAACTCTTCTCCTTTTATTTTTCATATTTATTGTGGTGAATGACACCCGATACAAACACTCAATAACAAGGAGTTGCTCCTCTATTCACTATATGTCCGGCAACAGCGCAAGCTTTAGGTTGCATATTAAATCATGCTGTTTCAGGTCACACTCACCGAGTCCGTGGTTCAGTCGAGCTAAATGTCGAGTGTGCACTAGGCCTCAGACTCGCCGTCTAAATCCCCGTTCGCTATTCGCATTGACAGTAACGAATGACTAGCGAGCCACAATCGAAGCGTTACTCCTTGTAGTATTCCGAAATAAAGACTATAAATCCAGTTTGACTATTTGAAAACTATCCATAGCTCCCTTGTTACATCCTGGTCACAGTTTTTTATGGGTCATAGATTTCGTCATAACTCCAGAAAAGACAGTACGCTGATGCATTTTAGCAACCGATTTTACCTTTGGAAAAAGCTCGTTAAGACGCTTCTTTTTCGTTTAAAATGGCTTACTTGCCAGCTAGTTAGCTCAGCTGCTAGTGAGCGGTAGCTGGCTAGCTCTCGTCAGTCATTTGCAAGGATGTGCTGAATGAACCTTGCACAACTTGATCCAATTCATCTGCCATGTAAATCCACGCACCTCGGGCACAGCCATTCTGCGGAGATTATCGTTTCGGGAGAGACAGTTCCGTGATCCGTGTGTTTGTTTACAGTCGCTAACTGTACAACTACGGATATGTAGAAGTAGATGCGGCTTCGCAGCAGTGCAGCTCTTGTCAGAATGAAGTATGTAATATGCTATTGATTTGTTTTGATTCAAATGCGAAATTTATGCTTCGGAATTCCTTTTCCAAGCGGACTGGCGAGTCATTCCGAATCACCACTGCTTTGTTTGTAGCTCTAGTGCACACATAAGGCTGTGTGAGTGAAAATGAAGTTTAACATTTACGATTGGTGACCCCAGCTGTTTTCTGGACAGATCGAGCAGGAAAAATCACTCTGAACGCACTCCACACCACAGGTTAATTGCTCAGGATATTTTTTCATAGGCATCCGATAATTGGTCCTTTGCTAGCAGGCGGGAATCAGGGTCAAAGTCAGCCCAGTCTACCACAACAGTGTATAATTGGCCAATAAATCAAGCAAAGAGAATGTAAGTTGGAACTAAATTAAACTTAAAATGTACAGTGTATACACCTTTTTTGTTTTCTTCTCATTCCACTCTTGACAATTCTCTGTTAACCAATGAACAGACAGCAGTATGTTTAGCTCCACCCTACACAAGTGAAACCTACCGTACTCAACGGAACAGAAAGAGCGGTGAAGGATTTAGGATTGTTAACAAGGGAAACATAGAAATATGGTGACGCTACCTAATAGTGCTGCTAAGCAAAGTTTGCACCAAGCGCAGCAATGCAGTACATCTTCACTTTATTGAATTTCCATGGTTGGCCCTCCTTTGGGGTACCAACCACTACGACACTTAATGCGTGTCTAAAATGATCACTGAAACGCTTAGAAAGTATCACGTTCAATGGCACACTATATGCTCATGTCCATGTTCAGCTATGTTGACATAGTTTGATCTCCCTGTAATCCTGTTTCATGCTTTCACTATTCTCATATTTGTCTTTCCCTCTTCTTCCTCCTCCTCCTTCCTTCTCCTTTCCCCCAGTGACCTGAGTGCCCCTCTCTGTCGGACTCCCCCGTTCACCACACAGCTGGACTCGGTCTCTCTCACACAAATACAGCTACACACAAGGGTGCACCCACACTGAAGAAAGAAGTACTTCATTTTAACATACAGTATACCTGGGTCGCACATGATTAAAAAATGTGGTAAACTGATGTAATTTCCCCCTCTTCTCCTCGAAAGTAATAGAATAATACTCTACATGTTAGGTTAACACATTTTAATCATGAGCAACCGATGTACAGTACAACCCCATTTCCAATGAAGTTGGGACGTTGTGTTAAACATAAATAAAAACAGAATACAATGATTTGCAAATCATGTTCAACCTATATTTAATTGAATACACTACTAAGACAAGATATTTAATGTTCAAACAGATAAACTTTATTGTTTTTAGCAAATCATTATTAACTTAGAATGTTATGGCAGCAACACGTTGTAAAAAAGCTGGCACAGGTGACAAAAAGACTGAGAAAGTTGAGGAATGCTCATCAAACACCTGTTTGGAACATCCCACAGGTGAACAGGCTCATTGGGAACAGGTGGGTGCCATGATTGGGTAGAAAAGGATCTTCCCTGAATTGCTCAGTCATTCACAAGCAAAGATGGGGCGAGGTTCACCTCTTTGTGAACAAGTGCGTGAGAAAATAGTCTTCTTCCATCTCCATGTCATCTGCATCTTCTACCTGGTGGCTTCATTTTCAGCATCTTTCTGTTGATACATCCAGTGTCCCACCTCAGCACATGTCAAAACCATCTCAAACTGGCTTCTCCAAACCAAATAACATGGCTGGTGTAGCTACTGTCCTATTTATACACATGTACTCTGTCTTACTGCGACTGACTGACCTTTATTCCTCTTCTTTCCAGGGCATACCTCAACCTTTCTAACGTCTCTCCCACCTGCTTCCTACTCTCACCAGCACATTTCTTCTACAGTCTTCGGAGATCTTGTCATTCTGTAAGATCCTGTTGAAAAATCTTGCCCAAAAAAAAAAAAAAAAAAAAAATCACTGCTATTTCTCCTAGGCGTATTCATACATCTGTCATCAGGATCAATAACCTGTGTATCCCCTCACTTATACTCTCGTCCTGTAGACTTTTATAATTTACGTAATTAATGCCACCCCACTTCAGTTGTACAGTCGGGTTCACGACGATTGTCCTGCATGCTTCTTCTCCTGTCATTGTTCTGTTCTATCTTGTCCTGTCCTTGTCCTGTAGCACTACAGCCCCAACCAACACTCATATTTAATGTTTCATTGTTGTAGATAACGTAATGATTTACTTCTCTCATCCTGTTTCCAATTAGTGCTTTGTCTTTTGTCTTTGTTTCTCTCTCCCTTCTAGAAACTTTGTTCAGTTCGACTGATCAAGTCTGATTCTCAGTAAACCTCAATTATAAAACCACAGCTTAAAAACTGACACAGTAAAACTGTTCCGGCATGAAAGGGATACAGATTTTCCATTCTGCTTGACCTAACAGTTGAACAGGACAAAAAAAAAAAAAAGGATCAATAGCCTTTCCACTCTTCATCCTCCCGAGAGCTTTCTTCACTTCATCCCTTCAATCTGGCCTACAGTTTCCACCTCCTCTGTCCATCTTTCGCTTTCATTTTCCTCATCCACGAACTCCTCAAAGTACTCCTTCCATCTACTCAGCACACTTTCCTTACTCATCAGTAGATTTCCGTCTCTGTCTTTAATCACCCTAACCTGCTGCAAATCCTTCCAGCTCAATCCTTCTGCCTGTGTACAGCTCCTTTTTATCTCATTCCTGTAAATCCAAGTTCTCATAAACTCATACACTTTCTGTTGGGCCTTTTCTATCATCCTCATTACCTCCCATGCCCACTCCTTGTACTCCTGTGTGTAATGTATAATTTATATAATGATACGTATATAATGTAAAATGTATGTGTTATCCGGGAATATGAATTAGCACACATACTGTGGTCAAGCAATCTTTACTGACTTGCATGTATGTTTGCATAGGCACAGTACACAGTCAGGTCCATAAATACTGGGGAAACTGGACGCAGTTCTCATCTTTTTGGCTTTAAACACCACCACAATGGATATGAAATAAACAAGCAGACTTTCAACTTTAATTTGAGGGTACAGTATGTACATCTGAATTAGGTGAACGGTGTTGGAATTACAGCAGTTTGTATCTGGGCCTCCATCTTTTTAAAGGACCAAAAGTAGTGGGTTCTGTCTTACACTTTGTGAGTTTGATAAGAAGTGGACACTTTCAAGGGGAAAATGTATAGTTTTTGGTTGGAACAATAATTAATGGCAAAAATGACAGCATTTCACATCTAAAACATCAATGCCTTTAATATGATGCGTTACGATGTGGTTTGTTGCACATTGATATTGACCTTGTTTTGCTGCATGAAGCACCAGCCTGAATTTTAGTGTGTAGATGTCTGCACATCTCAGTGCCACTGGCCCAAATATGAAGATGGAACGCTAATCCAGGGATAGCATCAAACCAGCCCATGAGAAGTGTTTAATATCTTTTAATGGAGATCCAAATTTATATTGTATTGTAGTATTTGTTCGTCTCAGAAGTCAGTTTTACTTTTCCGGTTGACGTTATTGCACCTTGTTTTATTGTGGGCGTTGTATCCTGCTGCTGTAAGTACAAAAGTGTAATCAAAGGAGACTCTTTCTAAAAGCAGTTCCCTCCAGTTGGACCTTCCTGTTTACACCTACACTCACGTTTACACACCAGTCTTCCCCTTACATGAACCGCTCACATACAGTATATCGACCTGTTTCACAGAAGAAATGGTTACTCACATGTATGATATGCATCCCACAAACACATTGTCACAGTGTTTGACCTCACACAATGCACCAGTCAACCACTTGAACTATTTTAATAAATATCTTTTCCTATGACATCATGCAGACCCTGAGAGTCCATTATTTTGAGAGGAAAGACATTCTCAGTGGAATGCAAAAGTGGCTTTGATTTATTAGCATGCGCCTAAACGAGCCAGTCAGTGGTTTATATTACACCCTTCTGTCATGCCCGTCATGGCTTCAGGACAGGCGGTATGAGGGAGGACAAGGACCAAAATGAGGCACTGAATCCAAGACGATAATACAATCACGCCCCTCAAAGCCATTACGCCCATATTTGTTTTAATATTTATTTTTTTTAAAGAGGAAAACTGATTAAGGTGATTGCTTTCGCATAACAAGAGAGGAGGATCCACCGCGTAGAGCAGAAGATAAACCTTAACCTCTCTTTTCGATTTTTAGTCTTTCCTCCCATTGCACCACCAGGGAATGGGAGGTATTGCAAGACGTAACCATTACAGCATCTCCTTCACAGCATGCATTTCAATGTTACTCTTGATGTTTTTGTTTTGATTTGAGCAAATCCGCTGCCTTTCCTTGAAAAGTATACAATGATTCATTGCTGAATCATGCTATGTTTTTATCATGTTGGAATCTCCATTGCAAACATCCCTGTGGGTTGTACAAATCGGAATAAAAAATTTTGGGAAAACTATGCCTCTCAAAGTCACTGACATGCATGACGGCAGCATATCCCAGGAGATTTCAGTTCAGTTCAGCAAGCAAGTGAATAACTCTGCACTTCTGCACTTTGCTTTTTCTTTGACATTTTCTGGTGTTTTTTCATCCCTTTTTCCAAAATAGCACACTCAATAACAGGTGTTAAGAAAAGAGCTGAGAAGCAAAGACGAATAAACCTGGACGTTAGTAAGAGGACTTTACAATGCACTCTAGCAGCACCATATACGCTATCACTTGACATGAAAGGCAGTGTTCCATTATTTTTTAGTTGTGAAGTGGTTAACTTATTTTTATACATTTTCTACAATGAACAATCTCACAAAATTTGAGGCAGATCTGACACGCGAATAACCTCAGCAGGAGCTCGTCTGTAAGGGCTTGAGAGCTGCAGCGACACATTTCTAGTACCGCTGTGGACAACGGACTGTGAGTTTAATTTCTTCTTGAGGGATAAGTGATTCAGAAAATGGGAGGATGGATTATAATAATAAATAATACAACAAAAATAATCATTGGTCATTCAAGTCAGTGTATTGTTTTTACATTTTACTGTTAACTTATTTTTTTTTATGTAAGAATGTTACATTGTTACGTATGATATATCAGATCGTAAATGTTTTATGATGCTGAAGTAGACCATAAAATATTTCATCCATCCATCCATCCATCCATTTTCTGAGCCGCTTCTCCTCACTAGGGTCGCGGGCATGCTGGAGCCTATCCCAGCTATCATCGGGCAGGAGGCGGGGTACACCCTGATCTGGTTGCCAGCCAATCGCAGCGCACACACAAACAAACAACCATTCGCACTCACATTCCCACCTACAGGCAATTTTAGAGTTGCCAATTAACCTACCACACATGTTTTTTGGGATGTGGGAGGAAACCAGAGTGCCCGGAGAAAACCCACGTAGGCACGGGGAGAACATGCAAACTCCACACAGGCGGGGCCGAGGATTGAACCTCATCATAGCTGTGAGGCAGACGCTCTAACCAGTGGCCCACCGTGCCGCCAAAATATTTCATGGGGGGAAAAATATTTACGTGGGCAACCACTGGCTCAAAACTAAATGTGTTCAGATTTGTTGGGTCCACTAAATTCTTATTCTTTAAATGTAAGATTTGTTTTATTTTTATTTAAAAAAATATTTTTTTTGCTCAACAGTCTGCTTTTACACCTCTAGCTGATAAAGGGAAGGGTCTTTAGTCACCGTGTTAATGAAGAGACAATGCACATTCAGCTGTCACTTCACTTCTTATCCCCCAATAAAAGCCTCATTAAACATCTGTTGCCAAGCAACCAGCGCAGATGTGACAACTATATGATGTGTAAGCTATTTAGTAAGCCCATCAAACAAATCCTTCATTTGTGGCCCGATAGAAGTGTGTGTAGGCTCCATGATTTAGTACCATGCGTTTTTTTCATGCATGATCCTCTTGAAGAGATACCGGTACTGGTCTGGACACAAAATAATAACAGGACACATGCTCCAGAGTCACATTTTTAAATGATGTCACACTTTCTGCATGATAGTGAATGCATCACTTTGGTTTGATTATGGAGCGAAGAGGAAACAAGTCAATGAATCATCCCACAGAAGGGACATTCAACATAACGGCATAGAAGCAAGAACATTTGTTGCATTCAGAGTAATATTCAAAGATATGTTGGTCTATTGGTGGAGTGCATTCATTCAGTGCATACAAATAATAAAAGTATTGGCACAGGTGATACTGAACATTCGCAGGAAAACATCTCTGTGTGAGTGGGAACATTTGGGTTTTCCCACTGAACAAAAGCTGACAGCTAAACGGATGTGCAGTGTTCACATGCGTGCCGAGCGAGATATGGCTTTGAATTATTGAGCAGTGAATGCAACATGACTGCAGAAGCAAGAAGCTAAAATTGTGCTGTTTACATAGTAAGCAAATAAAGGTGACCTGGATAAAACGGAATCATTAGAATTATTTCGAGATATTCATCCATCCATCGAGGGGGTCCCAGGCCAGCCGAGAGACGTAGTCTCTCCCCTGTGTTCTGGGTCTTCCTTGGGGATTCCTGCCAGTGGGACATGCCCGGAACTTTTCACCAGGGAGGAGTGCAGGGGCCAGCCTAACAAGATGCCCGAGCCACCTCATCTGACTCCTCTCGATGTAGAGGAGGAGCGGCTCTACTCCAAGCCTCCCACTTCCTGTGATGCCAGATGGCAGACCAGAATTTCTTCGTAGCAACCCAGAAGTCACTCTTCTTAGTTGGCTTTGGGAAACCACTACTTATTTTAGGGGGGGCTGAAGATCAGTTTTAGGGGAGCTAAGAAAATAAAACTTTGCCATAAACACATAATACCAAATACATTTTGGGGGGCTTGAGAAGCTACACCCCTGAGATTGACACTCACATTCATGCTTAGGGAACATTCGGTGTCGTCAATTAACCTACGAAGCATGTTTTTCCAATGTGGGAGTTAGTCAGACTACCTGGAGAAAACCAGCGCAAGTACAGCGAGAACATGCAAACGCCGCAAAGAGATGTTCCAAGATCTGAACCTGGATCTCCTGGCTCTGAGGGAGACAAGCTAATAATTATTCCATAGTGATGTCCTTCTGAAAGCACTAATAATAATAATAAAAAAATAACATTCATCAGTATTTTTCCACTGCATTCTTTTCTTTGGTTGAAAACATTTTGTAACAGGGATGTTCCTTCTTCTTCCACTCTCTTGCGATCATTCAGTAGACTTCAAAATTTCATGCAAACGTAATGCTAAATTTACAAACAAAGAGTCAGAGTCCGCAATTAATGTCTGACAAATGCATAAAAACCAGTTTCTTTGGCAGTTAGAAGCCTCACGGTGACTTTGCACATTCAGAGAGAGTTTATCACTGTATGATCTTGTTCTTATGAAACACTCCAGAGACCGCAAACTCACAGTCAGTCATACGCATCTATTTTATGGCATTACGAGCGGGAAGAGGGGAAAAATTCATCCTCAGGAAAATAAAGTGCTGCTGGATAAACAAATAGTCTTCTTAACATCTTGTTGATGGCTCTCCCCATCATGTGACCCATGACATCTGAAGGCATGACGCAGATCCTCCCCTCCGAGGGATCACCAATGCTATTGGCCCCTTTTGGGTGACATAATTGTGTTTATGTGGCATCCTTGTTCATTAATCATGTAGAAGCCCTGAGTGAATAATGATTGATGTAATATACTGTATAAGCTCTGCAATATGCTTCATTCTGTCTTTTATTGAAATGTAACATTTTCCATTTAAACATTGCCAGGATTTAGAAATTCCACATATGTAGAGGATTTGAGAGCAAGTGTGTCCAACTCTTGCTTAGCCATACACATGCTCATATTATCCCACTGAAAAAAAAAAAAGAATTGTCAGACAAGTTTTTTCATTGAATCTGTATATTCGTCACTTCCCTATCGAGCGTATTTTACCATTTCAAGGAAATTCTGGCAAGATCCATGGAGCATCTGTCCGCTAGTTTCTCCCAAGCCAGATTTCTGAGCGGACAATTTTGGCTCCATTTGCTTTTCTTTATTCCTGTTCCCACCTACACACACACACACACACTGGTTTCAGTAAAGTTAATCTCAAGAGAATAGTGAAATAAATCTGTCACCTCCTGTTAAAGCAAATTTAAATGGTGCCGAAAGCCACAATGAAAGCCACTTTCCGGGTTGATTTACCTGCATGCTTGCAGAGATGCTTTCACTGGATCCTAGAATCCTAATTTAGCTGCACATGTCCGTACTTCCTTTTGTCTTTCCCTACTGCATTACAGTTGTTGGGAAGGATGTTTGGCTTTATCTAATGTTTGGGCTGAAGGTCCTGTGGCGATGTGTTGTATATACACATAGATAATGCTGTTTGCTTTGAGCGCTGGCCTGCATCCTGCTTGGAGGACTACAATAGAGAAACACAATGGATACCCGTGGATCTTCCTCAGGGGTCCCACGCTGTTTACTATCCCCTCCCCCCAACAACATAGAGCTTTGCCCATTTACACTAATAACTAATAAGAACTAATAAGACTAAAAATTACATTAAATGTAAATGTACTGTATAAATTTGGACCACAAATTGCATTACACCTGAATGCTTTTCTAAGCAGCTAACTACTGACAAGTAAAATTAGGCAGATTGATGTGTTTTAGCATATAATGTCGTGTTTTAAATAACGGAAATAATCTGGAGTTCAACTGTTGCCATTGTAAAACCATTATTAACTATCCAGGCAATGTTTTAAACAACGATGAAACATTTTCCTTCACATTAAAATAATAAAAGACTATCTTAATACTTTCTTAAGGGCATAATTGTCACACAAGTGTCAAAGTTCACCACGGAAAAACACAATATTCATGAAACCTTTAGCGTGTGATAAAATCGGTGTCAAGCTGGTTAGCTTCTGTGTTGAAATGAATTTATAATGTATAAAATAATTAGTAGACATTACGTCTTACAAGATGATGGGGTGACATTTTTTCATTAAAATGTTGGTTGTATTCAAAATCTTACGACTTTTGGGGCTCATAAATTTTGATTTGACCTTTGAGTAGGTCATCATAATTTAATAAGATTTATTCGTACACAGTCTCTGACTTTTTTCCGTCTTATTATTTTGAATGTAAAACAACAACCAACTTGTCAGGTGGTTCTTGCAGGTCTGTCCAACTAATAAAACTTAACAACCACATTGAACCCCCCCCCCCAAAAAAAAGGGGACTCCTAATGCAAACGGCATAAAGCAAGACCTCACAGATAAAAGTAACAGACACTTTCAGACTTTTTTCAAATCTTGAGTGGGAGTCCAGGAAGTTGTGTTATTTTACAGAAACCCCCTTGTTGTCCTCTGAGCCTTTATTCCCCCAGTTATTAATTTTTCCAGAACGTCATCACTTGGTTGTCCTTTCCACCCACAGGGTGAGTTCAGTGTAACAACATCGTTAATCCATTGATCATATTGTTCACAGTCCTACATTCCAGACCCATAGAGATTATCATGTTGCGAACAGGGACGCTTGCACGTTTGCAAAAATAAAATAAAAAAAGGATCATAGACTATATGCAATTATATTAGTTTTATACAAACTATAAAATCACAGTTTCATATTAATACCATATTATTTTGAATCTTAAGAATATAATCAGATATAAATGATATGTTTATAATTGTATTTTATTAAACTTACACTTTTCTACCAAAATTCCCAGTACATTAATTTCATTCGCAACGTGGACAGTTTTTTATGAAACCTGTGAGATATACCACTAAAGCCAGATTATGGGATCTCTGGTTCAAATCAGTTGGCAGTTTTGGAAACAATGTCTTCCCGATTCGGTTTGTGTTTCAAATTCCAAACGTACCGAAATGCATCACATAAAACCAAACCAGTCACAACACATGACAAATCTCTGTAAGTAAATTTATGTTGATGTTAATTCCTGTAAAACAAAAACCTTTGGTGTAAAAATGCAATAGCATATTGTATCCATACATCCATTTTCTGAGCCGCTTCTCCTCACTGGGGTCGCGGGCGTGCTGGAGCCTATCCCAGCTGTCATCGGGCAGGAGACGGGGTACACCCTGAACTGGTTGCCAGCCAATCGCAGGGCACAAAGAAACAAACAACCATTCGCACTCACAGTCATCCCTACGGGCAATTTAGAGTCTCCAATTAATGCATGTTTTTGGGATGTGGGTGGAAACCGGAGTGCCCGGAGAAAACCCACGCAGGCACGGGGAGAACATGCAAACTCCACACAGGCGGGGCCGGGGAACATATTGTATATCAATTTGAATCTTTACTCAGGCAGGATTTAATGGAGACTAGGAAAAACTCAGTAATGTACCATATCAAGAGTTTTATTGTGAAATCAGTAGTTTACTGTGCTATCTAACAATAAAATATTTTATTAGATTATTTACTGTGATAACATAATAAATTAGTGGAGGGGAAAATGCTCGGCTAAGTTTAAAAGTAGCAGAATTGTGAAGCCGCATGGTTCCTAGCATGCATTATGCCATGCAATGTTGAACTGTTGTCGTAATAAAGACGTTAATCCTTGATGTATTAACGTAACATGAATCACGTGTGTTTGTTCCATGTAGTTCGTCGAATGTCTGTCTTAGTTAACTCTCACAGTACATTTGATGTTGCTCTTTGTTTTCATGAAACCCTGACTGTGGGTTGTGTGCAATAGAATGACATCGCGTTCATGTATGCTAATGAGGACTAAGTGTAGTGTTACTGGTAAATTACCATTTGCATTAGGGATTTACAAGTGTGCACTTCCTTGTGGCTGCACAATTTGGTCGACTTCTTCTCCTGTTCTCCTTGTGTGACTCATCAGGACCACCAATTTAAAAAAATATACAGTAACTCTGTGTGTTAAGTGTTTGGTGTCAACCAAAATTCCATGATGAAGTGGAAACTATACTGTGTAATCATATCACAGTATTTTCCCCTAAGGTATGTGGTAAATAACTGTACAATTTACAGAAATGTCTAACTGTACTGTAATATATGCCCATAATTCCACGCATGGTTAAGCATTTCGGTGTACGAATATATAACAAGAGACACATGCGAGAAATAAGAAAAGGAACACTGGCTAAAACACAATGCTCCTAAAAAGTAATTTAAAAAAATGGAGTAAAACTGACATTTGTTGATCAAATAAAACTATTTATCTGGACAATCAGGATACAACACATTCAACAACACAACACGCTCATTGTTACTTCTGCCTCACTGAGCTGTCAATATCAAGAGGTAAGGTCAACAAATTGTAGTCTTGGCGCTTACCACCGTGCAGGGAATTGAAATCGTAATGAATGTATGTTGCAAGAAATTGATCAATAGGAATTTTTTGACCCACTCAGCTACCACAATCTTTAATTTAACCTAAATGGGAGTTTTAGAAAAGGGTTTTGTAACCTAGCAACGATAAGCGCTTGAGACGAGATAATGAGGTCACGGACGCAAGAACATCTGGTGCTGTAATGTAAACAGCACTAAACATGGCGGACGTCTGGAAAAAATGACTTCCTGCTCGCATAATATTTGTTTGTGATGCATCTGTTCCTTTTTTCTTTCCTGTCTCTGAATCATTTTGTCTTTTTATTTTTAAATTCACTTTGCTTGTCATTGCCATGACCTGCCCCTATACGTCACATTTATAACGCTACTCGCACGCCACAGCTAATACTATTTAATCGATGTGCAAAATCCATGTAACAATACCAATGGACAAATATCCATGTTTGACTGTTATTTTAGCTTAATAACGTTCAACATATATTTTATATATAAACAGTGAAACATGGGTCCATGAATTCAATTTGTTCTGAGACTTTCCCATTATTTGTTTGAGTTATTTGACTGCAGTGTTGGGAAGATTGTTTGACATCCAATTTATTTAGATTAAAAAAAAATTCTCATAAGAAATGATAATAATGAACACAAAAATTACTTCAGAGGATCTCCATCATACAACTTTTATTAACAATCGTGTCTATTGTCAGATTTTAACATACTGAATTGGCAAAAACGTAACTCCTGTTAAAAAGGGGCATCGATCAGTGGGGAAAAAGGGGAGTCTCCCAGGGCCATGAACCCCCCCACCCCACCATCTGTTGACAAATAATATCTGGAAATAAAATTCAGCCCACACCCAAAAAAATTGTTAAAATATTATCACTTGCTGTTATAAACAAAGTCAGTTTAGTTATGCATTTTTTTTTTCTGGAACAAAAGGAACTTCCACTTGAAACAGGCTACATTCATTAATTCAGGCCGTGTACTTTACTGATTGCAGTACATCTCTCATATGTTTTATTCATATATTTACTGTAGCATAGAAGAATATTTTCTCGAATCGATACACACAAACATATGTCGTCCTGTGGTGTGAGCTTGATATTTTGTTTATTCAGCTTGTCTAGTGCTTTGCCAAATTTCATCCAAATACCAGCAGATGTTTTTCAGCTCCATAGAGCACCATGGGGTTATTGACTCAGATGGAGACAACGACAAGATCTGTGAAATAATGTTTGTTGAATGAGATATCAGATGCTATGTGTCTGCTCCCACAGCGGCATCACAAAAATATATATATTTGTTGAAGGAAAAGCAGTATAAAACTATACTGCATCATTCGAGTGGTTACATATTATAGCTCGTTAGATAGTGTAACTGTACCTGCCAAAAGACATGAAATAAACTACCAATAGAGTTTTTATTCTCAAGCTGAAAATGTTAAATCTGTTTTTTACATGTTTATTATTTACTCTGATTGTTAATGCTCTCTACGGGAATTTATTTTTCAGTTTCCCTCGATTTTCTTCTCTCTCTAATTCCTGTATGTAAAAGCAGAAATAAACGGGCATGTTTTTGGAAATGTGGGAGGTAGCTGGAGTACCTGGAGAAAACCCATGAAAGCTTGAGGAGGACTTGCAAATTCCACACAGGATGGCCTTAGCTGAGATTCCAATTCTGTAAATGTTTATTTAAACATTTTTTTTACGTGCCCTGTGATTGACCTGCGAATCGGCTGTATCTCAACTCGTGATGCTAATAAGTGCTAACAATATGGATAAACAGTACAGTATATGTAAAACCCCAAACCTTTGACATTTTATGATATGCTTTTATTCTTCATTTTGCCTTACCTAAAGAAGTGTCCATTGCGTAGACACTATGTTTCTCATTTTGTCCAGTGCACACAATTCAGTCAGATGTGTTGGCTTGTTGTGAAGAGCTCACGTACCCAGCAGGTAGACTTCGACTCATTATCCTACATCCTGACATGCACACACGCACACACACACTCACACTTCAGCACAATGCCTTAACAGCAGGAGCAGGCGAACACAGTCTCTGCCAGCATAAACTGTCTCATTACTGTACTTTCGCCTCAGCACACATTTGACCAGAAATGAATAAGAAAGAGCATTTCCTCTGAATGGTTGTTATCCACAGGTCAGTGGGTTGTGACCTCTGTGTGCAAAGCACATGGGAACTGTGACACTACACAGCCAAAAGAAGCCAATAAAGCATGTTGGGATTAATAACTAAAGGATTGTGTTTGTGACTCTTTCACTGGAAAGAGGTTTGCAACTCTTTCAAACCAATAAAACCGTTTAAATTCAGACAAAAGATGTTTCTAAATCCACCTACTCAAATTGAAACTGCTGTTTAAAAAACGAAATGCACAAGGCAAGCATGTCTCCTAAGGATGGTATTCCCATACATCGTAACACTATTCAGTTTTCTTGCAAATGTCTTTAAAAAGGAAGTAAACTGAATGTTGCTATATCTTCCAAGTCTACCTCAGATTAGTTATCCACTATAGTGAAAGTACTTCCAATACTCATATTTTAGCTAGGTTTGAGGAAAGATCATGAAAAGATGTCGCCCCCTTCAAGAGAAAGGACTTCATTCACTGCCAATCAAGGCGGCTCCTTTCATTCCCTTTAAATGTGCCACGACAGTCGCGTACTGACAGTCTCGACATAGCGAAAGAAACTGAAGAAGAAACTGATTTGGTCAATTCCGAGCCATTTTGGAGACAACCCCCCTCCACCCCAATCCTTCGTGTGCCCCCGTAGCTGTACCTGCCAGTGGGATGATTTTAAAAAATATAACAATGATGATAGCAATAAATAGCCAAGATTTAGACACGGTCTGAGCCGGCATAAATTCAGACCGACTTCCTGCCACCAAATCGTAGCTCTGCCGGGCGCATGTCAAATGACACACACTCGCTGCGCCAGAATGTCCAGCTTGTCACATATTGGCCGGCCAAATTGGCAAACACAACGAACCTTGCACTTGCATCAAAAAACAGGATACACCCGCATTTACGACCCGCTGCAGATGGGCGCAGCAGCAGCAGCAGACTTGCTTTGGGTCTGTTGTATGACTTGCCAATGCTTGGAGCATTAAAGGTTAAAGCTGAACTATAATATAAACACCAGCACGATCATGCCAGAAAGTGAACACTCCACCATAGAAGGACAAACGTGATTGTATTATTATAACAGAACGCCATGAAGATAGAAGTTCCATTTTCCACGCGTCCACGCTTCCGTGTCTCCCACCATTTGCAGAATAGTCACGGCAGTGCATGGTAAGCTGCTTGATAAGAGGTGTTGCTCAAGATTCATTTTGATCCAAACGTTTTTTTTTTAACTGCTGACATTTCGAGACACTATGCTGATAAAAGAAGTGAGGGGTTTATATATCATAAACTGTATACTTTTACATCAGTGTTTCCGAACCTTTGTAAGGCCAAGGCACCCCATTTATATCGGAAAAACCTTAAGGCACACCACCTAAAAAAAAAAAAGTCACAAAAAGTATGAATACTGAAATGATAATCTTAATTTACTCACAAATTGTAAAAAACGACTGTGAGAGACATGGACATGCATACAACGCCCACATGGACACGAAATGACGATTAGAAAGATAAGCAAGGACATGCTCCATTTTATGATGAAAGATATGGATCATCATGTCTGCCTTCAAATATGTGATTTTTAACCAGGACCAGGAAACATGATGGGAGTAAGGAAACGTAACATCTGACGACAACACACCGACAAGCACTGAAAGAAACCAGGGAACTAAATACAAGCAAACTGACGAGACAACGAGGACTACCTGGACAAGACACGAGTGGCTGGAAGGAGCTGATTGGTTGACATGAGGGACAGGGCTGACGAGAACAGCTGGAAACAACAACCTCACGAGCAATTAACATTAACATTGCCAATGGACACAGGGGGAAAACATGACATGACATACAGTAAAACACAAAATCTAATCAACACAAAGCCAACAAAAAGATGGATTATGACAATGTTACTCTGAACAGGCTGTTTGCGTGTATGTGTGTGTGTGTGTGTGCGCACGTGTAGGTGTTTATGCATGTGTGTGCACACGTGTGTGTGTGTGTGTGTGTGTGTTTGCACGTGCATCCATCCGCTAATAGAGGAAAAAGGACAAATGAGGCTATAAAAATCAACTAAATTCCTTATTATTCACATTCATTAATATCCAAGGAGCTTGTTTGGAAATGTTAAAATGCTTTCATGATCAGCCTCACTGCTCTTTCATTCCTTGAATAGTTTTATGTTTACATGAGACATTTAAAAAATGCTTCTGGAAAACCTTAGAGCCAAGCGTAGTGTATTCAAAAGAATAAAAAGATACCTGTCAAATTCACTGTATTATGATGGAATACATCAATATGCTGACCTGCATACATAGAAGAATTTGCATTTCTAACTATTTAGCGCTTCTGTTTTTCCATTTACCTCTGCACTGTAGTGATTGATGTCTTTCATAAGAACATTTGTCCTGAGGGAGAAAACTAAACTGGTAAAAAAAAAAAAAAAAAAAAGAGAATTCTTTACCACAATCTAATGAGATCCAATTCCGGGTTATGATAGAAATTCAAACTTTACACAGGTTATTAATGATCAGTTACAGTACACTGTTGTTGAGCTATTAGGAATTTGTTTATTTTTGTGATTGGAGTTTGTTTCCAATCATTTGCATGGAGTTTGCATCATGTTGAAAGCTGATGTTCGTTTACACATTGCTGCCTTTAGAAGCTGAAAATGCAAAAGAAAACAAACTCAGGGAAGAAGTGTTTGAATTTAACATAAATGTCATTTCAGTCTACGTGCTGAAAACAGTAGTCTGTGAAAACAGAGTTAAGTGTAGACCTGCACACAACCAAAACAACAACGGTTAACCACAAGGGTGTGAATTTCTAAAACTTCTTGATGAATATTTAATACAAAACTGTGTCCAGCAGACTTACATTTCTTAACAGACATCATATTTTAAATGTTCTCATGATGAGACCTGGCAGGACAAGCAGTCAGTGGGCGTTGGCATCGTGTTTCTTTTCAAAGTGACATTGCCAACCTCTCAATACCTCCTACAGGTACAGTATGTCAACTTTTAACATGGAACCTGAACTAGTTGCTTCCAACCAACATCCTGTTTCCCAGAAAATAAGACTGGTACCAGTCTTTTTATAAAACAACAGTATGGTGAGTAAGAACGGAATTATGCTTAGTTAAGTTCCTGCCTTTGTGTCTTTATTTGCTTTGTGCAAGCGGAACGGTCTCGTTTCAGAGAGCAAGTTAGGTCAAGTGTGGTTTGAAGGAAAAGACAAGGTAAATAATTTGCTTTTCTAGACTCTGCCACATCACAGCAGCCTAAAATGAGTCCGTGGGTTGTGGTTATCCCTTTGCCTTTGTATTATTTACTGCAGGATCATATATAATCCTCGCTCATTGTTAATGTGGGTGAATAATGTCATTGTGATTTTCCCTTCTTCACAAAATAGACCTTTGATGGAATTCTGCTACTAAGGCAAACTTTATGCAATTTTCAAACCAGGTTTTGGTGATTTATGTGACATTGCATTTCCGTGCCACAGAATAATCCCAGTGGCTCTGTAAGTGACCCGCAGTGAATACCAACTACCAATGGAACTGTGACTTTTGAACACATCCTTTTCTTTCTCGCCCAAGCTTTGCCCTGAACAGAAACAATCTGACCATACACAGCTGACAGGCTTTTAATTTGCAGTAGTAACACAGCAAGAGAGAGACAGTACATTGGGTCTGCTAGAGGTTAGTGATCTGATGGAATTTATTGATGGAGCATATTTTTTCGTTCAACTTTCCCGAGCTACTTATGTGCAAGTTTTCTTCATTAGTGTCTCAAAGTCAAAACATAGGAGTCATCTCAGTGCATTTTATAACACATGTATTTATCTGCTGACCTAGAAACATTAGCAGGTTCTCCCCGATCCCTGCAAGAGCAGCTCAAGCTCAACCAGCTCTTCAATAAAATGATTATAACTATGCTTTAACTAACAAACAAACAAACAAATTCTGATTGCACGTTCATGAGTTATACAAGCAATGCCATGGAAATTAAGCAGAACAGTTTGCTACACGTGATCAGATAATGCTTTTGTCTCTACACGCAAGTGACTTGTACTCTGTTTCATTTGACTGATTTATGGTCACGAGGGCTGCTCATAATTAGCAAACGTGTGGCAGTGGCTGGCCTGATAGTCAGAAGACCGTGTACTCTGCATTCAGTGTGCTTTCTCTTCTTTTTTTTAGGTGTAGCTACTGTGTTCAAAGATTTTTTGATATGCTTCCTGCTGTGTGCTGACTTAAGATTTACCTTTGAGTGGATAACGGAAAAAACGTCAACTCCACCTATAATTATATTCATCAGATTGTAGACTGACATATTTGCTATGACATAAAAACATTTCCAATCCAACAACAATAAATACTCTAAATGCATAGTTTTTAGGCCAGAGCAAATTGATCTGTACCTATTCTATAGTATGCCTGCATTTTTACCAATTATGACAGACCCTTCATTCTACACAGAAATGAACAACAAATCTAAAACAGTTACCAATAAACTGCCACAATACATTTCCACATACAATACGTTCTGCTTTGGCTTACTTATTGTAATCTAATTTGTTACTGGATGGATAACAGCGGCCCCAAATAATTGTGGGTGCCGTGTCGTGAACTATTGACGCCTCCTTTTCCCACTCACGGAACAAAAAAACAAACGAACAAAAAACAGGTTGCTGAAATTACCTTCTCTATAGGCAAGTAGGAACAAATGGGAATGTCTGGTATTTGTAACAATTGCATACATAAACATGGACTTACGGCATTGAACAGAACAGGCACTGAATATAGAAAGTGAACATGTTACATTCTGTAGAAAAGATGTTGTGACTAATGTTATGCATTGCCCTTTTTTTTCCAAATAGAAGTCATTTTCTCTTGATACTTGTTTCAGCACAATTGGATTTATTCTGTCCTCCATCAGAGAAGGACTTGGAGTTAAGGCACGTCAGAATGTACTTCAGGTTATCGTGACCTACGGTATGATTGCTTGTCTTAAAGAGGAGTCAAAATGTGACATTACAGCACAGCTGACCTCATGGTGTACAAAGTTCATCACGTGGCTGCATTAGGCAAGTGTTCACGTTTTCATAGGATTCCCTGTGTCCTCAGTCTTTATCTGTTTATTTGTTAGAATGATATAAAAATTGGCTATCATCCAATCTGTGACACATGTGGCACACAGTGAAATGTGGGCATATGATTATGAAGCATAGGTGTCATTTTCATAGTGTGTGCCTTTGTTTAAATGTATTGTGCCTGTAGCCATCTGTAATGCCATGGATGTGTTTATCTGATGATGAGGTGTAAGACATGTAAACATGGCATAAAGTCCAGAATGATTCCCTGACACTTATCTCATCCTTACACACCCATTATTAGGTACTTGAAAATTCTTTTTTGGTTTATTAAAGGACACATATTATACAATTTTACCCTGACTGAAAGCAGTTCCCAGGTGTTCTAATAAAAAGCTCTCTGACATCCTTCTGTCAAAATACAAAAAGGATTAAAAAATTCAATTATAGTTCACATTCACTTGTTAAATCACTCGGTTTTGGGGGCGTGGTTCTGTCTCGTCTACAGTAGATGCTGCGAGCGAGTGACTTTTTGTGATGTTACTGGAGATTTCTGGCGACTCTGACACTCCTCATGGGTAAATGTTGACCACTCTGCAAATGAATTTCGCTGGCACGAAAGCCATCACTGGCTGAGTTACCCATTTCCCCATCTGTCCATAAAGCTTTTATTGTATTTTCATTCGTGGAGGCATCACTTTGTCACCAAGGCTTATAATTATACATTGTCAGTTAGTGTAGCGGATCACTGCATGTGGCAAATGCAGCAGGAGTTCAGAACAGCTTACTCATGGACATATTTTGGGAAATAGGAAGGTAACAATAGAATTTTTAATATACCGTATTTTCACGACCATAGGGCGCACCGTATTTAAAGTCGCAGTCTCATTTACAGAGTCTATTTCTGTATTTGACACATCCATAACGGGCATCGTATTATTGGCGCAGGCATGGTAAAATATACGCTAGCTTAAAACATACGGTAGCATGCGTGCACGCTAAAACAATGTTTTTAAAAAGGCAGCGGGAGCAAAACTGAGTTCAGTTGCACTTTATTGAAGTAGTAAGTAACAATGTATTCACGTTATTTTTTGATCAATCCTCATCCACAAATCCATCAAAGTCCTCATCTTCTGTATCCGAAATGAACAGCTGGGCAAGTTCTCCATCAAACACGCCAGGTTCCCTCTCGTCATTGTCGGAGTCAAGTCTCGTTGCCGGGGGGCTGTTCAACAAAGCAAAAGCTCGGACAACAGTCAAAGCGTCCACAATCCGTTCACATATGGTGGCGTAACTCGCCCGGCGTTGCCTCCCAGTCTTAGTTGTACTTGGTTTTTCACAGTGGCTGTGAGATGGGCGCGCATGGAGTCACAGATCAACAGGAACGGTGACGCGTGGTCTCTTTACGTACACCTCACTCAGCCACTCTCTTCATTTTCTCCTCGTCCATCCAGCCCTTTTGATTGGCCTTGATGATGACTTCGGCTGGAAACATTTCTTTAGGCAGAGTCTTCCTCTTAAAAATCACCATAGGTGGCAGTTTCTGTAAATTACCACGGCAACCAAGCACAACAGTAAAAACCGACTTCTCGTGCCCCGTTGTGCGTATCGCTACCGTGGTGGTCCCCTTCTTCTCTACAGTGTGGTTCACCGGGATGTCGAAAGTGAGCGGCACCTGGTCCATGTTGGTGATGTAGTTGGGCTGGATGTGTTTGTCGGCAATCTTTTTACTGCAGTAGGAGCGGAAGATGGCCAGCTTTCCCTTGTAATCCGCCGGAAGTTGCTGCGCCACGGTAGGCCTTGCCCGAATGGATAGATGGCGCCGTTTCATAAAATGAAAGCACCAAGAGGGACCTCCTTGACAATGTTCGACTTTCATTTCTTATGCAAGCGTTATTGCCCTTAGTCGAATGGTGACTGTAGAGATGCTTCACCCGGCTGTTCTTTGCTCATTCATTCATTTGGTCTTCCAACTCGGGCCACCTCGCCTTGTTTCCGCGGAAACTCAGCTTCGTTTTCTTGACTTGGCGAAGCTCCTTTTCCTGCTTCCTCCACTTGCGAACCATGGATTCGTTGCTCTTGAACTTTTGGGTGTCAACTAGGACATGACTTCAACACTATACACTATACCATATGTTATTAGAAAGCCAGTTGAAAAACTAAACTGCACTCCAAATCATTCCAAAGTGATGTAAAACTGTTTTTTTTATTAGTTTTAACCTTACTCTTATTTTTTTTAATCTGATTGACGGGGAAAACTCATTGTTTGGGTTTAAAAAATATCTTGTGGGACGCCAGTCCTGGAACCTTTCTGACATACTTCATACATACGTATTATACCAAGCAAATAAAAATTTTTGTATCTACATCGCCATTTTTGCTTTCCTAGAAAATGATGAATGTATACTGCAAAGTTACTGTAAGTAATTGTAATAATAACTTAAATTTACTCCTGCTAAACTTAACATTTGGAATCACATTGATGCATTGCTGTGCTGTGCAGAGTTAATTACATTAGCAAGATACTTATTAGAGACTCATGCTGCGCCGTGACAGCTTCAAATGATGAATGAAGTCATGAAGCATCTTAATAGTCTGGAGGGATAAAACATAAAAGGCATACGAGGAAACAATAGGTGAATTAAAAGAGAGCAGATTGTCCCTGAAGAAAGAATAGAGAGTGAAGACAAGGCAAAGATGGAGATGTAATTATGGTACGAGTTGATTACAGGGATGGAAAGCAGCGAGGCTGACCATTTATGACAGAAGAGCATCATCAGATTAAACTAGATGTAAAACAAAAAAGTGACAGGACGATATCGTGATAACATCCCATCTGTTATTTGTCCTAATTACTCTTCTACCCTAAATTCTTATAAAGAGCAAAACTCTTTTAACTCAAAGTAACTGCAAAAGTGTCTCCCCCCCTCCCCACGTCACCCCATAAATCCAACCCCTGTAAATTATTCAAACTGAATGATATGATATCAAATATTGTTTCTTTTTGTCCATTTAAATAAAATTTCAGATGGCACAGACACACACCTCATTGAAATCATTCCAAGACTACGACACCCATCTGTTTGTCTTTCAGGGAAATATATTAGCACTTCCGGGTAGTTGCATTTGGGAGTGCTTTTTCCCCCCCCTATAAACTACATAACTCTCAGTTAACAGTCTTTTATGATTCAGGCAGATTAGTGGAATGTAATAACACAATGTGTGGTGGTCTCCATCCATTAACCTACAATGATATAATCCTACTTTGTCCTCCATTATTCTACGGCTGCATTGTTGTGTGCCAGTTTAGAGATTACAGTATTATATGTATGATAGATATCCTAATACCATTTCTTTGCACAAAGGGGACTCCATCAGGAATTTATGTGCACGCTCACACTGTGCAATAAGAGCCTTTCATGCACGCATGTCAGCATATACAAAGCTGAAAACAGCAAAACTGCTGAGCTAAGTTGAACATTGCATTAAACGAGTGTGTTAAACTTTTAATTAAACCAAAACATTTCTCTGCGGGTCTATCGATGAAGATGTTTTCTTTCATTTGAAAGCATGAGATGCTTAATCCCAATATTGCTATCACGGTATTGTATAATAATTGAACGAACGTAACAACTATCAGGGGTTATTTTATTGTCCATCTTATTTATTATTGATTCAGACTGTCAATTTCTTTCCTGCTTATATGGTGAAGATATTGTTTTCCCAGCAGTGTGGACTGCTGATACATAAAATGAAGAGTGAATGCAGTAGTGCTGTGTGACTATTTATGGCATACAATATATGGTTCTAAAATATATTATCTTTTATTTTATCTGTATGGTACATTACATGACACGACATGATCTGTTATTGTGTATTACTGATTAAAATATAATTATAGAATATGGAGCTGAACTCTTACAACTACACAGTCTCATACAACACTGTCGGCCGACTTTACAAAGAAAGTTGAGACAAGGTTATGGTTTACCGGGAAATACGTTAATTCTAAAAAGGCAATCCTCCACTTAATTACATGCAGCCCCCCATTTTAACGAAAGGTTTAGAAGTCGAAAGGCTTTAGTCTCAGTCTTCAACTGGATGAAATTGTCATATACTGCCCCGCAGTTCCATTATTGGCGCTTTGTGTCCCCTCTCTGTTTTCAGCACCTGTCTTCAATCACCCTCATCACCACCGGTGTATATAAGTCTGCCTGGTCCCGGAAACGCTCGACTAAGTATTTCAGCCTCTCCTAGCGGTACCACGGCCCACCTTATGTCAAGTAAGCTATACTGTTCCTCGCTTCCCTTGTTAACGCTCGTGTCTCCTCATTCCCAGTGCTAACTCCCAATAGCATTTCAGGCCCTGCTTTGACCCCACACAAAGGGAGGACGACTGTTTGAACCGTTTAGTTATTTCTTTATTAATGTCTATTTTTTATGCATATGCTGATAGACAATAGGTCCAAGATTGCATGGACTTTACTTGACCTGAATCGATTTAGTTCCCCATATTTTAAGTTCTTCAGTCCTGTTATTGTTGAGCATTTTCATTTCATGTGTATACATTTGGTGTTAATTTCTAATTTAAAGGGGAAAAAGGTAAAGCCACATTTTTTTTGTTTTTTTTTTGTTTTTAACTTTTCTCTTCAGTCTTCCTCTGAAAATGAAGCCAAAAAAAACCAAAAACATTTACAACAAAATCAAATATTTTGCCATGTTTACAGAATAGTCATATTTGGTATCTGTATATTCGCGTTTATTAATGACACATCTTGGCAACCTATTCCCTCATTGCTGTTTTTCACACAGCAGCTGAATTCCGGAGGGTCAGAGGGTAAGGAAAACTTTTTTGCAGCTACTTTTAAGACCACTGGATCCAGAAGTAACACACTGACTACTTCTGCTATTTCAGTCTTTATCAAACCTCCCCAGCTTTGAGCAAGAGTGTTAATCTAGAACAATGGAGGAAGCCATGACTCAGGCAGCTAAAAATAATGAGTGTGTGTGTGTGTGTGTGTTGAATGCAAGCATGTGCACCCTACTGATATCTGAAAATGTGAAGTCATTTGGTTGAGGGTTTTGGTCCTATACAGAAATACAACAAAATGTAGGAAGCACCTGCTGTTGTTCTCAAAATACACAACATTCATAAATTAGCACATGAAAGTCCACAGCATCAGGCCTCTGTTGCAATTAGCACACTGCAGAGTGTAAACTGCACTTATTTTGGTCGCAGTGATAGAAAAATGGAATGCCTGGAATCCTTCAATTTTTAAATTCTATCGTTGAAGGATTCACTGGAATCATAGTTGATTTTTGCCGTGTATAACAGTTGTATTTGGCTCATGTTTGAAATCATACTTGAAATCTCAACATACTAACTCATTCTTCAGTGTTGAATACATTGAATTTTTTAAAATTGGAAATTCAATAATTTCTTGGTAGCGTATCATTAAGGAGCATTAAGAATTAAATTCTAGTCATTTGTGACCATGCCTTTTTATAGTTTTTTGTGTATGTCGTATTTCATCAAAACAATACACCCCATTAAAAGGTGCATCTTTTTACATTTTATTTTTTTCTACACAGATCTCAAATTAGTGTAAATTGGTTCTTGATCGTCTTGTAATGTAACAAATACTACATTGCTGTAATTAAGTAGAGTTTTCACTCATCTGTACTTTGTTATTCATGTTTCTGGCAACATTTAGTTTTACACCACTTCATTTCCTGATTTTTTTTATTGTTTTATTTTAATACATGACCCTAGCCATCTTTGTCATTTGTTACTGCAAAATAAACTCATAAGAAATTGTTTGTTGACGAAACGGCAGAATCACAGAGCACAAAGTGGAAGAATAGTCCTGCCTGTCCAAAAGGGAGGAACACAATTTACCTGTGGTGTGCTGACGAGATGCAATCACCAGGTGCTGACTTTGCTCCTCACACAACATCTCCAGCAGCACATGATAACTGCAATGACTACAATGCTGAACTCTGTGGTGCTGATGCAAGGATAACATTACACATGTGGCGACGTAAAAGCTCGGCTAACTGTTACACGCTCGACCTTATGTGGTACCGTAACTACACTCTGGTTACAAACCGTTTTCATTGTCATTTTTATCGGTTTGGGTTATTCAAATTAAAGCTTCCGTTTCTTTTGATCCGCCTCCTCCATCCCTTATTTTTGCTGCATTGCATTTGAACAAGATTAAATAACACATTTTAAAAGAGCAAAATTAATTAAACCGAGTAAAGAAGAAAATAATCTACCGTATCTTCACGATCATAAGGCGCACTTAAAAGTCTTAAATTTTCTCCAAAATGGACGGAGCGCCTTATGTGTGCACCGAGTTCCAAAATCTATAAATGTTGTGTGACTTTGATGAGCGCTCCGCTTGACTGACTGGGAGCGTTTCCTGCCGACACGCCGCTTATATAGAGGAAAGGCGGACGTGACTGAGGACAGCATGCGGACGTTAAAGGGGGAAGGGTGCGCGTGACAGAGGATGCTAAAGGCACGCCCCCAGCATATGTGAATGGATTGTGGCTATTCATTTGGGATACAGAAGATGAGGACTTTGATGGATTTGTGGATGAGGATTGATAAAACAATAACGAGTACATTGTTAAATACTTCAATAAAGTACAACCGAACTCAGTTTTGCTCCCCTCTCCCTTTTTAATATGTTTGAGCGTGCATGCATAACACCGTATGTCTTAAGCTAACGTATGGTTTACCATGCCTGCGCCCAATAATACGGTGCACCTTATGTATGTGTTAAATACAGAAATAGACCCCGTAACTGAGACTGCGCCTTTTAATACGGTGCGGCTTGTGATCGTGAAAATACAGTACGTTTGTAAAAGCAGTGGCTACTGTGTCTACTGAGGGATATTTGTTTACATTCAATTACATCCTGGTGGAGAACAGGAAGAGTTTATCTAACGAGGCCTGGAATCCAGACAAGTAACTGTGTAAATGAATTAAAATAATGAACGCTGAAGACTCTTCTTTTCTTTCTGTGTGTGTGTGTGTGTGTGTGTGTGTGTGTATGTGCGTGCGTGTCCGTGCGCGTGTGTGTATAAATATCTGACTATAATCTCCATCCCATGCTTAAAATTCAAAGCTTAACTGTTCCTCTTGATTGCAGCCAATGTCTCACTGGACTCCTGATGTGAACATGCCGACGTGATCAGACAACATCTTGGCTGTGATTACGCTCTACTCAAATTCAGGTAGCATGCTGTGATTAGATCCCTATACAATAATTTGAACAGGAGATGAATGTGGAATTTTTCCAGTTAAGGATGTACCCTGCCCAAAGTCGGCTGGGATAGTAATCCAACACACCAGTGACCCTAATGAGCAAAAGTGCTACAGAAAATAGAGGAAGAGATGATTGTGGATTATTTATTTTTTTCCAGCTAAAATTGAATAAAATGTTATAATTCATTTAAGATTTTAAGCCGGTCCCCACAAGTGGGATTGGACCAACTCATGTATACAAGGTTTAGTTCACTACTAAAAACCACAATAATGATGAATATTATTAAATAAATATGACTCTGACATTGTCAATCAAAAACTGAGCGTTAAATATTCTGTCTTTGTAAAGGCAGAGTTTGTGATACATGCAGATTTTATTTGGCCGTGGGGGTGTACCAAATTAGGTATTAGTAGACGTGACTATTTTTTTGTGGATAAAACTGCACTAGACCCTGCAGCCTTTGACTTACTTAAGTTCATGAAAAGACAACACTGACTCAAAAAAAAAAAGAAAAAGAAAAAAAAAAGAACTTCCTTAATATCACATGCAAGGTGACTTGGCCCTGTTATCAAATACACTTTCATATGCCTTAGCAATGGCTTCTGAAGGCCCTTTGGCAGTGTTAAATCTTCAAAATCAGTACAGAGCACTGTTAGTATTCCCATCAATATAAAAAAGATAGAGGTTGCCATGGTGCACCAGACCTTTTGGATTGTCATATCCACTTTCTCATTTGCAGTCCGCCAGTAGAAGACCCCAAAACCTTTTGACATTCCTGAAATTAAATGTTACTGAAAGGTCTGGCTCAATGTTCAACAGCAAAACAAAAGCAAACAAATATATTCATTTCTACAAATACCGTATACAAAAATGTATTTATCTGACACGAACACACACACAGTATATGCCAAAGGAACACACACGCACATTTGGTACAGTAAGCGAACAAAATGCAAAATAAACTATGCATTTTTTGAGCCAACAAGAATAAATTTATGACATTAAAATAGAAACATCTGAAAACATTTCTTTTCAAGAAAGTGCAACATCAATCTTTTTTTTTTCTTTTTAGGAAATGAAGGATGCAGGCAAATGCAACAGTAACGGTTAGAACTATGTGAATGCTATATTACCACCAATGAAGGCATTTGTTATTTCTTTGGCTCTTTCGCATTTTTTGTCTTGACATATGACAATCCATGATGTTTGCAAGTCAAAAACTGAGCTGCACTGTGTTTGTTCACAGAATAGGTGTTTGGCTGCAGCACAAAGCAGTTACACCTTGCCTAATGCAACATGTTACTTGTGGAATAACCTTAATAATCTGCCGATCGTATTACACAATTGGCCCTCATTTTTATGGCTAGTTATGAAAAGTAGTCAAGGAAATATTTTGTCAAGCTTTCGTGGGCCACATAAAATGACATCAATGTCTTCGATGAACCTAATATGCATGATTTTAGAATGTGGGAGGAAGCTGAATTCCCCAGGGAAAACCCACACAACCAAGGAGAGAGCATTCAAACTCCACAAAGGAGAGCCTGAGCCGAGATACAAACCTCGGACCTCTCGACTATGAGGCAGACGTGCTAAGTACGATTCCACCCTGCTGCCGTGCCATTCGCCAATAACCAAAAAGTAGCCTGCTCACCGATATATGAACAAACAAAGAAAGCTGGGGCACACTGTGGATTTAGGGACCGGTGAAAGGACACTAATATTATTTTCCAGCGCTCTAGTGAGTCATGGGTCGGTATTGCATTACCACTATCCCCCGTTACATTTACCTTCATTCTGGTTAGGTCTGGAGCATGTTATAATGGCACTACAGAATGCAAAGCAAATACACAGACCAGTACAGAGAGCACCTGACTACCCTTTACTGACTCCAGCAGAGGACTCCTAAATGGTTAGGTAATAAAATTGATGAAATGGTATCGGAACGGGCTTGTCATCATAGAGAGCATGTGGCTTGCATTCCTTTCATCCTAATTGGCTGCATGTCACCTGATAGCAAAAAATGGATGTTAATGGTAGTGATGTTATCTAATTTGGCCGAGGTCTGCGGTCTACTAATTGCCATTCAGGGTTGGAATGCATTCCCACATCCAGTTGAATTGCTAAATGTGTAGTGTACAGTATGTATAATCTGTATTTTGTTAACATTTGCACATTTCTTCCTTCTTGCACAGTCTCAGAGGGCAAATTGTATAATTTGTCTATAAGCAGGAAGCTATATTTAGCCAAGAGGATGGAAAAGCAATGCACCAAGGGCTCCTAAAGGACCTTACGACAATAAAGAGGCATACTACTGTATACAAGGACATTGAATGGGTTATAGTGACAAAGCTCATATGTTTTTAAAATGACTCATTATTAATGTTCAGCTTCTCATCAGGATGAAAGGCAACGCAATGTTGTATGGAATATCAGACACCCACTTGACAAGGAAGGACGTGTGTGATGAATTAATTAATTAATTTGTAAGACTGTAATGGTGCAAAATGACTATGGATAATAAAAGGATTGGTTTGATTCTCCCTTTGTTTGTTACATGTGTACATTTAACCAAATCAAGTTCATTTTGGCCTTTTACATGTAAAACGCAAAGCTAGGTGATGACATAACAGGATGCCGCTGGCTGTGAGTCAAAGCTTCAGCCTGGACTCAGGCCAGTGTAATCATCACATCACATGAGGGAAAAGAAGATTGGCAGGCAGAAAAGTGCCGAGTGTTACTCCCAAATACTCCATGAGCAGCACACACACCACACACACACACGTACACAGCAAGCGATGGTAGTGCTGAGAAGTAGCAATCTCTGCAGTTTTATGGCCAGTGTCAGAAAGGTACAGTTTATTATTGCAGCCATATTTTGCATCGGTATTAAAAATGTGCTGCATCATGCAGTTCCACACTAAAGCGACACTATGATAAAGCAGTAGCATGTTAGGAAGGGATTCAAAAGAGGTCAGTGACTTTGCTGACCTGATTTCCTCAGGCAGCTCATAGCTTCAGGTCTGCGAATACTCTGCAACCTCTACTTTGGCTTTTAATAATAAATGAACTTGGCACTTTTTGGGCCAATGAGCTGAAAGCGGATTGCAGGGCCAGTTGTGTGTGAGTGTGTGTCCATGCGTGACTGGCTCTTCAATGTCCGTGTGTACCTTTTATGATTATGAAACATACCAAGCTGACACAGCTAGTGCTAATGTGTGTGCATACAGAGTGTAATATGCATCACACACGTGGAATGTGGGGAATTATTACTACATGATCCGGTCTTGATGGGAGACCCATCAGATGCATGACTGGAAAAACCAGTGAGCGCTTGAGTGCATAGCCACTTGACTAATATCCCACAATTATTCCATGATCTGACTGATGATCTAATTTGCACACTACCTAATTAAAAACATTTTGAACACGTTAGTTTTCTCTCTCTCTCATTGCTTGATGCTGCCCCCTGCTGTTGTACTTTACAAATAACAGGCAACATTGCTGGAAATACTGCACAATGCAAAATGGAACAGAAAGTGGACATGGATAAGCCCCAAAGGTAACACGAGCATCATAGACTACTTCCTGTCCAATGACAAAGGGGGTATTGACGGATTGCACCACCCTAAACAAATTTGACATTGGAAGCGACCACAGATTGGTTCAGATCAAAGTGCAAATCAACTGCCAACTTGAACGAAAGAAACTTCTCAAGAGCAAGATTACTAATCTTAATTCAAGAAAGAAGCGACGAGTTTCAAATACATTGGGCTAATCACTTTAAAGCGCTTCTCATGCTGGAAGACACAAATTTGTCACAGCTGCCAAGAAATCGTACAAGACAAACGCATAAATTATTTTGCTACATAAATCAGGCGATAAAATCGACCTGAGATCACCCAATAAACCTGGTCTCAACCATTTATAATGTCTTTCCAAAGATATTGGACAAACGAATTAGAATCAAACTCAGTGAAGGACAGGCGATAGTAAAAGTGGGGTTTTTGTAGCGGTTTTAATACTATGGACCACATACAGACAGTTCTTGTTAAAATGTTATTTTCATGTGGTTCAATCAAAAACGTTTTTATACTGCTTAAATCCTAGAAAGAAAATACTTTCCAATTTTGAGGGGGCACCCGGATTTGAACCGGGGACCTCTTGATCTGCAGTCAAATGCTCTACCACTGAGCTATACCCCCGCGTTGCATCTCACATAGACTTGAATTTATAATACAATATATTTAACTATACGATGTCTGTCCAGTTGTATGCTTCACAGAACCGAGACACGACATATTCAGCGTTTGCAAATACATCACAGTCTGGAACTACAATATTGGAACTACAATATTGGCAAAACATTAGAAAAAGCCAAAGCCGTAGTAAAACAAGCTTGACGCATGCTATGCGACGTCATTACCGGATATTGCGTATGGTACATGCGACACATATCACATTAAAAAGAAAGCGCAAGTCGTCTAGTCGTAATGGTACGTCAAGTCTCTTTTTGTTTTCGTTAATGTGAAGTAACAATGTTAATACGATGTCCAATACTCGTTGTAGTTATATATTAGCACCGTCTTTTCTTTTTCGTTCTTTAGCCATCAACACTACAGTCCCATTGATTGTGAATATGTTTAGTCACTGTAGCTATTCCTCATTAGCTACTGTTAAACATGCGTGTTGCTTCCTTTATGTAGCAAGAATATTTGAAGTTTTTTTTATTTATTTTTTTTATAAATACTGCTGTACTTGTTCATGAAATATTAACAAATGTATGGCTTGAATATCAGAATTCTCGAGGTATCCACTCTCAGCTGCAAGACAGCGTACCAGTGACTGGCTTGTGTCCACCGGGGTCTTATGGCGTTCATGATTCGCTACGCAATGGGTGAGTTACGGTATATATGTTTATTATGCGGTATATATTGAGCAAGTGATTTTATTCAAAGTACATACAAGTCTATACATATTCATTATGTATTTGTTGTCTTTCACCGGTTAGCTTCAACAATGTAAAGAATGAGATCCTTCCTGCCCATCCACTGGAGCTGTCAGAAAAAAATGTAAGTACCGGTAGATTGGAATAACAATTAGCTTTAGCATCCAAAAGAGCACTTTACTAATACTTTTGTATTAGTAAATTTCCAAGAAGAATTGACGCTCCCCTAAAAGTGATCATTGAAAATATTAATAGGTTAAACCATATACTGTATATTAGACTTTACACCGATCTGATAATTAGCGTTTGATGCTGATCGTCTTTGATGTGATAATTTGCCGATTGATCGGCTCTGCAAAAGACATTGACTCCGCTTTGCCATCGTGTACAGTATATTTGAATTCAAAAGCTAGTTTATTTGTAGCCTTGTTGCGTATCTTTTGACGTAGTACTGTAAATATTTGACAACCAACAAAGTTATTTAAAAGAAAAAAACATGTCGGCGGTGTGGGACAGACAACACGCAATGCGTGGATCAGACTACAAGACAAATTTGGTCTTTCGCGATTGCGCAATGTCGGACTACTGCAATAAAATCTTGTAGTCCGATACCACCGCATCCTGTCATTTACGAACACTGGGCTTTGTATTGTCATCTCAAACGCAACCGGATACACTCGTTATCATGGCCACGACATGGCGACGCGTGTATTATAAGAACAAAATGGGGGAAAATGTGTGGTGGTGGTCACCGGCGCTCGGGAGATTACCTTCATTTAAGGCTTGCTTGAGGTATGTTCATATACTTTTAATACAATACTGCTCGCAAGCAGGCAGCAAAACATTATGTAGCCTAGCAAGCAAGAGCTAGCACTAACGGTTGTGCATAACCACGCTGGCTTTATGTTGTATCATGCTCTAAAGTTTCAGTGTGTGTTAAGTAATTGAATTACAATAAAATAATTCAACAACAGTAAGTTGCCTCCCATTATTTCCATTAATAGAAGAGCATTTATTTGTTTCGTCTGTCAATATACCTCACTGGCATAAATAGAGGAGCAAAGATACATTATTTCTTGTAAATTAGTCATTTTTCACCCCCAAAAATCCTGATTGTGTACAGCCTGCTGTATATAATGTAATTTTTCCTAATGTTACACACACGCAGTAATACGTTTTTGTGTTGATGTGTTCCTTTAAGGGGCGTGGCCCCGCGAGTCAAATCGGGAGCCTGGAATTAGTCACGTTGGCAGTTTGCCACATTTAGTTCAGTGTTAGCGTCTCCATGCTCTTTGGGAGCGTTGTTATTTTGTATTTGTGTGTTTGACTGTCCTGTTCAAAAAAAGGCTGAAAGTGCATTGGTGACTATGCCCCTCTCTCTCTCTCTCTCTCTCTCTCTCTCTCTCTCTCTCTCTCTCTCTCAAGCAGTGGCGTATATAAAGCTGGCTTGTAACAAAAAATTTGGCTCGCAACAAAATCAGCAAAGCAACAGCTACTAAGTTGAAAAACTCAAAAGTTGGGGCACTCATATGTGAAGATACCACTGTATTTATTCCGACTCACAGAGAGATTGTGTTGATTGTCGGGTTTGAATATTGACTTGTAATGCTGCAATATGTTTCCATGGTGAACAGTTCCAGCTGAACGAGGACAAGATGAATTTCTCTACCCTCAGAAACATCCAGGGTCTTCACGCCCCACTCAAATTGCAGATGGAGTATAGGGCAGCGAGACAGGTAGCATTGAGATACTCAGTCTGCGTTGACAACCGTGCGGCTTCTTAAGTCCCATGGCCATTGTTGTTTTCCAATTCCTCTCCTTGCTCCAGATCCAGCGTCTGCCGTTCTTGCAGAGCTCCAACCTAGCGCTGGATATACTCCGAGGCACTGATGAATCCATTGGTTTTGAGGATATCCTCAATGGTGACACGCACGCAAACTCATTTACAGAGTCAGAACTGTCATGTATTTGTTGCTAATCCGCCATCATTTTTTTCCTTTTTTTTTTAGACCCAGCACAGAGTGAAATGATGGGTGAGCCGCACATGTTGGTGGAATGCAAGCTGGGTTTGTTTTAGATGATAGATTCATGTTATTGTATGTTTGTTTAATCTGATGAAAGTAAGGTGACCAGCATTGCTTTTCTATTACTTCAAACTGGTTGGCAATTACAATAAATGTCACGAAAGATGCTCATGCTGTTCCTGTTTTGACTCAACTTTGGGGACGAATGTATTTCGTGATAGATAAAGCAACACCTGGGTTGCTTTGTAGGATTTAATATGCAGTTCCACAATTTGAAGGTACAGTAACTGCCTCCCATCAATATTCGTGCATGGGTTAAAATCTAAAATTTACTCTTCGAATTAATCAACTTATCTGAATATATTCATTTTATTTGAAAAACATGGTGTACAATATTGGGTTCAGCAGACATTTAATTACAAGTGGTAGTTAGTACTTACATTTGTAATTACATTTATTCTTCAACACTGTCCAACTAAAGCCTACACAGTGAGCAATCCAATCAAATTTGTCTGAGTGTGAATGGTTGTTTGTCTCTATGTGCCTTGCGATTGGCTGGGGATCATTCCAGGGTGTACCACTCCTTCAGCCTAGTCAGCTGCGATTCTAATTGAGGATAAGCGGGATAGAAATTGGATGGGTGGATTTGTCATTATAAATGATCATAAAAAGTCATTTTGTGATGGTTGGTTGTCTATTTGTGCACTGCGATTGGCTGACGAACAATTCAGGGTGTACCTCTCACCCGAAGTCAGCCGAGGTGGGCGCCAGCACATCCGCGACTCTGAGGATCAGCCGTTCGGAAAATGGTTGGATGGATAGATATTATTATGCAAAACAGTATTATTACTAAATCAGCACATTTAGGGTTGTTAACAGCCAACTCTTGTCATATTTTTATGAAAATATAGATTGGGAAATACATTCACCTAAGAAATGACATGATTGATCAGACAACAAATAGCAGCAGAAGGGAAATAGTTATTGCTCAAAGGTATCATGAGGTGAATAAAAACTCAAAACACTTGGGCTGAAAATATTTAGGCTTCGTATTACACTCATATTAATAAAGAAACAACAATGTAAAAAAAAAAAAAAAAAAGCAACACTGAGGGCGAACGAAAAGAAATGAAAACAAAGATCGAATGCATGTTGGTATGTACGTGGTATTATTCCAATTATTCTACACTTAATAATTTTTGAAGACGGCAGCATAATCTTGACAGTGATAGGTTTTTCCCCCCACCCAAAAAAATTAAAAGTTAGTCAAAGCCGGCGGTGAGGGAGGGGGAGAGAAGAAACATAGAGGTTCTGTAACTCACTGTAGCAATCAATTGAAAACTCATCGCCATCGGACCAACCAGTAAGATGCGTGTGTGCAGGTGTTATTTAAACAGCATCAGCCATAACGTGTTTAAGTAACGGTATCAACAATTTAAAGACACAATATTACATGTTAAAATGGATATTCTATAGAGTAGTAGTATTACCTATTGTTTTCGTAATATCTCATTTAAATTAAATGAATTGTATTTTAAGTCTCGGGAATGGGTTACCGGGAATTCTGGGTAATTGCGTCACACTACTGACGGAAGGCTGCCGTATCACAGATCGTAATGGGTAGATTTGACAATTCCCTTTTAAACTGCGTGCCTATGGTGACGCCAAGCTAGGGAGGTCAAAGTCGTCAGCGGATCTCATGTTTACGGATGGCAAGAAATCCAAGTGAGCAAGGATACCGGCACATTGGGCTGCATGCGGTTGGACATAACGCAGTAAAATCACAGCGAGGGAGCTGGGAAAAATCACCAGCCAAAATATGTCAAGGGATTTTTTAAAAACACATTTTGTATATTGACAGCACATACTTTGGCGTTGACAAAAAAAAAAGAGAGAATTGAGCAAGTAACGACTAAATTGTAATGTGTAAGTTAATATGAGTCATTCGAACTGCTCTAAGTGCTGGAGGACTCTGCATCATTTTGCACAAGCAACCATTTATTGCTCAGTGACTGTTTTTCTCAATGTCTTTATGTCTCAAAAGTGTTCTCTGTCAATTGACTGTCTGTTGTCGTACTAGAGCGGCTCCCACTACCGGAGACAAATTCCTTGTGTGTTTTTTGGACATACTTGGGAAATAAAGATGACCCTGATTCTGATGTCCATGCATTGCCTTTGATGGGAACGTCGACTTTTCCAAGATGGCCGCTACGTAGGCACGTTGGTTAGCCGGGGCTGCTATAGCAGGTTGATGGATCGAGTGTTGAAATCTATGTTCTGGATATTCGCAAGAGCGACACGATACCGGTTAAAAATAAATAAATAAATAAATAAATAAATAAATATTACAACGTTTTTGAAACGTGAACACTAAACTTTATATAACTCTTCAATATTCTTCTCGTTTTTATTTTGGTGGAGTCAATCGAGGTGACCCTTTGACGTCATATCATTCACTGTTGTGTACAACACTTTCCACCAGGTGGCAGTATTGAGCCATGCATGATTGCTAACCCACGTTTATTTTGTTTCCGCACAATAAACAGGTCGTGATGCTGGTAAAAGTTGATCCTCCGACAGTCAATGACAGAGGGGGACTGAGCTGAGCGGTTCAAAGTCCATTTTCAGGTGTGGCTGTAAAGCAGCTTAACCCAAAGATGATCTTTACTCGTAATGCTGTTTTGGACAAAAAATGGGATTTCTTTTAGGGTCAACTTCAAATTTGATGCATTATTCACTAGTTCTGTTCGGACCCAATAAGTCAAACTTCCTGCTCTATACAATCACGAAGAAAAGAAAAATCCCAATCATGTGAGGATGTAATGCAACATTTATAATGCCTGAACAAAACATGGTAATGAAACAACAAATCAAATACTTTCCCACTCAACATACACATATCCATTGATTTTCTCTTCCCCTTATACCTTCCAAGGTCACTGAGGAGGAAGATCCCATACCAGCTGACTTCCGACGAATTGCAGACGACACCCCAGACTGAGCGCCAGCCAATCACAGAGACAAACATTCATATTGTCACTGGGTGGGAAATCTGAACCCATTCTGCTAAGTGAACCAATACATCACCTTGGACTTCCTACTCAACATTAAACACAGGTAATTATTTCTAAACATAAAGTATCAATATATGACGTTTTTGGGATATGGGATTAAGCCCGATTAAACCAGGGTCAATACGCAAAACCCACACTGGAGGGATTGGAACATTCAACCTCTTGACTGTGAGGAAGGCGTATTAACCACTATTTTGCCAAAATTACCCAAAGTTAGCATTACGATCCTATTTTTTCCTTATGTTTTAATTGTTCTGAAAGAATAAAATATTTATGCCAAGTGAGCCGCCAGATTGCTGTGACATCTGTGTTTTTAAACAGGATACAATAAACAGTGTTTATAAAGTAGTTTACGTGGGCAGCATTTAAACTCCCAAAGGAGTATTTATTTTTTATTTATTTATTTTACGCTGCTAAATTTGATAATGAATCCTCCTCAGCATTACTCCTCCTAGCTTACTCCATTGTAAAAAAAATAAAAATAACGACATACTGTATGTAGTGTATGGTTGAACTTGCAATCGACTCCTTGCCGTCACGTGTTATGTTCTCGGTGACACTGGGAGAATTTTGGCACATTAGACAGGACACTGACTTGTTTGTCACAAGTCCTCCTTTTCCTCTTGCTGCGTGGTAATTGCTCTACAAATCACAATGACCGCTGCAGGGAGTCAAGAGGCAGGAGGCCTCATCTCCGGTCACCATTTGGGAGTGGGTTGCCATGGCTACAGATCTACTTCAACTGGCTAAGAGTGGGATTAGTCTTAATTAACGCTAATGATCAGCCAACACACATGCAATTCAATGGATTGAGCCTAATGATTGCACTTTGTCCTACGTAACAGCAAATCAATACATTTTCCTTACAGTGCACTTAAATTCAAAAATAATGATTGTTATTATTTTTTTAATCTATGGATGATGATGATGATGATGATCACAAGATAACCTTTTGTTTACCTCTGGTTGCCTGTACAGTTCCATATACTTTACTTACGCAGAGAAAATTGTTGGTGCCCTTCCGTTTAAGAAAACGAAGAACTGCTTAGTGAAATAGCTTGGAACTTATGAGAACACTGTACCTACTGTAAAACATGGCGGAGGCTTGGTAATGTTTTGGGACCGCTTTGCTAAATCTGCCGCAGGGGTCTTCAGTGTGTGAAATCTCAAAATATAATATAAAGGCATTCTGGAGCTGAAATGGGATGTCAAGAAAATACATATGCAGCAAACTGTACCATGTCATATAATTACATATTTACATATTTACAGCCATGCGATTGGCTGGCGATCTGTCCAGGGTGTAGCACGCCTCTCTCCCAAAGTCAGCTAGGAGCCTAATGAGGATAAGCGGTATAGAAAATGGATGGATGGATTTGTCATTATAAATTAATATAAGAGTACTTCAGTGTTGTTGGGATCTGGAGCCTACCCTATCTGATTTCCGGTGAAAGGCGAATTACACCCTGGACTGGTCACCACTCAATCGCAGGGCACATATAGAAACAGAGAAAATTTCACATTCACGCCGTTGCTGATTGGACGGTGGTCACAATCACAATTACAAACCTCCCGATTTGTTAAAGTGTACATTCAACAGCTGCTGTGATTCAAAGAGTTTCTGTTGTTTTTCTTTATTTTACACAATACAACACAGCTTCCCACACACACCTTGTAAAAGCAAGCCCCCCCCCCCCCCCCCCCCCCTCGCCCACTCTATCGTCAAATACCAAACACCCTCATGGCATTTTGCTTTTGTTTCCACGCGCCATCTGCCACTAAATGCACGTGGGCATTATTCTCGTAGATTAACAAAATGTCATCACCTGCCTCCCGCTCTTTTACTTTCTTCTTCTTTTTTTCGACTGAAGGAGAAAATACCATCAAGCCTAAATTTTCCGCACATTCACTGCTAAGAATTTCCAATCGAAACTATCTATGCAAAGTTTACTGATACGATGTTGTGGAGTGATCACCATTTTCATTAAAAGTTGATTCACTTCATTAGTTGACAATATATTGAATGCATTAGTGTTTAATATAATGAAGTTATTTGTTGTTGTTACAGCAGAGTGTATTGGGAATATGAATCAAAAGTGATGTGCAAAAAAAAACCAAAAACGTTACGAATCTTCAATTGGATTTTGTATTATGTACTTTGAGGACACACACACACAAAAATGTTTTTTTAAGTTGAATTGGATGTTTATGCTTTCCTCATGGAGTTATAACTCCAATTCATGTTTAGAAAGTATGCAGCAAAAGACAGAGATGTGGCATTAAACCAAACACACTACAATATGTCTAACGTGTGTTAGCAGACATTGCAGAATAAGTGCTGAGTGAGTACTTGTGTGTAAACACTCCCACAGTGTGGGATGAAATACTGCTGCAGGTTCAGTGTGACTGTGCACTGTACATTATATACAGTCAGCAACAGACGAGTAAATGCCACTCACTTACACCTTCACACCGACACAATGGAATGAGATCCAATACAAGAAATGTATTAACTCACTCACTAGTTGAAACATTTTCATTTAGAATGTATATTAGGTGCAATAATGTGGTAACGTATCAATAAATCTCATCTACAGATTGAGCCTATTACTGTAAACCTACGAAAACATTATTTTGACATTATACAGTAGCTTCAAGAGAAGCGGCAGTCTGTATGATGCACTTCAGCTGGACACCAAGCCACAGCAAACACAAACTCCAATAACAAAACAAAAACTTTGTTAAATTAATACTGTACTGTCAAAACTGTGTCTGTTATTTTCATAAATGTGGAATATTTTTCATACAACTCCTGTATTGGATATCATAAGCTTGTGCAGGTTGAATGTGTCGATGTGTACAATACTTTGGCTCTAACAAATATACAGTACTTCTATTCGATTTGTTTGTGATTTATTTAAAAAAAACAAAAATTAAATTAAAGCTTGAGTCCCTCGAGGCCTGTCATTTACAAAAACACATTATTTTTAATAAAGGCTAGTGTAGCGTATACGGGTTAAATAAAAATGTAATTAATTTAGGAGAAAAGAATGAGCTGGAAGCGACGCCTGCGTTACTTCCAGTTTAGCGTAATTTTAAATGACAGCGTTATAAATCAAACTATTTTATTTAGTAAGAGGGGGCACCACGTCACGTTTTATGTGGATACAATTTCTGTGGAAGTGACGAGAAACCTTTTTATCAGTCTCGGGATCTGAAGGTTGCTACACTTTCTGAAATTTTGATAAGAGTTCTCGACGGCCAGTCTTTTCTTTCCTCGAACCCAAACACACACAGCAATGCAGGTACTCTATATTGTGCATTATCGTATATTGTATATTGTATAAGGGCAGTGCAGTGTTTAGAGTTTAGCACGTCTGCATCGTAGTTCTGAGGTTTGGGATTCCAATCTCATATTTGGCCTCATTGTGTGGCGTTTGCATGTTCTTCCCGTACGTAAATGGGTTTTCTTGGGGTACTCCGACTTCCCCTCCCACATTCCAAAAACCTTTTTTTTTTTTGGTAGGGAGCGGGGTGCAGGGTAGATGTATTTATTCACCGAAAAACTCACCTATTCACTGTTTTTGTGCTAAGGCCAATGTAATAACAAGCCATTTGAGCCATCCGGTGGCATCCCTTTTTTCGGTGTTCGAGGCATGGCTCGAGGGTGCACAGCAATGTATTACGAAAAGGGGAAAAGGGAGGTGTTCTTTTGTTCCAAGTGGACAACTCACCAGACTATTAACTGAGGCGTCTATTGGAGTGGATGCCCCTATCTGATGAAATACTGTAGTTGTTTCTTCATCTGTTTGCTCTTGAGCCGAAAGCAAACCTCCACATGGACACATAGCATACCACATTCTTGGTTCATTTTTATTTAATTTGGCACTGTTAGGATCTTAACTGGGTCAATTATTTCATCTTGTTCTGGCTGAGAGCTGGATTTACTTCGTGGGTGTGTTTCCATTTAAGCTTTATTCATGAGCGTCACCAATCGATGTAACTCTCAACATCCATTAAGGGAACATTTTGTGACTCGTACTGGCAAGAAAATACCAACTAGACCCTACTGTACACTTTAGTGATTCACATCCGGCGACCGACATGCAAATGTATTATTAACCGATCAAATATGTCAATAGCAAAGAAAAGCAAATGTATTTATATATCGCATTTCATATACAAGGTAACTCAATGTGCTTTACATGATTAAAAGCATTTTAAAAGTAAAGAAAAAAACCCAGCTTATAAATATTTAAAACAAAGAGAGAGAAAAAAGTACAATTAAAACAGTGTAATTTGCAAGAAATATCTTTTAAAAGTGGAAATGCTCTAAAAAGCATGGGAAAAAAGAATAGTTTTTAACCTGGACTTAAAAACATTCACAACTTATTCCATTTGTGTGAAGCATAATAGCTAAATGCTGCTTCACCATGTTTGCATTGGACTGTGTGCTCCACTATTTGACCTGAGTCTGTCGATCTCAGAGCCCTACTGGGTTTATATTCCATTAGCATTTCTTTAAATGTATTCAGGACCTAAAACATTTAGTGGTTTATAGACCAGTAGGAGAACTTTTAAAATCTATTCTAAAGCTACTGGGAGCCAGTGTAAAGACTTTAGAATTGGAGTAATATGCGCTGACCTCTTTGTTCTGGTCAGAACGCGGGCTGCAGCATTCTGAAGAAGATGCAGCTGTTTAATCAGAATCAGAATCAGAATCATCTTTATTTGCCAAGTATGTCCAAAAAACACACAAGGAATTTGTCTCCGGTAGTTGGAGCCGCTCTAGTACGACAACAGACAGCTCTTTTTTGTGAGTCCAGTCAGAAGATCATTACAATAGTCAAGTCTACTTGGGTAAAAGCATGGATGAGCTTCTCCTGGTCTGTTTGGCACATGCAAGCCTTCACTCTGAATATGTTCTTCAGATGGTAGAAGACAGTTTTAGTAATTGATTTGATATGACTGTTGAAAGTCAGTCACTGATGGTGTAGTGGTACACTCGCCTGACTTTGGTGTGGGCAGCGTGGGTTCAATTCCCACTCAGTGACGATGTGAATGTGGGTGCGAATGGTTATCCGTGTCTATATGTGCCCTCTGACTGATTGGCGACCAGTTCAGGGTGTAGTCCGCCTTTTGCCCGAAGTCTGCTGGGATAGGCTCCAGCGCCCCGTGACCCTAACCAGGATAAGCGGTGTTGAAAATGGATGGATGGATGTTGAAAGTCAGGTCGGAATCTATCAGTACACCAAGGTTTCGGACTTTGTCTTTGGTTTTTAAAGAGAGCGAGTCCAAGTATTTACTAACAGCAATCCTCTTTTCTTTATTGCCAAAAACAATTATCTCAGTTATCTCAATAGTAGCATTTTGAATGTCAGTAAAAGCGTACTTGATCTGAGGTGCAAAACATGGCTTGGGGGGGGGGGGGGGGGGGAGAGGAAACTGATATTAGCATGCCTGTGCACACGTGGGTGGAATAATAAAAGAAATAAGATAATTTGATTATTGCTGGAAATGAATCACCTTGAGAAAAGGCAGACTTCCAGGCATGAACAAGATTTCGTGTCAATATCCAGCTTGTCATTGACAGAATGCAGTGGGAATCCTAGATAGCTGCTGATCGCCAGTATGTAGTGTTTGTTTTATCCATTCAGGGCTACAGTAGGACAATAGTATGTTGTTAATGTTGTTGTAATTTTTGCCCTGCCAATTGGTATGCAGGATTAAATTTCACTAACAATACTAGGTTTTTTTTAATTGAACTTTCCCTCTGAAAAATATTTTTCTTCAGTTGCGCAGTACAGTTTATAGGTCACATTAATGAATGGAAAACGTTCTGAAATGATCTTGGTCTAATTTTTTTGTATCACCAAAAATTATCTTTTGAACAGGGGTGTGTTGACATTTTATAGCTCTACAAGAAAAATACCTTAACCACTTCATCAAGTTGTGTGTTACCTCCTTAAGTGATGAATTGTTTCTTCATGTAAAAGAAAGGTTGCGTGGTTGGTGTGAAAAATCTGGAAATATCCGCTCAGGAAATTCTGGCCAACAGTGAAGATTGAATTTGGTCAAAGTTTTCACGAAAAATACGCCTCTGAGTTCAAACTGGCATTGCCGATGTCATCATATGTTACATCAGCAAGAGAGCTTAGTTAAAAAAAAAGAATGCATGGATTACAGTAACTCAAACATTTTTTGCAACATTTTACCCAAAATGAGCAGCCCCATCTTAAAAGAAGACTTGATAAGACATGACAAATAATAAATACCTTGTCTCCTTTGAAGCTAAAAGTGTTTTTACGTTCAGCTTTTACCAGTGGTTAATTCATATATTTCAGTGATAAGAATGTCAGCAATACCCCTTCATCAATAAAGTTAGACTGACTGTTTTACAATTGGTTTTTATTATCTGTTTGTTTATATTGCTGTACAGAATGGTACTTAAAATTGCCAGTACAGAAAATAAAGGGTTTATGATGATGACAGTTTAGAAGTCAGGAGGTTCTGCAGGTTCTGCTGTACTGTATACTTTCCGTGTGTACATCTGGACTGCTCACATATTCTACTTGCGGCATCTGAAGTGGCACACTGGTGTTAATTTAATATGCGGTGATGAAATTATATTCTGTCCTCTCTGAAATAGTAATTTTAAAACCATATCCCTTTTTCTTTTCCCCCCTACAAAATACCCTCTTACATCTCTTTTCTTCTTAGTTCACATTCAAATTTCCCTGCCTGTAGAAGTCCTTCGCCCTGCTTCATACAAAACATTTTGCTTTAAACAAAGGTTAAAGCATACCAGGCCTACATCCATCTGCTGTGATGGAGAACTTCACCAGGACATTGCTTGACATCATAACTAGGAAATATCAGTTTTCAATAGAGAGCAGTGTGGCAGAAGCTGGACATTCGAGGTTGGCAATTAAGTTAGAGAAAATGCTCTGTGGGTGTTCTTATGTATTTGTGCATGACTGTGTTGTTTTGCGTGGGCTTGAATTAAAGTTTTGGAAGCTGCGTGGATGACATCTTGACAAACTGACAGCCAGCCCACGAAGCAAATCTGACAGCAATAATTAATAATTTAAAATGCATCTCATTTTGATTATATGCATGGATGTCAATGGTATCAGACAGCAGTTCCAAACTTCCAGGTTGGGCAGATTCCTTTTTTAAAATAAATATATAACTTTTCTGCTTTTATCTGCTCTATTAAAAGATCAAAAGTTGTTCTCTCCTCACTAAATGTGGCACTTTTTTTTATTTATTTTTTTCAAAACTCCTTGGAGATTTATGCCTCTTCTGTGCCGAGTGAATGTGGGAGTGATTGTAAAGATAGAGAGGGCAAAAGAGGAATAAAACCATTCCTGCTGTGAGTGGGAGTCGCCTGTGGGTTTAAAGTTCTTATTTTCATCTGCTCTGACTTACTGCTGTGACTCCTCTAAAATGTACAGTAAGCCCGCCGTCTGTGTTTGTTTTGAAGACGAGACGGTCTCCGTGTTGATCAATGTGGGAGCTAACCATCATCACTGCAGCGTAAATCGGAGAAGTGAGGACACGGGAGGTTTTTTGGGTTGCATTGCATCTCATTAGATTGTACACATGTACCTAATTGAGTGTTTGGTAAGTTTCAACATAGTTTGGAGGATGATAGAGGGGTAAAACAAAGAAGCAGAAAAAAGCTTTTGTCTTTGGCACGGAGACTTTGCAGGTAAATTCACGCCAGAGCCTTGATTGTGTTTGTCCTAATGACAAAGATTGGAGATTCACCACAGTGTGTTCAGAGATCAACCATCAGACATCAACCCACACAGCCTGAAGTGATCCTCTTAATCTTCCCCAGAGTTCTTGATGTGATTGAAATCCTGAGTCCGCTAAATACCACAGCTCAGGGCAATTGGGAAAAGTTTGATTCCTAAAACAACTCAAAATGAATAGATTGCATATTGCAATTGCAGATAAGGATTTTGGACTTTTGGCATAATCCATTCGCACCATTTTACCTGTTTGGAGAGTTCATTTGTGATATTTGCCCCTAAAGCTCTTCTTTTGCTGTTTGTTTCTATGGCAGTGGTATTCTTGATGACGCAACTGACGTGGATTCGAAAGCTTAGATACAGTTACCTCTCCTCATTCTGCAGTATTTCAGCCACTGTCATTAGATAAGAGCATCTGCATATTCTCAAACATTTCCCTTACATCCTTTCATTTTTCTGTATGCGGCCCACAGCAGAAAAAAAGTTTCGACGACTTGGCTGTAGGGATAATTTTCATCTAGTATTTTAGAATTTTTACTGATCATGTAAGAGAAAAAAGAAGTTACCATCCCAGACCACACAAGAACAAGAACAAACACGTGGAGAGAAAAATAAAAGAGTAATTTAAATTAGGGAGTTAATTTTCATGTACCTCATGTATACTATGTTTATACTGTAATGATATGATACTCTAGGTACATTTGTTTTTACTCACTCATTCTGTTATAATTTTAACATCAAAGCACCACTCAGCTCTCATTACTTCACCCAGATGGCAAATGTGATCGGTCGTGTATTTCCAGGAACAAAACACACAGCTACCGAGACATGGCCATTAGTTGATGTGTCTTGAGGGAAGGCGGTGGATAGAGAGGCGACGACACCATGTCAACATCTACTGCAAAGAGGAATAAAGGTGAATTTAATTAGAACGGCACTTGCGGGTAGTAACTGGCATTTGCCCATATCAGTACTCGACATTTGTCGGACTGAGTGCGTCTAATGAGAGGTTTCGTTTACAGAGAATCATTTGAGTGAAATGAGCCCTGGCACAGCTGCACAGCAGTAGGGAGCGAGGGGCTTTGTGTTGAAGGGTTTACAAGCCAAACTTTATCCTAAATATGCATCTAACAATAAGATTAACTTCACTGTCTGTATGGCGATCTTACGTTTGTTAGTCGACTGTCACGGTTCCGTTACATCTTGAGTTGCAACCTCATTGATCTGCATGCTGACTGTCCAGGGATTCACCAGTTTATGCAGGCTGAAGCACTTTGGGCTGGGCGGGACCGGTACTGTGCAATATGTAGTCTGGAACAGCTTTGCAACAATCAATATGCTCCAAACAGTACGTGCATGAAATTATTATATAAATATTCTTGGGTACCTCTCTAGTAACGAGTCACAATGCTCATTGTTGTTTGTCTCTAGTCTACATTTGGTCCTCAAGCTCTCTATTATCCCCTCATTTTAGACAAAACCTGATTAACTTCTTAAATAATGCATATTAAATGCCTCCAAAATAAATAATTATATTCCAGTCCATTTTTAGGGGGCTGGTACTGTCTCATGCAAGTGAGCCAGCTCTAATCCCGTCTCCCATACCGTTGGGCCAATGTAGAGTCTGTCTTTCATTACTATGACAGCCAGGGGCTTGACGGGCGACCTTTTCATCCTCTCACCGGCAAGTGTATGCAGAGCAGTGGGGTGCTCTCGTCAGCGAATATGTGTGTAACACTGGGACTCTGCCTGTGTAACTCTGCCCGTCACCTTTTCGGTTTCGCTCAGCAGGCTGGCTCCGGTCTTCCCACTGCGGGGAGTGTGTGCGCCGGCCGGCTGCTTGCTTTTACTTCTGGAAGCAGAGCCTAAAGTGTGCAAATGACCGAGTTCCTGTAAAAAACATTTTCACTCGTGGAGGCATCAGTTCACACACACATCGGAATATACAATATGTCGCCTTTAACTAGTGCTCGACTGGTTAGGCTGGCAAGAGAATTGATGCGTGCTGCATTGCTTATTATTTAATTACTTAGTCATGAGTAAGATAGAACTGTTTGTCCCTGACTGCCCTATCCATCATGGCTGTAGCACGGCACGATGTATGCAAAGATTATAGACAAACGGTATACTGTATATTTTTTCTGTCTCAGATTGTTGCTGGCGTTTTATGTCAGTAGCTGTGCGATGCCGCAACCATCTGAAACATCCAAATTACGGTTCTTCGAAAGCGTAAAAAAAAACTCAATACTGAATGGAAGAGACGCAGGTCTCGAAGTTAAGAGGCCAACAATTGCCCTAGGTGCTGGCAACCCATGTTATGCCACTGCATAGAACAGAACATTAACATTCATAATAGTTTCCATGGTATGCTCCTCAAATTGGGACTTTTTGGCCGCTGTGAGGCAATAGCAGATGGAAATAATTAGCATGAATATATCACCAAAATAATAGATTGCTTTCCCAAAAACTTTGCATTCTCCTTCATCATATTAAACGTTTAGGGGGGCAAGTCAAGCATTAACAGAGATTTAGTGAAAGCAAAGACAATAATAATAATAATAAAAAAAAAAAACATCAGTGATGTGCTGCTGCTGATAAATAAAACAGACAGACAGTATGGTAGCAAAGAAGCTTTAAGTGTCCAGGGGGATTTATTAAAAACATTATGTTGCTCAGATGTTTAGAATATTTGTTGAAAACTGTTGGACTTCAACTTCGAAGTCAAACTGCATCATAAACAAGCACTTGCCTAAAACAAAAAACGCCATTTAAATACATGGGCAACAACACCGAATGGGGTGTCATCACCAATGCAAGGAACTGTCTCTCTTAATTGTGCTTTTTTTGTAAATAACACTATCAGTATCCCATGCTCATTATTAGGTTATTGCTTTTTTATTGCTATCCCAATTTGGCTGCGGGGTTGTTTATGCAAGCACATTATCCCCCGCAGATAAGCATGTATTATTACCAGCTACAGTAATCTAATCAATATTAATTACAGCTGAATTAACGATTAACAAAGCTCCTTATCATCAACCAAACCAAGTGCGGTGCTTTACATCTCAATTCATCATCACAATGTTTAAGATGCGAGTGTTTTTAACATGCTTTTAATATTTAAATTAACCCTTCAATGACAAGTACTTTTGAAGCTTTTCAAGTTCAGTTGAGCTGACCTTTTAAATGACTCACGGGCCTCCTCCTCAACTCCTGGAGTGGTGAGTCAGCTGACAATTACTTCAAATAACATCCTGTCAACTGGAACAGAAGTTTCAGTCAAGATGAGGCGAAGAATAAACCGCTTTCATTGAGGAAAATAAATATTCTCAGTACACATTCAGTACACACTCCCTTTTTTCATCACTCCTTGGTTAATAAAATGGCTTTCTATACCACTGTTAATTAAAAAGTAATGTAAGCTGAACTAGGTGGCACGGTGGCCGACTGGTTAAAGCATCTGCCTCACAGTTCTGAGGACCGGGGTTCAATCCCCGGCCCCGCCTGTGTGGAGTTTGCATGTTCTCCCCGTGCCTGCGCGGGTTTTCTCCGGGAACTCCGGTTTCCTCCCACATCCCAAAAACATGCGTGATAGGTTAATTGACGACTCTAAATTGCCCGTAGGTGTGAATGTGAGTGCGTATGGTTGTTTGTTTGTATGTGCCCTGCGATTGGCTGGCAACCAGTTCAGGTTGTACCCCGCTTCCTGCCCGATGATAGCTGGGATCGGCTCCAGCACACCCGCGACCCTCGTGAGGAGAAGCGGCTCATAAAATGGATGGATGGATGGATGTAAGCTGAACTAATAAAACAGTGACTCCCATTTAACGTGAGTTCAAATGTGATTGGTTGATTCTGAATACAGCCACATCCACATTTGTAAGAGGGTGTGCAACCACATCATCTCAGTTGTTTAGAAAGATTTCTTTATGTACTGTGACCAGTACATGAAGGCTTTGCTGTTTTTCCTTGGGTAATAGTAATGATTTTCCTTAATTGCAAAGGGTCCTTTTCAGTGAGATAATTACAATTCAAAATACAAAGCTAAATAGCACACTGTTGAGGGAACTGTGCATTTTTCCTCCACACACTGTGAGTTTGCGTGTACCTTGACAATGTGTGAGGTCAGTGGGATTCCACGTGTGCCAGATTTAATGCATTTTATTAAGGTAAATGAGCGGTACCAGAGTCCTTGTGCCACCCTGGTCAACGCAAGTGTTTTGGTATTTGAGCAAGGTTGATTTGCTGAAAGGTCAAACTCATTGCAGCATCGCTTTGATATTTGCCAGCCAGATAACCTTCAACTCGATTCCATCTCACAAAGACTCGCACAACTCTGGCACATACACAAAAATAGCTTCCCTCCGCCCACCCCCTGTTATTGAAGATTGGGAGGTGTCGAAGTGCTGCAAGTCCCTATAGAGGACAAACTATTTTGCTTTTGTTCTTTTAACAAATAATCTGCAATCTTTTGAAAAATACAGCCATGTCAATTTTTCATGATATTGTGATGCAAAATGTTTGTATTGGATTTTCAGTGGCTCGGTATCGGCTGAAACATTATTTATTTATATATATTTTTAACTGAGCTGGTTTTATGCAGTTGTCTGTACATTTCCTATGCTATCACAGTGCTCTTTAGTGGGTAGTAACTTTGTCCCCAAAGCATGTGCTCCAAAAAACCACAAGCCTTCACACTGCTCCACAGCTCATTAAGGCAAAAGATGCACAGAATGAGATGTGGAAACATTTTGCTTCCACGACCGAGAGTCAGGACATGCTGAAAAAATACAAACTAAGCTAAGTCTGCAAAGCCACACAGACCACAGAAGGGAACCGTAAGGCCAAAGAGCTCCCTGAGCGGCATTGACAGCGTTTAAAAGAGGGACAGGTTAGAAAATGTGATGCTTTTAAAGTACTTCAAAAACAAGTCTCACGAGTGTGAATTATCTTGTGGCAAGCAAACTTGTGACCAGTTCAGGGTGTGCCCTGCCTCTCGCCCAAAGTCAGCTGTTATAGGCTCCAGCACGCTTGTGACCCTAGTGAGGATGGTACGGAAGAGGAATCAATTAAATATTCAAAGCTACCTGGCCCTTGGTGAAAAAGTAAATCTAAACCTAATAACTGGTTGAGCCACCCTCAGCAGCAACATTTGAATTCAAGCGTTTTTTTTTATAACTGACAATAATGTCTTCCACATTTCTGTGGAGATATTTTGAACCACTCTTCCTTGCAAAATTGTTTTAATTCAGCAACAATGGAGGGTTTTCCAGCATGAATAGCTTTTTCAAGGTCATGGCACAGCATTTTAATTGGATTCAACTCAAGACTTTGACTAAGGAACTCCAAAACCTTCATTTAGTTTTTTTAAGCCATTCAGAAATTGACTTGCTGGTGTGTTTTGGATTATTATCCTCCTGCAGAACCCAAGTGCAATTCAGCGTGAGGCCACAACTGATGGTCAAACATTCTCCATAAGGATTTTCTCGTAAAGAGTAGGATTAATGGTTCCATCAATCACAGCAAGTCGTCCAGGTCCTGAAGGAGCACGGCAGCCCCAGACCATCACACGAGCACCACCATGTTTGACTGTTGCTGTGATGTTCTTTTTTCTGAAACGCTGTGCTATATTTACGCCAGATGTAACAAGACACACACCTTCCAAAAAGTTCAACTTTTGTCTCTTCAGTCCATAGAATATTCTCCCAAAAGTCTTGGGAATCATTCAGATCGTTTTTGTTTTCTTTTTAATAAAGAAGGACAAGCCTTTATGTTCTCTTTGGCCAGCAGCAGGTTTGGCCTTGGAGCTCTGCCATGGATGCTATTTTTGCCCAGTCTCTTCCTTATTGTTGAGTCATGAACACTGACCTTAACTGAGTCAAGAGAGACTGAGAGTTCTTTAGATGTTTTCCTGGGTTCCTTTGTGACCTCCTGGAGGAGTCGTCGCTCTGCTCTTGAGGTAATTTTTGTAGGCTGGTCACTCCTGGGAAGGTTCCATGTTTTCTCCATGTGATGATAATGACTCCTTGTGGTTTGCTGGAATCATAAAGCTTTAGAAATGGATTTTGTAACACTTTTCAGACTTATAGATGTCAAATACTTTATTTCTCATCTGTTCCTGAATTTCTTTGGATCAAGGCCTTTTTGCCGCAGGTTTTTGAGATCTTTTGGCTGACTTCATTTTGTCAGACGTTCTATTTAAGTGATTTCTCGATTGAACAGGTCTGGAGGTAATCAGGTTTGGGTGTGGCCATTGCTTTTTCACACAGGGCCAGGTAGCTTTGAATATATATATATTTTTCTTAATAAATAAAATAATCATTTAAAAACACCTTTTTATGTTTACTTGGGTTATCTTTGTCTGATACTTACATTTGTTTGATGATCTTAAACATTACAATGGGGCAACTACGCAAAAATATAATAATTTAAGAAAAGGGCCAATACTTTTTCACGGTACTGTATGTGTCACCTACTCTATATGCCGTGGTTTGTCCTAAAAATAATTTGCTTTCATCAGTTGTAGCTTGAATATGCTGAAAAAACATGTCAACAAGAGGTGTTTGGAAATGTTGTGACTCACTTGACCTTTAACTTTCCCATTAGTCACATACACTACTTGTTTAGGAAGTACCGTAACTGTTGTCTGTGATATGTTGCTGTGGCTTCAAATTGACGGGATGCACAGAGACATGTGCTCATAGTGATATGAAGGGAGCTTCTATTCGATAATTGCATCACATTGACGTGCCTGTTGGCTTTGGAGTTAATAATTGAGTTAATCGGAAAATGTCTGCTATCTGAGAACTCCAAGGTGGACCAGCTCAGAATGCTGTTACTGTCTGTGTTAGTCACCATAAGTAGATGACATGCCTGCAGCAATGAAAAACATTTTCATTAAATGTCTTATTTTTAATCTAAAAATGACCAGGGCGAAAATATTTCAGGAAATTTTTTTAAATAATACCTGTATAATAAAGTTAAATGTGGAGCCATATTTCAGCAAATTTTTGAAGAGCCTTTTGCTTTTATTACAGTATGTACCATATTTTCATGATCATAGGGCCCACCTTATCAGAATCAGAATCATCTTTATTTGCCAAGTATGTCCAAAACACACAAGGAATTTGTCTCCGGTAGTTGGAGCCGCTCTGGTACAACAGACAGTCAATTTACAGAACACTTTGGAGACATAAAGACATTGACAAAAAACAATTGTGCAAAAAGATGCAGAGTCCTCTAGCACTTAGAGCAGTTTGAATTACTAATATTGCAATAGTCCGGTGCAATGACCATTGTGTATGCGGTTTAAAGTGACGAGTAGTGCGAGGTTCGAGTCACTTTCGTTGCCGTGCGGCTCCTCAGAAACAACAGCGCAAGCAGACACGTTAGCCCAAGCACCACAATCCATTCACAAATTGTGGCATAACTCGCCCGGCGCTGCCTCCTAGTCTTAGTAAAGCCGTGTTCGCCATCTGTCATCCATGGCTCCCATGCTGCTCACTTCACTTTGAACGCCCTGTTTACACGGACGTCCAGCGGTTTGTCAAGCCTCCCGGAATGATGGCAGGCCCCGAGTTATTGCACTCAGTCGAATGGTGACTTGAGACGCTTCTCCCGGCTGTTCTTTGCTCATTAATCCATTACTCAAGTTGGTCTTCCAACTCGGGCCACCTCGCCTTGTTTCCACGGAAACTCAGCTTCGTCTTCTTGACTTGGCGAAGCTCGTTTTGCTGCTTCCTCCACTTGCGAACCATGGATTCGTTGATCTTGAATTCTCTCGCGGCTGCTCGTTTCCCATGTTCCTCCGCATAACTGATAGCTTGAAGTTTAAACTGTGCTTTGTAAGTGTGTCTCGTCGTAGGTGACATTTTCGGGGGTCCTTAGCCAAACCGATGTTGTTTTGCACAATACACACCTCGGAAATGCTCGCAGTCAGTCAAGCGGATTAAAAAAAACAAACAAAAAAAAAACACTCCGGCGCTATGTACCTACTGGGGGCGTGGCTTTAGCGTCCGACTTCACGCACCCTTCCCCTGTCCTCGGCCACGTCCGCTTTTCCTCTGTGTAAGCAGCGTGTCGGCAGGAAATGCTGAAAAAAATAAATAAATAAAAATAATAATAATGAAAAAAAGAGCGCTCATCACACAACAACATTTATAGATGTTGGAACTCGGTACACACATAAGGTGTGCCGCATTATAAGGTGCCCCGTCCATTTTGGAGAAGATTTAAGACTTAAGTGCGCCTTTTTGTCATGAAAATACTGTAGTCGTTTTGGGTAGGAGTTTGTCATCTTAGCGCATCTTGACTTCAGGCAAATACAGCAATTAAAAAAGGTTGCAAAACTGTGAAATCTCAAGGGCATCACCTGCTCAACCCCCTTCAGGTCACCCACAGATTGCCCAAATTTTGTGCAGACAGTAGGTGATCCTTACACGTTCATGACATTGTCTAAATTGTTGTTTATGGGCATCCGTACTTGACTTAAACATTTCTGCATATCTTCGTATTCATGCACAATACTGATAATACAGGGTGTCCCAAAAGTCACTATACGCTTCCTTTGTTCTATTTCATTTCAAGTATCACTCGGACAGCTGTGATATCATCAGGATTTCACAGTTTAGGCTTTACGATTTTTTTAAGTACATCACTCCCTTGCCCATGGCTCTCCAATTGACATTGGAGCACTGCTACAAAATTGCCATCTGACAAGAAGTTTCTATGTCTCCGACTGCAGTTCAGTGCCATTTAGTGACACTTTATGGCTCTTACACTGCTACAACGCGCAGTGCAATTTACGCTATCCATGGCAAGTTTCTCGAAACAGGATCTGTTCTTGACAAACCGCGCAGCAACAGGCCTGATACTAACTACTAAAACACCCAAGTCTAGAGCAGCTGTTCGCACAAAACCAGGGTCTATCCGCAGGGTTGCAGTGGAACTGAGAAACAACAAAAGCTTGATTCAGCGTCTGTCTCAGAGAGTGATCAAGCTTTACCTCTACTGACTTTAGGGTGTTCAGATGCTTCGAGCGAAAGATTATGATCCTCAACAACTTAGAATATTAAGGCAAACATGTCTTTAAGTGCGTAACCAGACATACTGTACCTGAACCACAATAGCGTCAATATCTATTATTAGTGTATCCGTACAGTACTGTGACATTTGACAATTCAGTATATAATAATATTATATACTTCCTCAACTAAAATATTTAAACAGTGGCTGTCGGCATGGGATTAGATGACGTAGAAGCCGTTTTCACAAGAACCAAAATCTTATGAAACTCAGGAAAATATGATGAAAAGCGCAGATCTGGAATAGCTTGATTTCTGCAGTTTTGCTCTTCACAATGTAGTGTAGTTTTTTTTGTTTTTGTTTTTTGGGGGAGCTTTTGAGGCATGAGCTAAGACATGCCTGTGTGTGTTATTCTATAAGAGAAACAGACCTTCAACAACTCTTGTTACTTAAATTCTTGAACCAGCCAAAGCCAACCACAAGTTACTGCCATTGTGACTATAGTCAAAATACATGGATATTCACAGCAATTTTCCATTAAACTATATAAGAAAAGAAGTCCTCACCACTTTGAGTCTTGTTGTTTTAGCACTCTGAACATCACATGTCATACTCTCCACAGATATACATATTTAATATAGAAGCATATGGTTGTCATCGGAGGAAGTCAGCGCTCGAGGCAAAGCTGGGGCTGTTTCCTGTGGGCCATGCATCTGCCCTCTACTTTTTAATCATTGGGATTGCAACTGACAAAGAGAGATTCCTATGTAGCGAGAGCCGTAAAATGCATACAAAATACTCTACATCACTAGTATCTGAACTTCGGTGCAAATATCCCGCACCCTAAAGAATATAGTCCATCCAGCCATCCATTCATTTTCCGTACCGCTTATCCTGCTAACCAGTCGACCACCGTTCAACAAAATAAAATGTGTTTGAATGGATATTTGTAGATCTTCAGTTGTAAATAATAATAATAATAATAATTTAAAAAATAATAAAAACATATCATCTTAAGTGTATGTACGATAGAAAGATGACAATCACAAATCATAAAAAGTCAGAAGATCCAGGTATACTTGAAGATTAAATAAACACAAGATCGTCTTGCAAGCCACAACAAAAAATGCTTGCCATTATCTTTGTACTTGAGCCCAAAAAAAAAAAAATTCTAATGAATTCAATCAATCAAAAATTACTCATACAAGTTGTAAATTTCAACTGATGTATGCATACCTGGTTCAGGACTATTTGAGGGCAGTGAAATGGAGTACTTTATCACCTAATAGTGGAAATTGTTAGCATGATACTTGGTCATGAACACATTGGCATGTTTAAACAGTACAGAATTTTATATTTATTGTTTCACAAAGGATGTTACAAACAGGCATCTACTAGTAAATACATATGTATAATGTGCACATGTTCCACACTATTTCTCATAATGTGTTTTCCATTTAAAGCAATGTTCAACGTAAAAACTAACAGCAAGCTGTAGGGAGGAGAGGTGAGGAGTGCATGTAAGGACAGAACTCAAGCAAAGTCGTTGTTGCACATGAATCAACTGAAACAATAGGGTCTTGGAAGACAATCTACTTTTACAGCCATACATATTACTCAGTGAAAGAGCAATGTCCTTTCAGTTTAGTAGAAAATGTACGATCAGGACGAACTAACAACTTTTATGCAGTCCTGAATAAAAAAAAAGAAAAGAGAGAAAAATAAAAAACAGAATAAATCCAGCTGTAGAGCTTCCAGACTGCAGCTAAGGTTGTGCCAGTTAAATCAAATTCTGCTTTAATTGATTGTGCGAACTCACAACCCATTCATCTATGTTTATAGTTGTGCGCCCTGCTTTTTGTTTAGTCATGGCAGATTGTTTGCTGTGTGGCTGTTGTGGATGAGGCTGATCTTCCTAATGCACCCTCCTCTGCAGGGGATATAAATTAGTCTGAACTATAAAGCTGATCTACCCGTGCCAACCTCATCTGCAAAGTGAGTGGTGTGAGGCAGAATGGGTGAAGATGCAGCATCAGGCTGCTCTCAAGGCACACACGTGGCATCGACTACTCCCGTAAGTTTCTTGATTTTCTCTTAGTTTTCCAGCTGCGACTGTTTTATAAAAGGACATTAACATCAATTAACACTGCTCTCTATATACAAATGTTGCATTCACTATTCTGGGAAGTTTCTTGACGTTCTCTTCCTGATGTTAAGTTCTTATTGAACTAATTCAATTTAAAGAAAGAACAGCCATGGGGGACACCAAACAAGAAGGCTGCCCTTAGTATCCAAATCTGGTATCAACTAGCCTGTGACATTTCTTGACTTTCTTTTCCTGCTGTACCAATCTTATTAAACTGATTTAATATAAAGGAAGCACAAAGTAAGTAATTGGTACTTAAGAGGGATCCCTGGGGGACACCAAAATAAGAAGAAGCCTTCTTAAAACTGACATAAAAGAACTACATTAAGTGACAGATGTAAACCTATCCAAGAAATAGAAGGTCTTTCAAGGTGCATAATTGATCTACGGTAACAAATCATTACAAAACTTGCAGTTCTTAAGTCTTTTTACCAGAATTAGAAAGACTAAAACTGGGTTTGGACTTTTATTTCCTTCATGAGTCTGCACATACTCCATGTTGTCAATGATCAATGTTGCATCAATTTAAAGGTGTTATTTAATTCATATTTATATTTATAGAAACAGCATAGGAAACCTTGCACAAGCTGTCATAATGTTTATTAACAGATTAGTAAACGTGAAATCCCAATCAGATGGTTTCTTTAACAAAATCAAAAACACCCTAGTCAGCCTTCTTAGCCCGGCCCATTGCACCCTCTCATGAATTAAAAAGTGTCCTTGGAGATCTCCCTCCTTTTGGAAAGCTTGTTTCAGCAATCTTTTGCTCCCGTGCGTCGTGCCACTGCCTGCTCACCTCTGCTGCAGACACACTTACGATAATGAATAGCTGCAAGGGGATGGTGTTCTTTACTGCAGCCCAGAAAATGGCCATGCCGTCTGCTTCCACAAAAAATAAATGCAGCAGCATCTGGTTGGGCAGTTCAAATCACCGCACTGAATATTTAGATGTTTTCCAAAGATTTTATTGATGTGAATTAACCCTTCAACTTTACTTTTATCATCATTGATAACCCAAGTAGCCACTGAGAACTTTCCTGTGAAAAAAGTAGCCGTGTCACAAGAGGTGGCTAGAGTAGCCAAATATTGTACTCAAGTAAGAGTACTGTTACTTCAGAATAATATGACTCAATTAAAAGTAAAAAGTACCATAGTCATCCAAATATTTACTTGAGTACGAGTAAGAAAGTACTCAATGAGAAAACTACTCAAGTAAAGCATAACTTGAGTAACGTCTGATTTTTTTATTTATTTTATTTTTTAATCAGTGCATGAACTTCAAATAAAAATGAATAAATAATAATAAATTGGAGTCGACACACACCTGCCACCATTTCAAATTTTAACTGCCCCAAAACCAATAACACATACATTGGGCCCTAGAGAAATATTATTTGTTTTATTCACTTAAATTACTTCATGAAGCAGCTGTTTGCTGACCAGACTTAGACTTTGTGTGTGCGACACCATAGGATCAGAATCAGAATCAGAATCATCTTTATTTGCCAAGTATGTCCAAAACACACAAGGAATTTGTCTCCGGTAGTTGGAGCCGCTCTAGTACAACAAACAGTCAATTTACAGAACACTTTGGGGACATAAAGACATTGACAAAAAACAATTGTGCAAAAAGATGCAGAGCCTCTAGGGCTAATGTTGCCATATCCACTGCCAAAACAACAACAGCAACATCTGCAACTTACTGCAAGGCGTTTTCTCAAGTTAGAACTGGGCTGAAATATCCCAGTTTGGGCAGTCATCATTTTAGAGCTGCATGAGAAAGCTTTTGTTTTTGGAGGCTGTAAAGTAAACACACACTGGCTGTTCCCCCCCCTTCCCCAAAATGCGTTACTTTGATTGGCTCGCAAAAGCTACGTGACTGCCTTGTGTCGTCTGATTGGTGAATTACGTTACATTTAAAGTACTCTGACAAAGACAGTTTATCAAAAATGTTACTTGACTTGCGTGTTGCACACATCAATAAAAGAAATCCACTACTGCAACTACATCTTAAATGGGTCAGGGAACTTTTAAGGACAACACTGTGTTGTGTTCATGGAGAGTACGAGCAAGGCTTCCGAGCTGTTGCTGCTGCTTCATTACTTATTGAATAGCTATGGATTATTATGCATGGCTCGAATTATTTTCATCATTATATTTAGCAGTCAAGAGGGAAGAATTTCAGCATTGTGTAGTGAATTAGGCCAATAGGGCAAAGCACAATAAAATGAAATATTCTGTCAGCATTGGAGACTTACAGTAAACCGTTTAAATAATGAGGTGCCTGGTTCAGGTAAGATTCTCCCTGTGTTACATATACGTACTGATGACACATCACTTTTTTTGCCCATTTCTGACATGTTTTAAATTAATCAACAGTAACTCACCCATTCATTCCCAAATTTAAAGATATGAAAATCCTCTTATCACCACCAAAACCTCAACACACGAGACTAGGATCAACAATTCCCCACTAGATACTGTAGTTTTCATAACCTGAATAAGTGTACTGTAGATGAAAATGGAGATTGAAAAAAAAATGCTAATTAATAATCAGTTCCAATAACTTGTTCTGAGCTTCAAAGTAAATCAATGCTTATATCATTAACATATTACATAATTAACATGTTGCTATACAGTATGAACAAGAAAATATGAACATTAAATCAGACCATTTGCTAACTACTACACATATTCCAAAACAGGGATTTTATATATTGCAATCCATCACAACTTTAAGATTCCTTTTCATAGATGGGAAATATGTGCAAAATGTGTTCTTTATATTCTTGTATGAAAGTTTGAAAAAATATATGCAAAGCAGTGAGCACAAATTCCAAGCAGAAACTAAAGATTGGGTTTGTTTCTAAAATTATAATAGATAGAAAGCAAGCTAAAGTACCCGTAAGTAGGTCACAATACTGTATCAGTCAGTAGTTAGTGTCAGGGCTCTGATTCACACAACTGTTTTGTTTTCCCACAAATGGAAAAAAAACAAAACAAAACTGAGCAGTGGCAGCCTCACAGATGACAGTTTTTACCGTATGACACATACTGCTCACAACTCTGATTCAATTCCTTGAATAAGAAAAAAAGTTAAATCATAAAAAGTAAATATTATAATAAGGATATAAAAAATTATATGTATATGTAATTTTGGTTGAGCAGGATAAATTGTATACAGTTAATGAAGAGTAAAAAGGATTTGTTTATTGCTGCTGTCTCGTTCTGTGACGTAATGTCCGGTCTCGGGTCTCTGTCATTATGACATGCGCATTGGGTCATAGTCCAATGCAAGCGATATTGCTGAGGGGGGACGTCGCATTCCAGCACCTCTCTGGACCTGCCCCTCTCGGCATATGTGTGTGTGTGACATTTTTATTTTCATGTAATAATTTTCCCCTGGACTTTAGCTCTGAACAAGCAGGTCTTGAGCGAGGGCTCTTAGGGTTATTTGCTATTTTAGTGTGTGGTAGGATCAAATCATTGGTGTTTGGAAAGTTGGTTTCAGAGATAGATGAGGTTATTCAAAGTCAAATTAATCCTGTTTAGTTATGTTTTCAAATGTACGTACAGTATTTAGGCACTTCTATAATGTCTCTCTCCTTCGTGCCCTCTTGCCAATATCACAGATGTGTCCCCACTGACCCACTTGCCTCCATGGATACAGGTCAGGCAATGTCACACCGATGAGCTGCCACACACCTTCATCCTCGCACCACATTGACGGGATAAACACACAAAACCTTACACAGTCAGCACGCATGCATGAGCTTGCACGCTTACACAAACTAGCAGGCTCATTCTCGAAACACAAAACACACATACTGTAAGCATTCTGGTGCTTACGTACGCTAACACATGTATGGGGTCATGTCACACTTTGGCAACCTTTTGCTTGCTCCAAACACACACAGACACAAACATGCTGTGCAAAAAGGCCAGATGGAATCACAGCGTGGGCTGTTGGCCTTTCATGCACTCGAGAGACTTGATTTTTCACCGTTCCTCCTTCACAAACCAGTTTATTCTCCTTTTAAAAACTTCTAATATCCTATATCGTTTGACCTTTACGTTTGCTGTCCTCGTGGCAAGTCTTTTCATTCAGCAAACAATGCACAACAAGAGTATATGTGCTGAGAAGTGATTATTTCATCGTGAGGAAAAGCCATAGCTTTCTGACTGAAACCTCAAATGAAAGGGGAATGCTTGAATCTTCTCCCTTTTGGTGTTGTCTGTGCTGTAAATATTGATTCGAAATTAAAGGCAATTAGAATAATGGAGCTAATAAAAATACAGCTGTCTGTTCCTGGCTTTGCTGTGCAGCTTCGACAATAAAGACGATCGAGAAAGCTTCCAAGCAGCCCGCAGTGTAATTTAAAGAGATGCAGTCTCTGACGGAAATAAGCCCTAAATAAATTTTACAGAGGAGAATTCACATTGTACATTACCGATCAGCATCTGAGCAAGGGGTGCAGAGCCCTGGAGGTGAACTTAAAAGGAAAATGTACAAAACAGTAGAAGAAATAGAGGAATCAACTGCCTGAAAAACAAAAGATTTAATGAATGAAATTAAGAATGCTTGAGTCCTCACTGCCTCTGTGCTGAGGACCACTTTTCAGGTTACTTGAAAAAACATTTTGATTTAACCAGTTGAATATTACAGCAAAATATGTTTTGCCGTATTAACGAAATATCATAATGTCATCACACCCAGTGTGGAATAAAGGCATTTAGACTTTTTTAGTATAAGATGACCTAACTAAATGCAATCAGTTTACTTTATTTGGAAGAAATAAAATTACCTGCTTGTGAGCCGCATCGTATTAAAAGTACGTGAACATACCTCAAGCAAGCCTTAAACGAACGTCCTCTCCTCTCCTGAGCACCGGGGACCACCATTACACGTTTTTCCCCATTTTGTCCTTATAATACAGTCGGGTCGCTCCACTCGTGTTGTCATCGCCACGGTAACGAGTGTATCCGGTCGCATTTGCGTTGACACGATGAAGCCCATTGATCGGAAAAAAACCGGGATGCGGTGGTATCGGAACACAAGATTTTATTCCAGTAGTCTGACAGAGCAAAATTGTCTTGTAGTTTGATCCGGGTATTACGTGTCGCCCGTCTCAGACGTGTTGTCTGTCCCACACCGCCGACATGTTTTTGTTGTTGTTGTTGTTTTTTTTAAATAACTTCATTGGCCGTCAGATATTTACAGTACTATGTCAAAAGACACGCGACAAGGCTAAAAAAAAACTAGCTTTTGGATTCAAATATACTGTGCACGCGCCGACGCGGAGTAAATGTCTTTTGCAGAGCCGATCAATGACTTCATTGATCGGATCGGCGAATTATGACATTAAAGCCGATCAGCGTAAAATGCTAAATATCGGCCGATACCGATCAGCCCGATAAAATCGGTGTAAAGTCTAGTTAGTAGTAATTGCCCTATTGTTTTTGCGTGTGTCCACAGCCTTGCATTTGAATAACAAAGAAAAGATACATTGCATTACTATCCAAGTGGTCGCTGAACACAGCGATATTTGTATTCATTTAAAACTTTGCTTCAGGGTATTACTTAGAGTAATGTTTCTCTTGTACCTTTACGGGTACAATGACTTGGCATTGGGCTAACCCTCAAAATCTACTGCTCAGTCACCACCCTGTACCTTAATTAATTCGAAGTGCTAATATTTTCCACATATTGTACATTAGTATAAAATATATCAAGATATATTTGAGAAAGCAGGCATATGCCCACAGGCTTGTGCTGACCTGTGATCTTCGGCTTCAGGAGCTTGTGTAGCAGAGCTCGTGTATATGTCTGCTGTGCCCTGTTCAAATGCACCAACATTACATTAGACCAGCGGTCTACCTACTGTGCTGGACTTAGCCGTGGTCTCAGCAGGCCTAGTTTTAGACCAGCTTTCTGCCACCAAATTGTCATTCCACTCAGCACATGTCAAAGGACAATAATTCACAGTTCCCAATTCCCAATTTCTGTTCTAGGGTCAAATTGTCGCCATCATAAAACCATTATTAGATATTCAGGCAAAGCTGTAAGTAATTATCACACAAGTGTTAAAAGAATTTAAGCACTATTAATAGTAGAACAATAAAATACTACTGTAACTTAAGTATCAAGTGACGATGTGTTTGGTAACACTAATGGTACTTGAAAAAACTTCCAATTGTAGTTGTTGGTCAAATTACCAATTGTATGATGTCAAAAATGTCAGGTTTTAAAACGTTCCACTGTAATTTTTGTAAAAGACTTCAGTGCCAAATGCCATAAGAATAGTTTTAATGGAAAGAGACAGAGCACTGTCAGGGAGCCAAAGAACATGCATGGAGGCTTTTAAATGTTACCAGAGAATCTGAATTCCCATTTCGTGCCATCAACGCAACCCATTTTCTGGTTCTACACATTCCAAGAGATCAGAATATCTCTCCCACAAGCAGCCAAGCACGTAGGCACATACACTTTATCAATACAGCCATTCAATCAGCAGAGCAGGGTAAGTGCTATGTGGAATATATTAACGTCTGAAAGCTGCATATGGCATGGAATCTATATTGACCACATATGAATTTATCACTATGATTCTGTCGACAGCAACTGATGCTTTCTTTCTTTTTTTTTGAAACCTTCAAGTACCACTAAAACAGCTGGTTAAGTTGTTAGAGCTCATCTCAGCTCTGGTCGTAAAGATGAATCATCCTTCTGTTTTTCTATTCCATGTCAGTGGTTTAACCCTGAATATACTGTACAATTATACAAGGGGACCACTGTGCCTTCTTCACTTCTTTCTACAAACCCACCTTCCACTCAGTTGGGCTCACATACTGTATGCATGCCAGGATTTGCTCTTTTTTTTTTTTGCATTAGGATAAAAACCTATATAAATAATCTGTGTGTGTGCGTGTGGGTGCAGAGAAATTAATAGATTTTCAAAGTGCATGTCTTTGATTGGGCTTCATATTTAGCGCATACTTACTGGTCACAAAATTGTAAAATCTGCAAAATGTAATGAGATCCGGAAAACAAGAACTGCATCCAAAATGTCTACCTTTACAAAAAAAAGCACATTTTACTGTGTGTCTATTATTCTTCAGAAAATTATAAACACGCAGAGCGGGAAGCCCATGTGTGCACATTCTGAGTATGCTGGGAAGGACTTTGAGAAGTGTGTCCAAATAGATTGAGTGTCAAGGGTACTTTTATATGCATTTGTTTGTGTTAGAACAGTTTCTAAACGGCTGTGGTGGTGTTTGCACTATACAAAATGTTTACAAGATATGATTCGATCAGATATTTGGGGTAGAAAAAGAACTGCCAAATACTTTGTGGAAATTGCTTCAAGCTTTGAAAAGAAAAGAGGAAATACCATTGGAGGGGCAATCCTAAGCATCTACTGTATGTTAAACGCCTCTTCATGTCTGGAGATTTTAAGCTGAAACGCCTGCTCAAAGAGGCCTTGTGAAGCTGAGAAACATGTTTTCACTTCATTGTATCAGTCGTAGAAAAAGAAATACGGTCGACTCCAAAGACGGCTGTGGTGTGATTGTAACGGTCATGCAACCTGAGGTGGTTGCTTGCTTGGCCGGAGTGGGCAGAAATGTTTCACAGGCCTTCTGGCAGATAAAGATACAATCACAAGGATTTGCCTCGGTCAGATTCATTTTTAATGACAGGCTGAAATGTTAGTTGATATCACAAAATCCCTCACGACGCTTCCTGACTAACTATAAATAGGAAGGAAAAAAAAGTCAGGTTTCTTCAAATTGATATGTTATTATTTTATACTGTATCTTGGTTTATTTCTTGACAGGATGGTTGAAAACTACAAACAAAAAATGCCAATAAAATGTATTCCATGTGCATTTGATCTTTCAGAGTGCCCTACTAAGCACAATTTCATAACACAATAAATAATTTAAAAACTTTTTTGTCGATGTGAATCATAACCAATGCCATATAATATCAATGACAAAGACTAATCATTAATCCTCGAACATGAAACAAACTCAATCCTAAAGGGGAACTGTAGCACTTTTAAAAAGTATATTTATTGCATTCTCCCTTTTTATGTCAGAAAACAATCATATTTTTTTGTAAACCTGAACAGCATAATGGTGTGGAAAATTGAAGATTTCTCCAACTTGGACATGAAAAAGTAAAACAAAAAAATACATAACTACTGTAATTGAATTTTAATTTTTTTTTTAAGTCATATGGACTATGCTAAGCCAGCATCCACTGTTTTGACGATTAACTGACAAACTTGTAGATGATGGTCTCAGAGAAAAAACTACTTTATCACCCACTTCTCTTGCGTTTAATTTATTTTCTTTGATTTTGCTCTGCAGCGATTCATCAGTGATCACAATATATGCTCACTCGCCGCTTGGGTCCAGAATGCAGTGCCAGATGGATAAAACGAGAATTTGGACAGAACATGTTCAAGCTGGTAAAATAAGAGAGGCAGGATGTTTTTAGCTAGTCATTCATTTCTTTATTTATTTTCACCAAATGGCCAAGTTTAATAACAATCACACACATTCATTGATTAAGTTTGAGATCATTCAGATGAACTACTTTCAATACAGATTCAATGTAGAAATGTATAAAAGCATTTGCCTTTGCAACAAGATTTAAACAAATAACAATAATGACTGCAGTATGTCAGAATGACGGATTTGTTTGGGTGACAGATTAGCTCCGGTACGGCCCGAACTTTTTATGAATCAACAGGGGCTCCGCCAGGGATTCAAGGCCCGTAAAAAAAAAAAATATATATATATAAATATATATATATTTTTGGGCCCCCACCACTTCAGTGCCGCAAATTGAAAAAAAAAACAAAAAAAAACAATGTTACCGCCCTACACCCTCAACAGACTGATATTAAATTCTGGATTCATTCAATTGTGAAGTAGAATTTAAAGAGCTAATCATCACAACAATATTGTCACAATAGGTCAGGGGTCACCAACCTTTTTGAAAGTGTGAGATACTTCTTGGGTACTACAGTATTTTTGTTGGAGAGGGGCTACCAGTTTGATGCACACTTCTGAAATAAAACATTTACTCAAAGTACCTTTAATGATGTTAATATTAATAATTACCGGTAATAGTTAATGGCTTTGTACAGTAATTATCAACAATGATTTGACATTTTCAAATGATCACTTTTACAACATTCCCAGGAAATCCCAATGTCCCATAACTAGTGAGCTATTTTTAGAACAAGGCTCCTCACGTGGTACTTGGGGGATATCTGGTGCCCACTGCCACCATGTTGGTGACATCTGTGATAGGTGTTTTTCAGGGAAACACCTTTTAATAAGTTTTAAATTAATTCAAAATACTCAACGTGGGATAGGTTAATATCACCTATACGTCCTCTTGTTCACATCCCCAAAGGACCACAGAATAGATTACCATACACTCTTCAGAGTCTCATTGAGCCAATCACTCACTTCACAGAATAAGCAGTTTGAAGCTAGCAATGCCCTTCCATGTCATTATTAACCTAATGCGTCTGCACTTATAAGCAAGGATGAGCACTACAAGTGACAAATGTTTCTGGCTGGGCCACTTGGACTGTTGCTTGATGAGGCTGTCATTGATCAATGAAGAATATGGCGATGACTGAAGGGCTATAATGCAATAACCCTTATTACGACACAGGAGGATGAACAAAGCATTCTCATTGTATTTATGACAAACATGATCAATAGGAGGGAATTGAAAGCCCTGATTCCACCAACAACGCCGTGGCTCAGTTTTATAATATAAATCTTTTTTTTTTGGCAAGGACCAAAAATATCAATGGCTTCAAATAAAAAATGTTGGTACTCTTACAGTGGGGTGCCAACGCAGGTGTGTGGTACCCATAGGACGGAGTTTGACACACAACAATCCTTTGATTGGTCAACAAACAAATCCTTACCAGTCACACTGCAAATTGCTCATTGGTCAAAGAAGCTAGAAATGACAAAAATAAATACACATACTAATGTAAGGTCACCCTGTTGATGCAGTGTTATACTCCACAGTGTCCACTTTGCTGCAGTGGTCCATATTTTGTTGCCCTCAGTCTCACGTAGATTTTGTCTCTTGACTGTGGATTAGTAAAAACAGGAGAATCTACTTCTCTTCTATTGTTGTGTGTCTCATTCTGTCTGACTACATATAATATAGTCCACAAGGGCTGTGAAAATGATCTGGGATTTCATTTTTGACACACGATCTGCGGTTCAGAAAACGGATGGTTGGATGGAATCTGAAACTGCATTTGAGGACTTCAAACGCAAAAGTCGACAAGTGCCATGCTTATTAGCAGACTGCCGATTGGCATCGTTCAATGATACATATTCCTAACCCTGCAAAACCAAAACTAAAATGAAATAAAGGTTTTACTGTATTTGAGAAACCAACAAGAGTCATACTTATTTTACTGGAGGTAGCTTCATCTCCTTTAAGCCTTATTTACATCATTACATATTTTTTATATATTTTTGTATTCACAAAGCATAAAACCATTTTAGTATAATTTAATAGTTAAGGGAACATTTTGGATTTGTTGGTTTTTGAGGAAAATTATTTTCTCAGACATGAAATGACTTCAAAGGCCTCTATAAAATACCTTGTCAAAGGCCTCTAGAAATACTTTTATAATAAAAGTGTGATTTCCCCCGGCCCCCCAAATTATCCTCTTAATTTCTTAATTTAGAATATTTTACAATACAATAACTACAAATTATTAGCTAACATTCATAAAAAAATTTAACTGTCGTCTGCTTTTGCGGTTTAACTAAGGTGAATAAAAAACATTGGAATAGTTCAGTCAACATTCATTTTTCCACTTCCATATATTCCACATGTATCTTCTAAATTCAGCCATCCTGCAGTCAGACTGCTCTTTGGTTGGGTTTTCAGCATAGGTGTTCCTAGTCCATTTTTGGCGGTGCTCAAGCACCCCTAAATTGAATCCCAGCACCCCTAAAATTTGAGGGAGTTATTTTTTTTCTTTCTTTTTTACTGTCGACCTTTGTTCTTTTTAAAGAAGCTAAAAAAAAAGTGTATAACCATTTTGTACTTAGTTGAAAGATAATCTTTTGAACCAAATGCAGCCCCCCCCCCCCCCACTCCCCCCAGCATAAAAAAGTATTTAGTTTCACCCAATCCCGCCCACCTCAATACGCTGTCTTCCAGTTATATGCAGTCGTGTTGTAAGTACCTGGCCTAAAACAGGATATGTGGAACATTTCTTAACTTCTACCACTCAATACCAACGCGCTATTATTATTACCATTCCTCATTTTTGCTGCATTTAATTGTAGATCACTGTTTATGTTGTTAGGTAGGAATTAGCTGACGCTTTTCCTAGCTAAGAAATGTTTTAGGTGGTCAGAGACAGCAAGAATATAAGTCCAAGGTCCATTTTTGGTATTTTTTAGCACTTATTATAGTGGCCTGGTTTACTCAAGGAAAAATGTATACTATTAATGTGAATGCCAAGGTGCGTACTGTATCAACATTTTAAATAACCTTTATCAGATGTGCTGGTTTAGTCACAGACTTTCCCAAAAAGTGTTACTCTTCCCTTTCATAAATGTGGGAATGAAAATTTGTTCGTCAGGAGTTTGCAACATCAATGTGACAGGACCAAGTGGGGGAACTTTGTGCTGACTTCTTAGTGTGAATTGATCCAAAAAGTCTCACCTGACCTCCCTCTGAGACACATAGCAGCATTTCCAGCGAGGACCACGCTTGGTGAATCAAAGCCTATACTTAATTACTTTTGTCCTATAAGAGCACTGTGACCCCAGTGGAACATAATAAAATACTGCAGGGCAAGGGGAAGTGGAGCAAGATGGACTCATTCTGACAATCTCAAGCAGAGAGTCTAGACTTAACACCACCTCCAAAGTGTGACTAAGTTTGTTTAAAGATTCGTAGGGTGCACTAACTTGAGGCAATGGCTTGAATTTTATACCACGATCTTTTGTCTCTATTTGTTCCTTTAAAAGGTGCATTAATACACAAGTGGGATTGTGTTAAGCTTCTATTGATGATTCGGCAATTTCCCCTTCCAACTATAAGGCTCCTGCGTTTTCTAAAGATACAAACAACAGGTGGCTTTATTCATCCATCCATTCTCAACACCGCTTATCCTGGGTAGGGTCGTGGGGTGCTGGAGCCTATCCCAGCTGACTTCGGGCGAAAGGTGGACGACACCCTGAACTGGTCGCCAGTCAGTCACAGGGTTTATGTTATTGTTTATATTGTAGTGGTTTCATAACTGTTGTTTGTGTAATAAGACTTCCCTATTCAATGATGCACCAATGATATTCAGGAAGTTTTGAATGTGCTCTAAAGAGGTAGCCCAAAAGATGAGCTAAAATAATTTAACTGCAACCTGTTGTTTTATGATCCTACTCATATTTGTCGGAACTGTTGAAGACTTTCAGCTCTCAATATTCTTGTATTATGTTGTGGCTGTGGGCGAGCAGTTTATTGGTTGATAAATTTTAATGTAAAACTTTCATTTTTGCACAAAATCCCCAATAGCTCTGGGTTTATGGTTGAGTGGCTCAGAGACATTTCTTAAATCTTTCTGCTCTTTCAAAAACTTGCCATTTCCCTCAGGTTATCTCACTCTCTATGGGGCGTATATTTCATGTGCTGAATTTAAGACGGACAAGATAAGCAATAAAGGTCATTCCTTTGACACTTGTCCTCCAGGAGCTGCAAGTACATCAAGTGGACTTTGCAGACAGCAAATTAAATACTGTATAGACTCCTACAGTTGACTTTAAAGAGAATAAAAATGGACTGGATCTAAGGTGTGAACACGTCACAGGGTAGTATGATGATGATTGTTACTGTTGTTGTTATAAGAATGTATAAATACATTAATTTAAAAGAGAGACTTCTATACATGCAGATTTTGTTTACATTTTCCAGTTTCTATTTAAATACATTTATATTGAAGATGATATAACTGTTGAATGCTTATTAATTATCATTATTATTAAACTGTTACTCAATAAAAGAGAAATAACTTGTATTTTACAGTTTTTACACTCATACATTTATCCATTCCAAGCTTGACCTTTTTTGAGGTTTAACACTGGAAGGCAAGCTTAGTTATTTAAAGTTTTTGAATTATACACTTGGAGGACTTTAGTTTTGTTCATTGTCCTCCAGATGACTACTGATTACAGGCATTAAAATAGGACACAATTCACACTCAGTACTTTAAAAAAATAAATAATAATAAATAAATAAAAAAATAAAATTTCAATGGGAACACGTCAAAGCCAGGTGCTTTGCCAGAGGGAAATAATGAATCGCTTTCCACATTTCCGTCTTGGTGAAGTGAGCATTTTGCATGAGCCGCTGCTCCTTTTCTGACACAGCAGGGTGACAATTCCTGTCCAAGCATAGTATTAAAAATTTTCCCTGAGCTATAATTTCACTTGGGAATTTCATAACGGGGGGGGGGGGGGGGGGGGGGTAGTACATTATATGGACCAAACCTCCAGTTGCCTGCATGCATATTTCTCCAAGTTTCCTTCTTAGGTGATCTTGGAGAATTTATTGGCTCTAAGTTGTTAGAATTGGGGGGGGAAAAAAACAAGTTAAAGAAAAATAATCAGTGATGAGTAAATACGTTTTAATAGAAGCACAGCCTATGAAAGCATCAGTGCATCTGTCAAAATACAATGTGGCACAGGATTTGTTCATATACACTTGTGTAGTGTTTTACATACATTTTAGTACATACATTGTGTACTAACATGAATATTCTATGCACTAATGCTGATATGTCAAAAAATGGTTGAATAATACCTTCCTCAGAAACAACGTGATAGCACTCAGTCAGCTGTAAAACGGTAATAGCCTGTTTAAGTCTACTTTTTTATATCTAGCATTTCAGTAATTAATTTACATTTTGGGCTGTTTTGTGTGTGCGTGTGTTTGTGTGTGTGTGAGTGTGTGTGTGTGTGTGGAGAAGATTGGAATGGTGACTGCAGTCACTACAGACTGCAACGAGGGAGAATATGTTTCGAGACTCACCTGTAATTCAATTCCAGCAGCTCAGTTCCTCTCCACAGGATTCATTCTCTTACTTCTGTTTGAGTCATTTTTGGTATGATGAACAGGATTCAGTCTTTGCATTGAGTGCTCTCCTCACAACCGAGAGCATGTTTCATTGATGGCCTGAATCAGATGCCTTCATTCAAGGAGACATGCCTTTTCAGCATTGTTTTGACCTGCAGGGAGAAAACTACAGACTTTAACTTCCTTGTCTGTGCAAAATGTCTCTGCAGCTATAGTTGTACGCTGCTATGATTTTGCTTCCAGCCATCCGTTTTCGATACCTGTTATCCTATAGGGTCGCGGGTGAGCTGGAGCCCTGATTTTGGGCGAGAGGTGCGTTACACCCTGGACTGGTTGCCAGCCTATCGCAAGGCACAAATAGACAAACAACTACGCACACTCACATTCACACCTAAGGACAATTTAGAGCCTTCAAATCGAAGTAGAATGTTTTGGGAATGTGAAAGGAATGTCGGAGTACCTGGATTCAAACCCCCAACCTCAGAACCTTGAGGTGGATGTGCTCAGCACTCGTCCACTGTGCTGCCTAGTATCATACAATCCTACAAATACTGTGTATGGAGGCGTAGAAACAGTACAGTACTAAAAAATACACACATGACCCAAATTCATAGTGATTCACAGTCCTGTTTTAAATATCAAATTCATTCACACTTTATAAATTCAGTATTGCAAATTTAAAACGTGTTTAGCAAGCGTGTTGTGTCATCGTATCAACGCTTGGAGATGATACAATAATATAATCACAATGAAATGTGAGTCATCAAAACATCTAAAAAAATCTAATAAAAAAAACCTTTCACACATCGCAACAACAATTAAACATTTTAACTGTTCCGAATAACACTCATCAGACACATTTAGCTATTGTTCAATCTAATTTGGACTTATATGAGCACTTTTCCACTACTACAAATTATATATATATAGCTGGATATAGCTGGGATAGGCTCCAGCACGCCCACGACCCCTAGTGAGGAGAAGCGGCTCAGAAAATGGATGGATGGATATATATATATACACAGTTTTGTTTTTTTTTTACTTGGTGACAGATTGCAGTTTTAGTTGTCCAATGTGTATTTGTTTTTCTCTTTGCCCCGTAGAAGCTTTCTCTGCACACACACACACACACGCACACACACACACACACACACACACAAAAAGGACAAAACAGAAAAAAACTGAGCTTCACAGTTTAAGCTTCCTTTAGCCCCCAACAAATCCATCTTGATTCCAATTATGAGTTGGACAAGAGAAGTGGGTGGAAAAAAAGAGGCAAGTGTGCAATGTGACCACTGTCCCTCCCCAATGTCAGCTGTGGAACAGATACAGATTGCAGTGGGAGAGCTGTGTCCCATTTCTGTGCGTGAGTAACACTGAAGGCAGCGGTCCAAATGATCCTACTCAGAGAGGCATAGAACACAATAGATAAAGAAAGGGACACAGAGCTAAGTATGCCAATGTAATACTGCAACAACAAAAAGAGGAGTTGGATGAAGTGTGACAAACTGAACCTGAAAGTCTTTGTCAGGAAGCAGCTAACCAGAATATCTCTTTTCTTTGTCCACATTTTCTATAAAGAAACATTACCGCAGGATGTGCACGTTATCCCACCCACATACGCCCCACCAGTCACTTCAAGGGAGTCCAGACATAATTTCAAAAAGGATAAAGCAAAAACCTCAAGTGTAACAGTCGTGACTTGCTGAGTAGTTGATGAATATTGGCAGGGACTGAACTGCAAAAGAAATGTCACTTTAATGTTGCATTTGTGATTGTTGGGAAGTTGGAAATATTGCTCATAAGAAACTGTGTTTGAATGAAAGAAACAAAAACTAGAACCTAGAATGCCTTTTTTTCTGTAAATGACCCATCTACCCACCTGTTTTAGTTGAGGCTGAATGTGAACTTGGAAGCGGTAAACAAATTGCCCTCACCGGGATCAATGATGTTGTCTGAATTTCAATCTGAACTCCTCCTTGTAGCTGTCGTGCTTTGTATATTTCGGGTTTAACAATGGACTGCGAGTCGTGCCTCTACATTGGTCAGACTCATCCATCCATCCATCCGTTCTACCGCTTATCCGAGGTCGGGTCGCGGGGGCAGTAGCTTTAGCATGGACGCCAGACTTCCCTCTCCCCAGCCACTTCCTCCAGCTCTTCCGAGGGGATCCCGAGGCGTTCGCCTGCCAGCCGAGAGACGTAGTCTCTCCAGCGTGTCCTGGGTCGTCCCCGGGGTCTCCACCCGGTGGTACGTGCCCGGAACACCTCACCAGGGAGGCGTCCGGGAGGCATCCGAATCAGATGCCCCAGCCACTTCATCTTTCTCCTCTCGATGTGGAGGAGCAGTGGCTCTACTCTGAGATCCCCCCGGATGACCGAGCTTCTCACCTAATCTCTAAGGGAGAGTCCGGACACCGGTCAGATTCAGTTCAGTGATTTTAGGAGTAGATGTTTTATTGAACTGAACTTGGAAAGCTGTTTGACCATTTTTTCCAAGATCCTTGATATCCAACTTGGTCCATCTACTAGCACGCTCTTTGTCCTCATTGGTAGAACAATTCAGTGCACTTGTAAAATTACTACGACAAGGATATTGAAGCCATTTGAGCATTTGTTCGATATCAAGGATCTCCAGTTTGAGGTCATACTAGTAGGTCAAAAGTGAGGAAAAGATTTACTCGTCAGACACAGTCGTTCTGCTAGAGCGCTGAATTGCCTTACAAGTAAGGAATAAGAGTGTAATAGCACTACATATACCTTAAGATGGATATCCTGTATATAGAAATATATATTTAAATAAAAAATAAAAAATGTTCATCGTAGAACACGTTTGTTATTTCCCTTAGCTCCTCACCCCAGCAGCAGCCCTGTGTTTCCAGAGTTTCCTGCGCCGTGACTGCGTCATTGACTCTCGGAAAATTTAGCCTGCAGCTGCCTTCACCCCACAATAGCTATGCAGTCTACCCATAAATGACCCAATCAGATAGCTCGACCGTACCTGCCAGTCCAAATGGAGCAGATGAGCTGCCTGGGTGCTTATTAGCCTTTGATTACACCTCTTGCTGTGATTGCCCATCACTTTGTTAGATGCAGTTTTCAACTCCCATGTCTAGCAATCTCATACTGGGCCAAATGAGTAATATTGCCCATAGCCATGTGTAGCACTGACAGCAAGATCGCATGCCAGCAGGTGTTTGGCTCGGGAGCAAGGGCCACCAATGGAGGAGCGCATTCACTAGACTCATTACAAAACAGAATGGGAGCAATTAGGAATTGTTACAGGCAGATATTACTGTTTGGTTTCTTTACTGGGGATTAATGGTGATAATAAACCCAGTGTGTCTCAAATCCATCCCATTAGCGTACAAGAATGCACACACACACACACACACACACACACGTGCATGCAGGCTACTGCACACTTCTGGACTGGGCGATAGCAAATTGTTGCTGTGAATGTCATTACTGCACTCAGACACAGCAAAAGAATTATTTTTTTCCCCTTCTTTCAAAATGGAAACCAGATATGGAACATGAAAACAAGTGCTTCTACCCCATTCGCCTATTCTGTATTGTCATTCCTTTCTTTTCCTTTGTCTCCCTGTGGCCCGACAACCGAAAGGGGGGCGGCACAGGCCCCAGGATTCAAGCCAAGAGAAATGTGAATACCCACCACCCGCCTTATTACTATGGTTACCAGGTCCGCGACTGGCAACCGTGCTGGTGTGTGGTGGGGTGTCATGCATTAAAATTGGGGAGATTGGTGGGGGTGAAGCGAGACGGACACAGGGCAATGATGACTCGCAACCCTCACCCCCACCTCACGGCCTTCTTGATGTCGTCCACGTCTTCAAAACGTGTGTCTGCTTGGGAAACAGGAACAGCAAAGCAATGTTGTTTTTGGCCAGGAACTGTTGGTTGTTCAGGGTATATGTGAACAATCGAATTGTCAAGGTGACGCAGCTACGAGTTGTCCTGCCACAAGTTTCACCTCTTCTTGGACTGAGCAAAAGCAAATGTAGCAGCAGCTCTTTATAGACATACAGGTTGATCGTATAGCCAACAAAACTCATAGTTTGGAACGTTTCTGTCACACCTCGTATGTTTATTTCTTCACTGTGTTGACAACCTCAAGCTTCGAAATGTTCAATTTATAGATAATGACATTTTGCAAATATCTTCAGCCGTGTGCTGGAGACAAGACTGACCTTTCAAATGAATACATCTTCTTCATTTGATAGATTTATTTGTCATGCGGAATGCCAACAGCAGTGCTTCCGCTGGCATTTTGATTGGCTGAGAGCTGTTCATCAGGGCCAGCTCTTTCTCCTTCGAGGGATATTCGCCGACGTGCACTCGATACAACCCAAACAGACCGTTAAAAGACTGCTTTCGCAACTTCACTCAAAAGTAATCATTGAATCCACAAAGCCCATGTGCTGCTGGTCATACTTATGAAGTTTATTATCTGTCTCTCTAGCTGTCTTGTTGGCAGGCCTGATGGCTGTAGACCCACCCACTGGCATCATATATTTGCTTTTACACTTTAAGAACAATATCATTTTTATAATTGTATTGTCATGTTCAATACTGTAAAACTGCATTACATCATTGTCATTTTACATGTGTTTCCCCACTTAGTTTCCCTATATTTCCCATCTGATTTAGCAAAACACTCCTTAGTATGATGGAGTACAGTTGGACACATCTTATTATCTTATTATACTGAAGTTTTGAAAACAGTTGAACTTTACAATTTACCGTCTGATGCAACAGTTATACTAATGTATGAGGCAAACCCTGGGCAATGCCAAAGGACTTCAGGTGAGCGCAGCAATTTTAGACAAAGGAATAATTATTTAAAAATCCTCTGAGCTGAAACAAAATTTTTAGTCTTACCATCATTGTTTTTTTTTCTCATTTCCCCTCCCCCCCATTGTTGGTACAGGGATGTTGAGAGCTTAGAAAGTAACCTGTAAATACAATGTTAAATTATCATTGTTGAGTTTATAAAATTTCATCAAAATTGTGTTTCGTTACTTTTCTAACATCCATCCATCCATTGTCCGTACCGCTTTATCCTCACAAGGGTCGCAGGCGTGCTGGAGCCTATCCCAGCTATCTTCGGGCGAGAGGCAGGGTACACCCCGAACTGGTCGCCAGCTAATCGCAGGGCGCATACAAACAAACAACCAGCCGTGCACACATTCACACATACGGGCAATTTAGAGTCTTCAATCAACCTACCACTGTTTTTAGGATGTGGGAGGAAACCGGAGTGCCCGGAGAAAACCCACGAAGGCACGGAGACAACATGTAAACTCCACACATGACTGCCAGCCATGTGTTATTTATAGTTAGAGTCAACTGTTTGAAGGTGTTGTGTTGAAGAAGAAGAAAAAAAGAATGCCATGCACACACAGGGAGAGTGATGCTTGCTAACTGATTAATAATTTACCAGTGACGGTCGAACAATATTGGACTCCTGGTCTTAAATGTCAATGTATGTGTAGTGGAGGAATGAGGAGGTGGCTGTTACCTATTATTCAACATATCATACTTAGGTGCTATGGATATATGATCTTCTTTGTAATGTTTGAATACATCTAATGTCATGGCGGAAATACTCAGCGATGGATTGTCCGCCTCGGTTCACTTCGAGCTCTTGTCCGCCTCAACATGCTGCAGAAAAGAAGTCAAATGCTCCAAGTTCAGCTGTGATGGGAATGCCACAGCAGAAAGATGAGCAATTCACTTATCGCCCGACTCTGAGCAATTATGATTGATTATAGCTCCCGCAAGCGATTCACACAGCCGACTCCTCTGCACGAAATTGGTTCTTGGCTCTGGGCAGATACCCATGTCACGCAGGAAGACTTTAAAGCTCTACTTTTACATGCAATGTCAGAATACTCTCGATGAGTTTTATTCTTATTTCAAAGTGACTGATGTAACACAGCTGTTGGCTGAATCTTGATTTGAATGGAAAAGACTGAACACCTAAACTCATCTGACTACAGGCACTGGATTGCTTTTTTAGCTGTTGAGATTTATTTACTGGAAAGCTGTGGATGAAAAATTAGTTAAACTGGAAGGAAATTTAATAACAGTACAGTGGTCAAGCACAATCAGTTTGTGATGGTAGTTGATACCTAATTTCTTTTCATTTCAAAATGGGCATCTCTTAGCAGACAATGGAACTGGCAATAATCTGTCAGGCTGTTACCATAATGAAAGATTTATTACTGTACAGACACATTTGAAATGACATTTGGAGATCACACATACAGTACAAGTGCAAAAACAGGTTAACCACTGTTAATTTTAATACAATAAAAATAAGAACCAAGGGTGCTTGGGTACATACAGTACATACACACACATATCCACTTTTAAAATGAAATTCTGAATGACAAAAACAGAATGCCTTGAATTACCCAACGGTATAAGGAAGTTAACCACTGTAAAACAGCCAACATAATCATCACACTGAACAAAAGTATCAAAACTGGTCACCGTCTGTATTTTTGCATTGTGTTTTGACTAGATTTAGTCTTCATCCATCCATCTATTCTCAATACCGCTTATCCTGTTGAGGGTCGCGCGGTTGGATTAAATCTTGTTCCATGTAATTTCTTGTTTTCCTTATGGTCTTTGTTCATGCCTTCCTTGTCTACTCGTTATGTCTATGGCTCCCTGCTGCCACTTGTGTCATGTCCAGTTTCCCTTGTTTTTCTTTGTTACGTTGTATCTTTGTTTTGGAATATGTTTATTTAGTGTTTTTCTTCATAATGTTTTTTTTTTTTTTTTTTTGAACAACTTCGCAAAAGTCAATCTCCAAAGTAGGAGTTCTAAAATGTGCAAATAGCAACAAAAGCAAAAAATGGTAACCAACAAGACAACAGACAAAATATTTTTGTGTTTATTATGGGCCTTTCTTTCATTAACAGAGGGGTACCAACAATTTTGTCCAAGTGTGTACCTGCACATTGATATTGGGTAACTGGGACCGCCACGCCAGTCACATGACCCTGTTATGGTTGCACACCGTAGACCGTCCTCCGTCACCCTAAGTTCTGCAGCTGTCAATCATCTTGGCTAATAGACCAAGACCTCATGTCTGAGCTTTGCAACCCCGTGGGGTCCAGTGTCCTGGCTGTCCGCGTAAGTGGCACTGCCTGGCATTATTTGCTTGCAGTCGCGTCCATCCACATGAATCCTGAGGACGAGCACCTCATGTCTGGCATCTCAGACGTCCACCGGACTGGGCCCGAACGGCCTTTTTCTCTTGTTCTGGTCAGCCTCTGGAATGACCTGGACAGACCCAGTACGCATGAGCCTCGTACCTGCCTCCAGGCCCACATCCGCCTACTCTCTTTTGGACATTTTTTCTTTAATGGGATGTCTGGAATCTGTTCTATCATGGTCTGTTTTTGCATTGTTTTGATTGCATTTAGTTTTGTTTCATGGCGTCTTGTTTTCCTTTGCTTTATGCATCCCGGCTTGTGCTCAATGTGCTCATCGGCTCAGTCGCCACCTTTTCTTGTCAGCCTTGCTTATGAGCTACTCATGTCATGTCCCGCTGTGCCTTGTTGTCTCGTCAGTCTGCTTGTATTTGGGACCCTCTTGTCTTCAGTCTTGGATTCATTGTTCTACGTCAAGTGTCCTGCGTGACGTCACGTTACCCGTCTGTGGTGTTGAGCATTTCCATTGTATTAATTTTGTATTTTAGATCCTGCTGCTGCTTTGCCTTTTCATGAATACATTTTGAGATTACCCTTCCTCCCCGCTGTGCTTTCTGTTACTTTGATCCCTTTTGCCTCCACACCACCACAACAAACCCCCCAATTGTCACAAGACTGGAGTCTTGCTTTGAATTAGAGTCTGCTTAGGTTCACATAACTTCTGATCTATCTTCTTCTTCTCTTAACTCCTCTTAATGATGCAGGGACATATTTGTGTCACAAAGGTTGAGAAAAACAAGAACTTCAAGATTAAAAACAGAATTAATCCTTTGGTGCTTTTAGTATGACAGATTCTCATGGGACGCTGGATGTCATCCATTTAGGCAGTCCATCTTTTTAATGTGTTGTGAAAATCCCAGAGGAGATTCTTTGAATGCTTGCTGAAATCTTGCATCACGACAGTTTAAATTCAACTTGCCCCCCAAAATATTGGTCAAATTGTATGACTGCAGTGACCTTTGACTTCAGAGGTTCCATTTTAATGTCCACCAATGCTGAGAATAATCTCTTCAGATTTCCAACAACACTAACATCAATGCCACTGGGATAAAGGGGTGCTCGGTTTATGGCTCAACGTAACCAGACTTTTTTTTAATATAAGTTGAAAAGCACTGTCATCTAGCACTAACCTACACTATTATCACAATAGTAAAGTCATGATTATAATTACAGAAAAACACTTAATGCCCATAATTATAAAACAACCAACTGCACGCCTTCTTGTGCCACATGATGACACAGCCATCTGCTTTTTTATGACAGTTTAGAGACAAGCACTTCAATCCAGAAAATATATTTGAAATAAAAAAAATTAAAAAAAACCTGAAAACAACACTTACTAGGAACAATGTCAAAAATGTTTATCCCACATATTACAATAGTAATGTTTGAAATTCTTCTGTTTGTACATTTGGAATAAAAGAATAGAGGCATGAAGTGGTTTGTCTAAAATGTATGATATAGTGTGTGGTGTATAAATAAAATGGCTTGTTTTAATCACTGCAAGGCAACCTCGACACATGCATGTGACACCAACTCCCATCAACTGCTGCTTTGACCCTGACTCACAAGACAAACTGTCAACTGTTATGAGGGAGCTGTACAGTATATTTGTGTGTGTGCTGCATCTCTTTAGCAGAGCTTGCATCAGGTTGCGTCTTTGCTTCTTTTTCTCTGTACATAAATAAATCCTCCAATCTGAGGATTATAATGTTCAGTCTGTTTGAGAAATACATCGTTTTGTTTCATACTAGCTTAAATCTATGCTTTTTAGGCAATTGAATGCAGTCTGTTCAAATGTTTTACTTTTGCCGGACATAATTTTCAATCAAACTTACTCAAGCTAGTGTATTTCATGTTTACCAAAGAAAACCCATTTTACTGAGCATTAACATTCAGAGTAGTGCATACAATTACAGCATGGACAATATTGTTAGAGATGGAACGCGGTCATTGCCTTGGCGCTGAACATCCCCGCCTCGTTTGTCCAATTGAACTCATTAGCTCTGTTATGGCATCAGTTCTGCCTTTTTTCCCCTCCCCCACAAGCACAAGTTTAACAAACAAACTGTTGGCCGCACTGAGTCAGATTGAGAAGTGAGAGCGTTCACCAAGTGCCAAACGACCTAATTCCCAATTTTGCTGCTGAGTTCACTTGCAGAGATCATACGTGTTAGGGCAACGAGTGGCTACTTGGAAACATTTTCGTGCAGAGGTGTGGTTGTTTCTCAACCTCACCTTCCATTATCCAACATCCCAAGGCCTGAATTGCAGATAATTATTTTGTCGGTAAATTAAAAAGGAGTTTAAAAGGTATTTAGTCTGTCAGCTATTATGTCCAAACCTAACTGTCATAAAAGAAATATTTTCTTGTAGATTTTCCACATGACGTAATTTTACCTTATTTGGGATTCAAAAATATTTTTAAAGTGAGACGAACCCCTGTCAGTGTTAATTGGAGACTTTCAATTGTCCATAGGTGTGAGGTGTCAGTGTGAATGGATGCTTGTCTGTACTTTATGTGCCCTGTCATTGACTGGCGACAAGTCCAGGATGTACCTTGCCTCTCCCCCAAAGTCAGTTGGGATAGGCTACTTTGAAGCAAATGGATGGATGCATGCAGGTCATAGTCTCTTAATAGCGTAGTTGCCCACCTAAGCACCTTGTTCCGAATATGCACGTCACTGACAGTGTCTAGATTTTGTTCCAAAGCTTCAATTCATTATTGTTTCATGAACGCAAATGCATGCACAGATTGATGACCTGACATAATCTACAGTAACTTGTACACATTAACAGACAAAAAGTCTGAAAACACAACTATCAATGAATTAATTACCTCTTGCTTTACTCAAAATATTAATCCAGCTTCTTGACACAACATTAAGGAACATTCTACGCTTCCGACAATTGAGAAAAGGCTTTTCTAGTTCAGCATGACTGCGCCCCAATGTCCCTAAAGGCATTCTTGGATGAGTTTGATATGGAGGAACATGAAGGCCGTGACCCCATCAAACACTTTTGGGGTCAACTACAGGAAAGGCCTTCTCATCCAACCTCCAACATCTCTGACCTCACAAATGCTCGTCTGGGAATGAGCAAAAATTCCCACCAAAATACTCCAAAATATTGTGGAAAGTCTTTGCGGAAGTGTGGAAGCTGTTATAACTATAAAGCAGGGGTTGTTGGGTCAGTGTGATGAGACAAATTAGACAAATGAAAACATTATTTTCCTGGAAGAGGTATATATGTGGTGTCTGTTGGCAGCAATGGTGGTCATGAAGTTATTTTTACACCTAAATTGCCCATTTCTTTAAACAAACGCCACCACAGTCGCAGGAGAGGGACACAGGCGTCATGGCTCTATTTAATAGAGCAGCAAACCGCCTTGTGTGAAATAGGACTTGGAAGGAACTGCAATCATTTCAGTGATGAGCAGTCACTGGAGCCAGCGAGCCAGATGTGTTGACTTCCTGTATCTTTCACTTCTGCGAGACTATTCAGATACTGTAGTCATATTCTGTTTGGTTTGATGATAGGATGCATGCACAATAACAGGGCAATTGAATATTAATAGTAAGCTATAGTCATGTGGTCCTTATGATTTCTGTTTGAAAGAAAGATTCAGTATAATCCTCCTGAAACTCGCTGAATTATTAAAGTTAAAATTAAAAAAGCAACACTAAACTAAGATCATTACTTCCACATCACTTTTTTGTCAGATGCAAATTCGAGCGCAGAACACAGCACAGCAGTTACGTGAATTAAACCGTTTGTTTGAATGTTGTGTTTTCTGTAATGACAACATGTCCTGATGACATTACTACCCAAACCTAAAGAAACATTACAAGTAAACTTTTGTTTTACGATTCAAATGATATTGACAAATACACATCATTTGGACTGGGTCTTTATTAGCAGCTACACTGTGGATCTTTCATCTTCTCTCTTCCCGTTCCTCTCCATCTTTATTTTATTTTTTTAATTGCTCAGTGCGAAGAACCAGACGGAAGACTTTTTCATGCTGCCAGGAGATCCAGAAGGTCTGGCCAGGAGCAGATGCAGCAGTTATGAGACAGAGTCATGTTTGGAGAGGCTTTGAGAATCTTGGCAAAGCTCTGTGCTGGTGGGTGGACCAGTTGGAACAAGCCAGAACCTTTCCAAAAGTGTATTGAGGATTATTGAGTGTGAGAGGAAATCATTAAAGAGAAGGAGTGGTGGTGAGAGAGTTTGGGACCGAAGGAGAGGAAGTTAGAGTGAGAAAATACAAGTCAACCCAACTAACTTCCAAAGGATCACATAAGAAGAGCATATAAATGAAGTACTTGAAAAACATTAACACCACTTATTCACGGTTTAGTGCAATAGTCTGTTCTCTTAACCAGGCCAGACGTCATGTTTTCTTCTTTTATTGTAAGCCAAGTGCAATTTGAAGTGAACTGAGCAGTCATTTCATGTCCAAGACACGCACGCAGGCACATGCGCACAAATTAAGCAGGCATATGTTTTTATTTTAACATCCCAAATGGTGATGGCCCAGTGCTGGTGGATGCACAAAGAGGACTTATATTTTGTGACTGCGTCTCACACTACTTGTTTCTCACTCTCAGGCTTTTCATCTGCCTCTTTTTCCTGCTCTGTGTCCACTCTCTAAAAAAACAGTGCCTCCCAAGTCGTCTGGCTCTCTCGTGTCTCGCTCATCTTGGTTCTCTTCAGTTCTCTCAACACCATCATCTGGCTTTGTTTTAATGTCTGTCTCATTGTTATGTGTCTCTGTGGTGCAGAAAAAGGATGTAATGCCCCCCCCCCCTCTTCAGTTTAAACCTTAGACAAAAATAAATTGGGAGGAATACACTGCATTCCAGCAAATCAGTACACATAGATAACATTTATCATAATAGGCTATTGTTGCAGACTTGCTTGGTTTTGTGTCGCAATAACGTTAACTAATGTTAGCGAGAAGAGGGTTGCATGTGCCACACTGACAAAACCCATAGCTCCAGACTGGCCCTTTACCCTTAGTAATATTGGTCTAGAGCCGCCACTGCCAATCCCATTATTTTTAGATGGGGTGCTGAGAATCAAGTGAGTTTGGAAGAGTTGCTTGAATTAAACGGAGCCACTCACTGCCCTCTGGTGGCCATTAAGAGGAGCTCAATGAAAATGCCAAGAATCAAAACACTGTAGTACATCACCCAACACAAATGGACGTGCACTTTTGGATGGAAACACGTTGAAAATGCTTTTAATTTTTTTTTTTAAATTAATCTATAAAACATACAAGTATATGCATTGTAAATCATGAATAACTCACTGTTTTAAATAACTCACTATAAAAACGTATTCCTTGTTATATGTTGTGCTTTGGAAAAACAAAACAAAAAACAAAAAAACCACACCACTAAAATAGAATATCCACCAAAAGAGATATAAAGCTCGAGTAATGAACAAAGGCTATTGTGTGGTTGTGGGTAAGTGAGGTGAAATCCTCCTCATGTTACAGCACGTTGCGCGAGCAAACAACCTCACACGCACGAACTGACACGCTCGCTGTCAGGAGTATTTAGTTTTTTTGGGGGGACGTTTAACACGATTTGGATGGTGTGGTGGTGGTGGTGGTGAGGGAGGGGGGCGCTCATGTCTGCTGGAGCCGCGCATGCGCATCGGGTGGGAAGCGCAATTGAAAACGAGCAGCTATATGCCGCGTGAGGCAGAAAAGCTCTGGAACGACAGCCGACACACCGGAGGACTGACCCGGGGACGGCGGCACCGGGTCGCGGCTGGCAGTCGTTAACAGTTTATCGTCCCCCCCCCCCCTCGACCCCTCCCACGCCCCCCAGGTCGAGGTAACCCCCTCCCGAGAACACAGAACTCGCCTCTTCTCCTCCATCGTCCTTCAACCGAGACATCAACAATGTCGCTGCTAGCCGTCTGAGGATCGATGACTCCCTCCTCCCGGTTGTTTGTACCGGCTGTGAGTCAAACTTGAACCGAGACAATAAGCGACAAGCAGCGGCGCTCACTATGCTTTTGTTGGCGGCGCGCAGCAGGAGATGTCTCGATAGCCGCCGTATGGGGACGACATGCCTTCAGTTGTTGTTGTGGATTTTATGCGCCGTGAACGGAGAGGAGCGGCCGTTCAGCGTGGAGGTAAGAAGCGGGACATCACCTCACGTCAACAATGCAGTAACAAGAACATCACCGTTCAGCCACCGGGACCAAATCAGCAACTTTTGTCTGTTTTCACATGTATTTAACACACGCTTCATTGTGTTTGTTTCGACAATGGGCTCGTTGTGCAAAAGATTATGCTTTTTCTTCCCCCCCCCCCCCTTTTTACCCCCCCCCTCTCCCCCTCACACACACACTTCTGAGCGGGAATAAATGACATTTATTCCCTACCAAAAATGACATTTTATGTTCTATGTGCTGAGAATAAGGAAATACAGTATTTACATGTAATCAGCATTCCGAAAGTCTAATTATTTATATCCTCACAAATCCATGTGAACGGTGGGAAATGCTTTTTTTTTTAAAGAAATAAACGACAATTAACACGGTTGTTATGTCGGACAAATAAAGCTCACTTGAGGTTCTGAGCAACATAGTGATGACATCAGAGCAACCTAATTGTATGGTTAGTACGTGCTATCATCTTCCATTGATGTCTCAAAAGTGTTGCCTTCCTGTCCACTATCTCAAATCTTGATGAAAAAAAAAAAAAAAAAAAAATCCAATAGTTGCAAACTAATAAGTGCTGGGGTTTTGTGTTTCAGTCTTGCGTGGATTTTCTTTGGGTACTCCAGCTTCCTCCCGTAATCCTAAAACATGCATTGTAGTTTAATTGAAGATGCTAAATTGTCCATAGGTTCGAATAGTCGTTTGCCCTGCGATTGGCAGGTCCAACAACCAAAAGTCCGCTGAGATAGGCTGCAGCTCACCCCCAACCCACAAAAGGACAAGCAGTGGGGCCGATAGAAAATTGATGGCTCGATGGATGGATAGGTATTGGGTTGCAACCCAAATGAAAGAATAAAATGATTTTTGTTGCAGCGGAGAGCCAGAGGAAGTGTCAACACAAGGGCTCACAGGGATTAAAGTGAGTGTTTTTGGTGACATTTGACTGTAACATCCATGACCACACAAGAGAAACACCACTTGGGTCAGTCTCCTGCCAAACAGTTGATCAGAAGTGCACATTTAATGGGTTGTAAAAAGCCTCCCCGCTACACATGCCAATGAATATTAACACTGAATCAGCATTTTAAAAAGAATCAATCCACTTTACATTCAAATGTTTCATTTTTCAAAAGTTCAGCTATGCTAGATATGCCAAGCCAATACACACTTCCACCTTGGAGTAGCTTGTTTTTTATTTATTTTTTATTTTTCCATTAGTCTATTTACAAATCAGCCTTGGCTTCACAGGCATGCCTTCACATGGACATCGTAGCATGTCTACTTACGCTCATTCAAGTAGTGTATCAACAGATGCACATGATTTGCAAGTTTGGCATGCCACGGCCTTCTCTGTTGAGAAGAAGTCATTAGATTTAGTCCAGATGCTGCAGGTTATCCAGTTAAACGCTAACAATAGAACATAAGCAAGGAAGACACCACCACCCTGAATGTACACTGTTTCTTCTCTGAGTCAACGCTAGTTTTGCGAGATAAAGATGCAGCATATATAGCTGCTTCTTAATAAGTAATAATTAATAATTTTGGGGGCCGATCAGCGAGTTTAAAAAAACCATAACCGATTACCGATCCGATCACAAGATGGAGGAATGTGTCTATTTAAATGTCCTGTTCATTTAATCTATATACTTGTGTACTTAATTGCTCCAAAAAATTATATTTACAATAAATAATGTATCATGTATTTATGCCAGTAAGGCATCGTGACAGACAGAACAAATGAATGGTCTTTTATTAGATGGCAGGAAGTACATACACTAATTAATGTATCCATATTTTGTGACATTTTTGTTTGTTAGTGTGCCGTGAGATTTTGCAATTGTAAAATATGTTCCTCGGATCCATAAAGGTTGGAAATCACTGCAAGCAAGCCTTAAATGAACGTCCTCTCCTCAGCACCGGTGACCACCAACACACATTTATCTCCATTTTGTTCTTATAATACGGTCGGCGCGATCCACTCGTGTTGTCGTCGCCACGGTAACGAGTGTATCCGGTCGCATTTGCGTTGACAAGATAAAGCCCAATGATCGTAAAAGACGTGATGCGGTGGTATCGGAATACAAGATTTTATTGCAGTAGTCTGTCATAGTGCAATCGTGAAAGAGCAAATTTGTCTTGTAGTCTGACGTGTTGTCTGTCTCAGACGTGTTGTCTGTCCCACACCACCATGTTTTTTGTTTCTTTTTAAATAACTTTATTGGCTGTCAGATATTTACAATACTACGTCAAAAGATAGGCGACAAGAATAAAAATAAACTAGCTTTTGGATTCAAATATACTGTGCACAATGGCGACGCGGAGTAAATGTCTTTTGCGGAGCCGATCAATGACATCATTGATCAGATCAGCGAATTATGACATTAAAGCCGATCAGCGAGATCAGCATATAATGCTAAATATCGGCCGATACCGATCAGGCCGATCAGATCGGTGTAAAGTCTAGTTTAAAGTGAGAGTTTGGCACAACAGAATGTGAGAAATATGTAAAGGCTGATTTTGGGACACATCAGCCAAACATGTTCAGGAAGGGCTTTGCCACTCACTTGTCTTACACCAAAAAGCCCCATTGAGGAGTGCAATGCTGCAATCAAAAGGCTTCTTACAGCCACTATAAGGATGACTGATGGTCTTGTGATGCTTCTGGAAAGTACTCAGTTTGGCTCTGTGTGTCTTTACTGACGACATTCTCCCTCCGGTTATTGCAGGTATTCATGGGTGAGTAGAAGGGTATTCCCTCTAAATAACAAATATGGTTTGTTGTTTAAGCTCTAAACTGAACCTCCTCAATAATTGCTGGTTAATTAGAACAGAAAGAGTTACTATTAGGCTTAGGCTTTATGTCATGGTAAAATTGGCTCCATTGCCTTTGTTTGCCAACAATATTCTTCCTTTCCTTCCTCCTTTAATTTTGATTTGTACAGAAGGTACAGCCTGTTACTGCTTGTTAAAATATTAATTAATACTTGTTACACATCACTTCAGCATTATAGATGTGCTGTTCCATGCTGACTCTTCATTACACCTAAAAGCTCCTTGGCTTTTGTTCAGTCGTGCAAAGCTGTCAGTGAAAAGAAAGTTGTAAAAGTGGCACAGTTGCACATATTCCTTTTTCTTTTCTCCTTGTGAATCTCCTAGGTTGTGTGTTAGATATATTGTAGAAGTTATCATTTATTTGCTTAGCTTGCATGAGTATTATGGACAATTTTTAGAAAGAAAGATGTCTCGCCTTCAAGAAGATGACTCAGCAGGAATCATCAGAGAGAAGGACGTGGCCGGGACGTGGCAGGTGTTGGTGCCATGTTTTCACCTTGAAAAATCCAACATTGTGCTTGAATCCAAATCGGAAAAAATAAAATAATTTCACTTTAGAATATCTCCAAAAGAACAGGGAAGAGTAGGTTTTGATACTAGGGATAGTCATTTGTCAAAAAGGAAGCAAAAACAAACAAAACCAAAAAAACACAAACATTGACCATTGGGGAAATTAAAGCTCAATTCTTAAATTTTATTTGAAAAAATATTATTCATAATGGGTGGGGACAGTCTCTCTGGGTGGTCTGAACTCCTATTTCAGTGGCAGATCAGAATAATAATGCCCAGAGGAAAAAGCCACATTAAAAAAGGCAGGATTTAACTAGCAACAGTGTGCCACAGGCTTTCACTGAATTTAGTACCGCCACACAAAATAATTACAGTTAATTACTCTGCTTATTGCAGTTGGTGCTTATGTGGTGGCAATGTATTGACACAATGTCGACGTATTATTCGCTGTGTGAAAGACTGTAGTCTTGTCATTGTTGCACTTAAATATTCAGGTAATTAGACTTTAATGCGATTTTGACAACCTGCAGCAGTTTGCTTCATCAAGCAACATGCCACGACAACAACAATGGATCGTGCATGTATTGTGTTGGTCAAAACAGCACAAAATGGGGAAAAACGTGTGGTGATGGTGGTCACCAATGCTCGGGAGAAGACGTTCGTTCAAGGATTCCTTGAGGTATATTCACGTACTTTTAATACGATACGGGTCACAAGCAGCCAACAAAACGTTATGTAGCCTAGCAAGCTAGTTTTTCAAACTCACTGATCGGCCCCAAAAATCCCTGATCTTGTAAAGCCTATAGCGGAATATACGATGTTGTTTACGTCAATGCTCCTGTAGAAGTGCCATAAACGAGTATTTGCGGGTACGCTACCGTAAAGTATTAGCGTTAGCGCCATTGCGTTAACCCTCCTTCATTGTTCATATAATGTGAGTGCAGCGTAAAAGATGCAGAGTCTAAAGTCACTATTGTCACAGAAAAACTCACAAATTCATACTCTCTTAAAGCACATGCACACTACACAGATTCTCTTTATCCAACACTGCTCACAAGTGACCGTGATAATAGTGTTCCAATATGCCACTGCCACCTAGAGGTTATGAAAAAGGTGTACACTTCATTCTAGTATGCCACCGCTACCTAGAGTTTATGAAAAAGGTGTAGCCTACACTTACATTCCAGTATGACAGGGGATACATATGACTGCATATATGTACAGTTGTGCTCATAAGTTTACATACCCAGGCTGAATTTGTGAACTGTTTTTTTAAGGTTTAATGATAATGCTTTTCTGAAATGCTTGACAGTTTAATTTGAATCTCATTAAAATAAAATTGTAAAATAAAAAAGTTTGTTTCGCCTGGCCCTTCATGTTTTCTTTAAAGAATTGTACCCATCTTACAAATTCTGCCTGGGTAATCAAACAGATGAGCACAGATGTGTGTTTTCTCATTTACTAAATAAAAGTAGGGCTGTGAATTTCAAAATAAGAGCAAGTAAATAAAAAGACAGTATTACGTGTTCAAATAAAGAGTTTAACTTCAGAATAATTCTTTGAAAAAAATAAAAAAATACAGATAATACTTCATGTTTTGATCATATGGGTAGAAGCAAAATTATGCATTGTAAAAATGAATTATACATAGGTAGAAGGGTTTTCCAGAATTCTGAGGTCAACTTTGGGGGTGCGTATTATACATGGGTGCGCATTATACACGAGAAATTACGGTATCTGTCGTTTTTGTCAGTGCTGTAACTGTTTTGTGCACTACTAATCAATGACCGCTATGCACAAAAACACATTCACACGTCTTGTGTACGTCATTTGGCTTGTGTAAGAGAGCAGATTTCGTAGCCACAGGGGTGTCTGTGTCAGCCTGTTGGCCGTGTCCTGGAGACATATACAACACCTGTGGTGACCTTAATGATTCATAGCGTCAGTCAGACACAGAGACATTCTCTCCCACCACCCCCCTCTCCAGCAGTCAGTTGTTAGTGTGTTTTTGTTCTATCTACGGGTGAGCAAAGTTTGACTCTCATCCTTTGGTCACAGTTTACTAGCAGCTAAATATTTAGCATGTCGCACACCTGAAACACGAGATGATGCCATTTGGGTGTCTCACATGCAAGGCTGTCAATTACTCTGGTGGTTGAAATGCTTGCTTGTATGTCCATATCTTATTTTGAGTGCCTGAAAGTTTGATTTTATGAAAAGGGCATTGGCCATTCTTAATATTTACAGGGGTTTTGAAAAAAGCAGTCATCGTTGTAACATGTTTTAGTTCAAACCCTGAAGTAAACCCCAAAAGAATATCCTGTCAGAAGACACCAAACACTGATCAGTATGTTGGATCAGACTGTGACATTTGTGTGTGACATTTTTGTGACATTTTGTCCTAATGGGGCCACTGAGGTAAGCATGGCATGCATTAAGTATCGTGTGTGTGTCTTTGTGCATGTGCGTATTGGGTGACTTGATGGTGAATGTGTAGCATTCTGAATTTTTTAATGCCCACAATGCAGCACATAACACAGTTAAGATCATAGTTTTGTTTTAAGACATGGTCGCTCTTTAAAAGGGATGTCAGTAGGAATAGTGCAGTTAGATTCTGTGTTTACGTGTGGGTTTGCGGTCACTGATGTGGGCAGGAAGGCTGTGGTTTCCTTGACAACACACTCACTAGTGGTTGTTGGTGTGATGAATAATTTAGAGTGGTCAGATCTGGCAGGCTTTGCTAGTGGGCCTGGGTTATGTTCCAACAGCTCACCTGTATGAAGGGCCTACTTCCCTTCTAGTATCTGTACCTGCCGATAAAGCTAATGAAAAGATCTTGGACTCGAAACAACACGACATAACATGAATGAGTCCACAATCTACAGTCTATACCAGGCCTGGGAAAAGTATAGCCCGTGGGCAACATTAGGCCCGCCCACAGTCTCTTACTGGTCAATGCAGTTCTAATCAAGTAAAAAAAAAAAGAAAAATCTACAATATTCAGTATATGTGCACGCAGGTGGTAGAAGTGAGCAAGACAACACTGCCAATGCGGCAACATTGTCGCTGTATTTAGCGACTTTAACAACCCCTCTAACAATTATTTTGCAAAAAAGCAAATAGCAACAATGCCTACAGTGGTCCTCCTGGTAGCAACATTCTTGTTTCTTGCATGGTGGGAGGAGAGTGGGATCCGGACTCATAATGATTTGGGAGTCCCAACTAGGAATTGCTAATATATGTGTATACCAAACACTAATATATTAGTGTTTGGTGCTCATAGTGTCGGCACACTTTAAAAATATAGAAATAATTATGCACACATGTAGACATATTTTTTTAATACTGATTTTAATAGTGATATGATGTTAATGTCATTTAAAAAGTACTTATAATTTTAACCTTTTTATTTCCCCATTATAACAACATATATTGTACCATATTTATTTATTTTTTGACCTGTTGTCGTTTTAGCGTTCCTAGCTTGGAATACGTTTAAGGTCCGTGCTGATCCTCACATAATTTCCTTTTTGCTGTCACTGATAGCTTTCTGTAGCGGCATCACGACAAACAAAATGGGAAAAAAAGTACAGCACAGGTTTGTGGAGGTAATCTTTTAGATCAGTCCTAAATGGCTGAATCAGGACTTCAGATGCCTTTCAGTACAAAAGCCAAAGACTTTAACCTGCATAACTTCTAGGAAATGTACTCCCTTTTTTTGAGCAGTCTTATTTTCATTTGTTTAACTTTTGAAAGCTTTTTCAGGCATTATGGTAAGCAATCATGTGTGTTGTGCATTGTAAACTGGCATAAATTAGTAGCTTTGTGAGTGGAGTGAGTTGGTGTGTGTGAGAAAAGTAAAAGGAGGGAATATTTTTGGGGAAATAAATTATAATGCATTCGATTAGGGCTAACCATAATAGCCTGAAATTAAAAGGTCTGATTTTTTATTTTAATTAATTTTTTTTATTTCAACAGATATTTTCCTGTTTGCTAATGGAAAAAACAAATGACAATGGCATTATGCAAACCATGTTTTGCATTTGGTTAATTCCCCCTTCTGGGAAACCTGAGCATTAACTGGCATCAACTTCCACAGAAATCATTCTGTCAAAACATTTAAACACATTGAAAAACATAATAAAATGAGGTGTGAAACTGCATTGCTCGGCTGGTCCATGTCTGTTGTCAAACCCTGAAGCCACTCCAGCTCTCACCCTCTTTTCCCATGGAGAGTTGAACAGGCGAAGCAAGGTAACCTTTGCAAAATATTCGCGTCTTGGAAGCACATACCTTCCGTCAAATTTCCACCATGTTGATAAATAATTGCTTTTATACCTTGTAAATGGGCAATGTGCTTTGGCAACGGTCAGCACGATTGACTTTGTGATTGCCTTCCACTGGGCACCTTTGGAAATGTCTGTTTCTTAACGGAAATTAAACTTGTCACGTTTTGAAAAATTGTCACCGGAGCGGTCATAAAATTTGTTGAATATAACGACCAAATCGCTAGCTTGGCAACACTGACTATGCATTTGGAAACTGGCTCCCCTCTGTTTGCAGCCATGCTTTTGGAGTCAGCAATGCACTTCAGCCAATATGTTCTTTGAACTATGGAAAAGCTAAAACATTTTTTTTTAATTGTCCTTACAAATAAAATATAAAAAATACTATGTCTTAATTGCCCAGCCCTACATTCTACACATTACGATGTTTTCTGCCTGTTGGCATTTTCCTGAACTGGACCCAACTGTCAATTGAGGACCCATGTTTAGAGGCTCATTGAGCTGAAGATAACTTGTTATATGACTGTAGTTGAAGTTTTGAGTGACTTTTTAGTGTAGCTTTGTCGAACATTTTGGATGAATTTTCAGTTATATGGCATTAAGATTTCAAGGTTCCGCTGTAATGTGTCTGTTCTGTATAGAAGTCATGCTACACCTTCTTTGCTCAACTATTGGACTATTAAGCCATTTGTATTATCACATTGGGAGTTCTCTAAACTCAGTAATAAAAATACCAAACGAGTACTTCCTGCGACTTTTTATTGTGACTTTATGAATTTTTGGTTTGACATTTTAGACTTACATACTTGAGTTGTTCATGATAGATGTCTAACGAGTGACTCCGAATGACAGGCCTCTGCCTACCGTGCAGTTCACACGGTATTTATCTGCTTGTTGTACTTTCACAGACAGTTTTGTAATTATGTTTTACCTAGCAACAAAGCTGGCTTTTAGCTGGCTAAAAGCAGTCTGGTCATGTAAACCGTAAACTACGTTTTACATGCAAAGGGATTGTGAAACAAGTGAATTCTTCAACCTCTGGGGAGGCTTGTCATTCATTTATTACAGTTTCAAACTCACTTTAATCCTATCATCTTTTCAGTTAAGTTCAACTGTCATGTCCTTAACTCACACGCACATGTGGGCTGTAGCAAAACATCACTTGCTGTCCCTGTGACCTGAGGGACCAGACTCATGTCAGCCGATCTGTTGGAAGTGGCAACATCAACAGTCACCACATGCTCTGAATGCGTTGCTATGCCATCTGGGCTCCATGACATACACCTCATCCATAATGGAGTAATTCCATCCCCTTACACGGCCTTTTGATGGCACCCATTGTCTAATTAGGCCACCCTCTGCTTGTCAGGTGTTGTTTGAGCTTGAGAGGGAGAGTTGGTCTGGGGTTCACATTAGCTCAGTTCCTTTGTCAATCTCCTGAAGGGGACATAGGATCTGAGCATCTGTCAGTACAGTATCTGGACTTCCTTTCAACTTGAATTTTCTCATTTATTTGAAGTCTTGTTTTTTTTTCCGCAGCATAAAGATAGATGACAATATAAAGCCAAATTTTGCTTTTTTGACCGTTTAATTGTGTACCGTCTTTGTTAGTACTGATATAATGATTCTATTTTTGACTGTATAAAATGCAATATACTGTTCCCTTTAAAACTACAAGCTTTTTTCCCCCCTCATTGTCTAACAACTGAGCATGGAAAACAGTCGGGTGAAAATGTAGAGGAGTGAGGTGAGGTTGATCTCTTTTTAAATCAAGACTGAATTATGCTTCTCAGTGGAGTGGAAGAAAGTGTAGAGAACCCACAAATAGGCACTGATGCAATTAGCCTTAGCGGGATATGCTTTATCGCTCTTCAAGTATAAGGGGAATTCTAACCTCATGACTGCAAAGGAAAAGTATGAGTCATGAGGCTGATTTACTGCGATTAAAACATGGTTTTGGTCAAAGTTTTATAGAGCTTTGATTAGGTATGGGTAATTGATTATAGGCATTGGTTCGGTATTAGATTTTGACGCGATTGATAACCGTGTGTAAAAACATTGCACTTTCACGGTATTTCAATTACATCTCTAAAATGTATTATTTTGAAATAGTTGGGTATATAACAGGAATCTTTTTTTTCTTCAATTGAACACACTTTGTAGGTACATACAGTAAGTGGAATTCTTTTAAATGACAACCTTTATTGTCATACACATAAAGAAAACAAGCATTACTTTCTAAATAAATCCAAATAAGAGTACGTACATCACAGAAAATGTGTGGGTACTACTCTGCTCTTCTCTGCTTTGTGAAGTAACGTCAGAGAGCGGAACAAACTGATGTTATCCATGTTACTTAGCTGGTTATCTGCCTTGGTAGCAGTTCCAGTATTTGTTGCGCAAATTGTAGACGCCCTAACTAAGTCTCGTAGCTTGTTGCAAAAGTTCATTTCAAGCCAACATTATAGTAATATAATAACCTTACCATGAGTTTTTCAGAGAATGATGATAGTGCCCTCGTAATTGTGATATTGTATTGGAAATATTGTCTCAAATACTTGCAGCCACTCTTCGGAAGCACATTTTGCATTTTCTTCCTCTACCAGCTCTACCGACTTTTTCGACAAGGGGAAAAGTCATCAGGCTCACTGACTGCTTGCACCAACTGTGGGATGGGGATGGGTCGTGTCACTGTAGTCTGCATGACTACACGTCTCCTCACGCCTCCCCCAAAACTCCCAAAAATCAGCTCATACGACTGATGGAACGTTTTAGTGGTTTTGAAACCCTGACCTTTTAAATACCTTGAAACTGATAACCGGCCCATGTCTAATTGATTGTTAAGTATTTGAATGATTGGAACAGATTAATGGAGACGAAAATGGAAGACTGACGTGGGAAGGTTGGCCCCATCCATGAAGACCTTTGCCTTGGCATAAGTTCTCTGGGCATCATTTATTCTACTCAATACAAGGCTAGCATGGAAACCGAAGTTCAGAACATTATGAATGAGATTTTCCGCCCCACCCACCCACCCACACACACACACACACAAATAAAAGATGATTGTTAATTTTCCCAATGGTCACTTGACCATTTGTTTTTAATGTTAGGTAGATTTAGAAATTCTAGCGGATATGATGAAACAATGTCAAAGTATAGCTGCTTTTTATTTTTAGTTTTTGAATAATAACTGTAGTGCACCCAAATCATGTATGTCTGTCAAAAACAATTCCTGGATTTCTTTCTCCTACAGTGCTATTCTGATGAACTGGTCAAAAATAATGGATCTGTGTCACGTTTTTTATTTTATTTTTTGCTGTTTACCCAGTTGTGTTTGCAGCTGTGAAACTTTCTGACTGACGCAATTGTAGTGCAGCATGGCACAAAGTAAAATTACCATTCTTTCTCAATTTTGTTACACCAGCATTGAGTTCATATCGCAGCTCTATTGAACAATAGAGCTGCTTATACTATGAAATCCTGCCTTGCCATTTCCAGAGATTGGGACTTGAGCCATTGTGATTTGGACTGAAGTCGACTCGAGTCACTGTTTTAAAGGAGAAATGGGGCCTTATTGGTGCATATTGCACTAACAAGTTAATTTTATGTATTTTCTGCTCAAGAAAAGGAAACTGGCAGCAATTTCCAATCATATTAATCCATTTTGGAGCCAATGGTATATGACTAATTGCACTTGGAAGTTGGAACACACCTTTTTCATCTCCACCAGTGCTACCAGTACAAAGGTTAGTTTAGAGCTATGATGAATGAACTTTTTTTTTTTTTTTTTTTTTTTTTTAACGATGGTAACGGAAAACAGCCTTGTGTGGTTTTTGTTTGGTTGGATGTGCCATGCCTTTTTTTCTGCCTTTTGAGAGTTCACCAAGGCCAAGTGGTGAGGAAAAAGCCAAATGTCACTGTGATTTTCAAAGAGGAGATGCCAAGGAAGAACAGATGATTACAGGACAAGAAAAGGGAAAGTATCCATTAGAAGGCAAATGAATTGCAGTGGAGATTGTTACAAAATGAGATCTGAGAGCACTGGGAACAATTATATTCGTTCAGTGAACAAAGTAAGAGATGCTCTCAAGCTTTATGGTAAAATTGAGGACATATTGATCTGTGTATGACCCTTTTCTCTTCAATCCACCAACTACTAAACTCCTTTTGATATACTGTATTTTACATTTTAACTTCTAAATTTGGAAAAGATTTGGTAGATTGAACAATATAATAAATTCATGTAATGACTTCTCTGATTGTAATGGTTAAAACATAATGGTCTTAAAACATTTTTTTTATAACATTTTTTTTTATAAAAATGCAATTTGCAAATCTCCCCCCCCCCCCCCCCCCAAAAAAGAGAAAAATATTGAAGTAAAAATACAATTTATTTTTTAATTTATAGTTTTTTAAGGTGGACGGAGGTGCATGTTCTCCCCATGCCTGCGTGGCTTTTCTCCGGGTACTCCGGTTTCCTCCCACATCCCCCCCAAAAAACACATCCCCCCAAAAAACACCCTTGTGCGGACAAGCGGCTCGGAAAATGGATGGATTAAAAAAATATCAATACATTGTTGAATAGGTGAGTCTGCAGGTGGTGAACTACGACTATGCGGGGGTCCGCTCAGTGTACTAAATACATTTAAAAACTTTTTAAGCAACTGTCAGTCATTATGATGACCACGCAGTTTCATTTATTCAGTTGTACGAATTAAATATATGAAATATAATTGGTTCTATTACTTTTTTAAAGTGACTTTTACTGTTTGAAATAAATGATTTTTCACCTGTCATGGGCATTTTGTATCTTACAGTGTGACACAAGGCTGATGTTACTGTTTATGGAGTCATCGACTCACATTTGCTCCATTGAGTGATGGTTGGACCTTCATTGGATACTGCTTCCACACTGCCAGGCCACACTTTCATGTACAGTGGGTACAGAAAGTATTCAGACCCCCTTAAGTTTTTCACTCTTTTTTATATTGCAGCCATTGGCTAAAATCATTTAAGTTCATTTTTTCCCACATTAATGTACACACAGAACCCCATATTAACAGAAAATAACTGAATTGTTAAAATTTTTGCAGATTTATTAAAAAAGAAAAACGGAACTATCACAGCCATAATTATTCAGACCCTTTGCTCAGTATTTAGTAGAAGTACCCTTTTCAGCTAATACAGCCATGAGTCTTTTTGGGAATGAAGCAACAAGTTTTTCACACCTGAAATTGGGGATCGTCTGCCATTCCTCCTTGCAGATCCGCTCCAGTTCTGTCAGGTTGGATGGTGAACATTGGTGGACAGCCATTTTCAGGTCTTTCCAGAGATGCTGAATTGGGTTTAAGTCAGGGCTCTGGCTGGCCCATTCAAGAACAGTCACGGAGTTGTTCTGAAGCCACTCCTTCGTTATTTTAGCAGTGTGCTTAGGGTCATTTTTTGACCCTAGGTTCGCCTTTTTTGAAGGCGAACCTTCTGCTGAAAAATGTAAGTGGGTCTGAAAACTCTCCGTACCCACAGTACACACCAAATAACTGTAACAGGCCAATGATATTCTATTCTATTTTAGAATAGTGCTCATGTTTCACTAAAGAACACTGCAGGAGGAAGCCTAATTGAGGGAAATTTTCTGCCAGACAGTTTATTAGGCTTTTGATTCCCAGTCACAGTTGATGTGTTTGGGTTTCCATATTGACACACTTCAAATACGTACAATGTATTGGTTCTTTTTATTGGTGGGTTTTGTTTTTGTCACAAAATGCAGACGTTAGCCATTCTGTTTACTGTTTTGATGATGAGGAATACAGAGCGTCTGGGACAAGCCAAATCCCTAAAGCGTTTTTTTGTGGGAAAGCCCAACTGACCCCCTTCCTCCCAAGATCTGAGCAGTGATTCCCTTTGGCAGGATCTTATTGGGACACTGAGAGCTATGTTATGGCAATTCCATTTCCTAACAAGCCAAACAACACAATAAAAGATTGCATTCTGCTCTGTAAAACTGACATAGATTCTATTTTTTTCCTGATTCTTTCCCTTTTATTATGAACATGTTCTATTAAAAAGAGCCAACTGGTCTGTTCTTTTCTGATCTTATACCAATGGGGTATAAGATGTTTACTATATTTTTTCAAAGCTGTTCCTGAACAATGTATGAGAACTGTTTCAGAGGTATGGCACAAGTCCACAATAGATGTTGTAAGGGGACATTTAATAGCTAACTGGACTCAATCTGTTTCTATGAAATGCATTACCAAATGATAAGAAAGCAAATGAAATTCTTCAAATCATTGTTTTCAATGCACACAAGCTATGTTAACATAGAGCAAAGATAATAATTTGCTGGTTCAAGGCATTCTGTTTTTGCTGTACAATTATGATAACAATCTTTCTAATTTAACACTCCGTACAAGACTGAATAGGAAATTTATTATTTTATTAAGACTGAATTTAAAAACCCTGAACAAGACTATGATGTCTAATCTCTCCTTCCCTCTCCCCTCTCTTATTTGTGTTTCTTTGGTTATAGACGTGGCTACAAAGATATGGCTACCTCCCTCCTGCAGACCCCAGAATGTCAGTTCTACGTTCTGCCCAAGTCATGCAGTCTGCTATCGCTGCCATGCAGCGCCGCTACGGCCTCAATGTTACAGGAACTCTGGACAGCAGCACCATAGAGTGAGTCACACATGCTCATGAAATAGCTCAAAATTTGCTGCATCTCTACAAAAAACACAACCAAAACTGTCTGACTGTTTGACGATGTCTTTTTTTCCGGGATCCGTTTATTAAACTGATCTATTGTGTGTAGGGTTGCTCAAGGGTGGAACATTTCTGGTGAATTTCTAGAACATTTCCAAATGAAGTTCCAATTTGTATTTTTTTTTTTTTTTTTTCATTATTATTTTTTTTTTACGCTTGGGAGTTTTGCGAGGGCATTACCATACTTTAATTGTTAATTTTTTTTAAATAATTTAACTCAATCGGCATTGTATTCTGAAGCTTGCTGTTCGCAACACAAAGTAAAAAAAATCAACTGAGCAATGGATCGTAACTAAAATTTGTTAGTAGTTGTACTAGTAAGTCAAAGTACCACTTTACTTGCAAGAAATCTGGTTATTTTAGTCAGGATTATGCAAAAATATACCCCAACTATCAATAAGTTTTCTATTAAGATCCAGTCTTCAAATCTGTAAATTCCTGATTTATTCTATTTTAATTCCCATAAATTCCTGTTAATACCCATGGAAAGTTTTCAACTTTGAACATTCCTGGAGTTTTGCAACCCTAATTATGTGTGTTTTTTAGTAATACCAACTGAGCTGCATTAGGGATTTTAATTTTTTTTAGATATTTTATTTTGGCCACTGAATTGTAAAGTGGTAATGTCACCGCCAGCTGAGTGACTACTATCTAACCAATGGACTGAAACAGGGTGGAATGTGATCAGCTAACGGTGTGCCTGTTTTTCTATTTCCCCATTCCTTCTCTCTGTGCAGCAGTAACACACTAAGGTGAGGTGCCCTCTGAGTGTAATATGTGTATCGATTAGATAATGCACACTGGTGAAGTGTGTGAGTTAGGAGAGATGTGCATGTTGTGTTTAGTCCTCAAAATAAAAGGTTTTTGTAATGTGCATTTATGCATTTTCTGCTCATTGTCTGCAATTGCTCAACTCTTTTCACATAAACAATACACACTTAGATATACAGTACAGTAGATAAGCATAGTAGTCTATTTGTCAATTAGTTAAGAATTCTGCAACTTGTGTGGAATTGATCGTGCCAAAATGCAAATGCTAACCCTTGAAGAAAATGAGACAAAACTATAGTGTACTATTTGGCAGAAGCACTGTAGGTAGTTAGTTTGCACTCTTAAGATGAGCGTTGAGTAGCCCTATGGTAACTTCTAATAAAGAGTAGTTTAGTCAAATGGCCAACACAGTAATCTTTCTTGTCACAAATCTCACGGGATCTGAACACGTTTCATTGGTAACAGCAGTCCTCTACTATCTCCTGCAGATGGATGAAGAAGCCCAGATGTGGGGTTCCTGACCAGATAGCAGGTGCATCAAAATTCAACGTCAGGAAACGGCGGTACGCCCTCACGGGACAAAAGTGGCAACACAAACATATCACATACAGGTGAATGAATGCCTCTCAAATCTTTTCATACAAGAATTCCCTTCCACATTTTTGCTTGCAGTGCAAAAGAACATCTGATTCTAACAGGTAATATGTGAACTCCTGCAACAGCAAGGAAGCTGGAAAACATGAAGGTCATCGTAAGTTCAATTTTGCTTTAAAGACAAGATTTAGTGTGCTGTTGCTAGCCCACAATTTGTCAAATCGCTTCTTTCTATAATGTGGCTTGCTCTCTGGCTTTCTGTTTTATGGGACAATCCTTAATCCAGTAGTTGTTTTTTTGTCTACTTTGAGGATAAATGCGTGGCTAATATTAGATTCGACACGCAGCTGTTTTGGGACCGTGTATCACTTGTGGCAGACCTGCTTAAGCTCCTGCTATTTCCAGTTTTCATTCATAGTTGTTACACAGGGAATTGAGTTTGGAAAATGATTCCGCAAGACCTTTGTTTCATTTGCGATGGCACAGATCAGGCAAATGGTCAGGCTCAGTGAGGGCTGCAACACTAGATATGTGGAAATGAAGGGGAGGAAGGACGTAAGGAGGGAACCAGCAGCAGAAAGAAATGCGCTGCAAGAAGAGGCGGAACCCCCCGCTGGAAAGTTGGGGATATATTAGGGTTATGTAATGGGATCGAAGGATTTTCAGAGTATTTGCTCTTGTGGGTATATTCGTAAGGGCCGTGTGCTTGGCTGAGTCAGCTTTGCCTCTAGCTGTCAAACTGCTGCAATGGAAGTAGTGAATGTGGTGGATTCTATTTCTTCTTCTACCTTTGACACTGGGAAAAGCTTTGCCACAAAGCAGTGCAGTCCGGTTATCTCACCACATACAGCTTTAGAATGACAGATCATGGCGACATTCGCTACATAAACCACCATAACCGTATAACACAAGCACAAAGCAAGGTAACGCGCCAATAAATTCACTAAAGGTGACACAGTCAAAACAAACAAACAAACACAAAAATGGCATATTGTATTCTTTTTTTTTTCTTGAGATTTGGCTGTTTACAACAAGATAAGATTTATTTGTGAAAAGGAACAATTTGCCATGTTCCCTTTCCATTAATTTGATGTATAGTGATTTTGCAAGTGGTAATTCTTAGTCAAATAGACTTTAGAGTGTCTAGTTAAACCCATTATCTACTAAACTGCTCTGGACAGTACCCCAAAGGAAGAATGTAAAAAAGCCATATATTATAGATTATTTATTTCGGACCATAGCTAACTTTTGACAATGAAAACTCACAAATAGAGTATCTGCACCCAACTTTGCTGCTTGATAGAAACTGGACTCAAAATGAATACGAATGATAAAAGCTCAAAATTAGAGAACTTTAAACTTCAATGAATCTAGGATTTTAGTCTTTGCCTTCTCCATTTGTATATTTACTTATTTGTAAAAAATGAAGATAATTACACACCTAAAGACAATGATTGTTAAGAACCATAACTGTTTTCTAAAAGAAAAATCTGGTTCATTACAGCTGGTCTAATAATGTCGATCAATTTTAACGAATATAAAATGTTCCCATGTAAAAACACACTAGCTAGGCAATGGTTTTGCTGGATGATTTATGGGGATCATAACTTTTAATTGTTGCATAGGAGCACAAAAAAAAAGGTAACAAACAAAGGTCTAACCATCAAAGACCCAATTTAAAGGAAAAATATTGAATAAACACAGTTGATCAATAAGCTTTTTGCCGTTCATTATTTAAATTACAACCCAAAATGGAATGACACGTTTCTGCAACTGAATCTTTAATGTCCTTCCAGCTGTCTCCATCTGCTGCGCTCTTGGTTTGATTCCAGCTTTGGTCACGGTCATGTCACCTCCTTAAAATATCCATCTTTCGCTTTCAAACTCCTTAAATAATCATCAAAAAAAAAAAAAAAAAAAAAAAAAAACAAAGCTGGTGATTTAAAAAAATAAAATAAAAAAAGGCATAATTAATGCATGGGTGCCCAGTGCATGCTCGTTTCCACATAGCTGGATACAGTATCTGCTGTTGGGAGGCCCTAATTAGCTTTGGCATCCCTACTGTTTTCCCTGCATGCAAGTGCTATTATAGCGCATGAGATGCATCCAAAATAATTATCAGCTCGCAACACGGAGTTAAATAGTTGATATGGTCTTAGAAGGGGTTGAATTCTTTCATTTGCCACTTTGCAGCTGCTTGTGTTTTGCACTGAACTCCTTTTTTGTGTCCTTCAAATGGGATGCATATATGGCTGTGGAATCAGCTGAACCAACTTCCGTTCTTAATCAAGTTACAACACTTGTCAGTAGGCCTGAACGATATGGACATTTCATATCTCGATATTTGTTCCAAAAATCTCTACGGGTTCATTGAAAACTACCGTACGCATTTTTTCAGAAAGATAAAGATTAAAAAAAAGAAAAGATAATACAAAAGGATTTGGAAAGTGCCGTTTTATGGATTAGAACTCACTGAACTCACCAATAAATTAAGTAGAAATCAAACATTACACTTCCGCTCTCCTTTAAACAATAGATAACAAATATATAATGCTGCAATTGGTGGAATGTGAAACAACAGTGCAATATCTTATCTCCAAAAGACAACATAACTGTATGCAGGAAATGTATTACTTACAGAACAGGGGTAGGTGTGTGTGTGTGTGTGTGTGTGTGTGTTTGTTTTATTGTATCAAAGTGCATGCATGCAGGGGTTTGGTGCATTAGCATTACACGGCAACTTCTATAGATTATCTGACAGGAACTCTAGCTTCTTAACCATGTCTGCCTTCAGACAGGACCCCTCACAACTTACGATGTTGCACAACGTCTTGAAATTTCTCTCTGAGGGAGGCGAGCTTCAGGTCTGTATGTATTTTCTTAGCAAGTTGGTGAGCCGGGGAAAGTTGATGAGCTTCATCACAGTTTTTGCCACCTGCACAACACCTCCCTCCGTTTTAGATCCCCTTTTGGGAAGCGAAAATACCTCGAAATAATGGAGGATGACTTATTTTCTTATCATATGCACACATTTTCTTTTCAAACCGCATATCTAGTGTATGCATTCGTGTCTCTCTGGAGGGACTGATCAATTCCTCCCTCGGATGCTTGTCATTGTCTGGCATTAACTGTCGATCCATAGTTGTTGGTCTTGTCTTGATTATAATACCAAACAGAGCAGAACAAGGACACATATTCGTGCAGAATTCTTGGAGCCCTTTATCTCCATTTTAATCTTAGTGGCCTAATTAATATTGTTCCAATATCGGCAAACTTGTTCCCTGATAAGTGGTTCGGAAAATGGATGGATGGATGGATGTATTTATCGTGTCATGGCTCTTGACTCAAAATCACTCTTATGTCTCCTGAAATGGCGGCAATCAAGTAGAAATTGTTTGCTTATCTACAGTATCTCATTCTTACACAACCAACATTTAGTGTAATTGTATTTTTTTTTAAATCAAGCATTTCTTGATATGTGATGTGTTAGTGCGATAGTTAATGGCGATTTGGAATGTGATCATAGCAACAAGTTGATGATTTGAGTTATGTGTGATATCAAGGAATATACATACATGGCATGCACCCTTAATGTAAATCACTCAACGAAACGAAAGATCATGTCTATAACGCAAGTCTCCACGTTAATGTTGAAATGGAATACAAATATTATGTTTTTTTTCACATTCCATACATTTTCTGCCAGCCTGCATTGTCATTGATAGTATATTGATGGAATAGCATGTTTTTTTAAAAAAATATTTTCTATTACTATAAAGGCTTGGAAACATTGAATGCTGCTCTCATCACAGTCTGGATTTGAAAATTGGATTGATTGGTGATGTTCAAAGCAAGCTTTGCTGATTTCACAATCCAAAAGTTTACTTCTCTGTAATCTCTGTCTATACCAGTACTTTTTAAAAAGCTATTTAAAAAAAAAAAAAGAAAAATCGATATTTGAGTCCTGTTCAGCTACAGCAGCAGGCAGGCTTATCTTCTCATAAGCTGTTGGCAACTAAACCAGAGTGAAACCAAATTTTAAGACCATGACAAATATTTCCAGAGCATATAAATCAGAGAGAGGTTTTCCTGCCATGACGAACCTGACTTTTGCTTTCAGCAGGCAGTGAGCTGTTGATAAGCCTTAATTAGAAAGTAGATTTGCGAAGGAAGTAGAAAATTGTCCAGTCCTCTCCACACCTGCAACATATCAGACTAGGCAGGGTGGACTCAGCAGCCCTCGCTCATAAACCGCGCCAGGTAGTTCTGTGTAAGCAAGCCTCAATGAGCATGAAATGGCAGAATCTTATTTTTAACTTTGTATTACTGCAGTGTAAGTACTCTGTGTACTTCAATCATTTATTTCCCATTGGATTATATGAAACTGTCAGCTGAGGGTAAAACTTTACCAGTTTTGACTTCTACCGTTTTGTCAATTTAGCTCTTCCATGCATATGCGAACACTGAGCAGTGGGGGTATTGGTTGTTAATATGACAATAATACAGTACATCAGAAAAAAAAGAAAAATGACAGTGGACTCCGCATTTTTTTTTTTTTTTTTTTTTCTACTTTTTGCCTAAATGGTTTACATGCTGGGTGGAACATTACTGGTCCGCCTCACAGTTTTGAGGTTGGGGGTTTAAATCTGGGCTCCGGCCTTCCTGTATGGAGTTTGCAGGTTCTTCCCGGGCATGCATGTGTTTTCTGCGGGTACTTGGGCTTCCTCCCACATTCCGCCAGGACACCTGCAGGCTCTTGTTGAGGTGTGAATCGGAGAGTGAATGATTGTTTGTCTATACAGTATGTGCCCTGCGATTGGCCGGCAACCAGTCAAGCGTGTACCCTGCCTTTCACCCAAAGTCAGCTGGGATAGCCTCCAGCACACCCGCGACTCGGTATAGAAGATGGATGGATGGATAGTATACATGTTTTGAAAACCTAATGTTACATATCCCTTTTGTATGTTGTATCTCTACAGCATAAAAAACGTGACACCCAAAGTTGGTGCTGAGGAGACCCATGATGCCATCCGGCGAGCCTTTGATGTTTGGCAAAATGTGACCCCGCTGCGCTTCGAAGCTGTGCCATACAGTGAATTGGAGCGAACCAAGAAAGACGTAGACATTACAATCATCTTTGCCTCTGGTTTCCATGGTGACAGCTCACCGTTTGACGGTGAGGGTGGCTTCCTGGCCCATGCCTATTTTCCAGGGCCAGGAATTGGAGGAGACACACACTTTGACTCGGATGAGCCATGGACACTGGGCAACCCCAACCATGATGGTAAGCATTGCTTTAGCTTCTAATTGCTGTCTCATGCAAATGAGCCAGTGTCCCCCCACCTGGCTGTACAATGCAGAGTATGGGTTTTGGTGAGTGGCTACTTGTTCTCAAACAGCTCAGCATCTGTAGAGAAAAGCAAGCATTCAAAAAGATGAAATAAATGCCTCATTTGTAAACGGATCAGTTGTGTTTTAGTGTAGGATTTAGTGCAGCATTAGCGCAAGCCAATGAAAATTGTTTTAAGTTCCACGTAAACAAGTTAAAGCAACTTTAGCTTTAATATGATAGTTCTTCCGTGCTGTCTGGCACGTGGACTCGGGCCATCGCCTGAAAATGGTGACTAGTCGAGCTGCCAAGTTTTAGGCTTGTGTGGGCGGTGTAGGGAAAATTAGCCAAACTGTTCCGTCACAATCCAGCAAAGTTTTGAACTGCTCGCTAACAGACACATATTCGGAAATAGTCATCTCTAAAAAGATTGACATTGACTTTGTTGTTTCATTTCACACTTGATGGTGGGCATGCACACACTCCAAAGACCCAACTATTTGTGTGCAAGCAATTCAAAAGTCAATTTTCCATTAAATGTCCCCATTAAGTGTGGTGGGATGTGTGTGTGTGTTTTTTTGGGGACTTTTCTACTATTATATATATATATATATGTATATATATATATATATATAAAATTATTATATTCTATTATTGCCCTTTACTTCCATAATCTATTAGATATTTCAGATGTTTTAGTTATTTCATTATAAGAACAAAAGTACAGTTTAAATGAGAAAAAGTAAATCCACTCTTGCCTCTTTGTCATGTACCATAAAACATGCCTTTTAATGCTAGACAATTGTTTTGTTGACATGTGCCACTTTAGGGTATATCATGGTATACATTAAAATCCCTTTGCGGCAATGGTATGTTTTACGATATAGAATTAAATGTAAACATTACAATGGATGTATTTCTGAATGGCTTATATGGTCCCTTAGCAAAGCTAAATTGATTAATAAAGGATAAAAAAAACAAGAAAGCAAAAGAAAAGATATAATGCAATTTTGAGAAAATGTATCTGCAGCTCTTAAAACTCAACATATTTTTTTTTGACTCTGGTGCAAAATTGTTCAAACAAACACAATTAGCATTTCTAATATTGTAAATAAAAACCTTTAATTATTTTACTATCGCTTCACCCGTAAAGTCATCTGGGAAATTTGAAGTCTCTATTTCTCACTTATCAATTACGAAATGGATCGTAAGGCTGATATAAAACTGTAGTGCGACTTGACCACAAGTCTGTTGTAGTTGCAAAAACACTATAATCCACAGAGGTCTTTTTCAACTTTCTATCAGAGCTGGCCATATAATTTGGGCTTTACTGTCTCATTGAAGTACTTGCAGCTAGGCACTAGGTATTGTGGATCAAGGGCTTTAATCATATCTTGAAACCAGCTGCTTTCCAATGTGTAAAAAGTAAATGTCTTTGCACAAGTGCATCGTAATGGCTTTTGTAATGTCAGTCCAACGCTTATGCTTTAGAGTCCAAGTCTCTAACCAAGGCCAAATTTATAAAATCTATACTGCCTATCATATCCCTGTATATGTGCTGTGTGCATATTCCTGCACTCTTCTGTTGTGATTTAGGTTTAATATTTTAGGGAATGCTCAGGTTGGTCTTGGTCAAAGTAACCAGTAAGAGATAAAACTGTTTAATATACTTTAGTTTTTAATCGATTCTATAATAATAATATCCACTTTCACTCCACTCTCACACTGATAGTGGGTTCGACCTTTGGGTTTACTGTATATTAGAAGTGTAGGACTTGCATTCAAGTTTTTGACAGATCGGATGATTCGTATTTGTTATTGGATGATGAAAGGGCTTTCTTCATCTATGTCAAGAATGGATCAACAAATATAGTAAGAGCAAGCTAAAGTAGTTTGGAATTTGTCTTAACAGAGAGATGTTTTTAGCAATGAAGTTCTCATTAAATCCAATGGGGCAAGTCTTCCCTGCGGTCCACAGAGAGAACTCAAGGAGGAATCATCATTCTGGTTACTGAGTCATGAGTCTAAACAATGACACAGACTACTGAGCCATAGATAGTGGAAGACAAATTAGATTTCAAAAATAAGCAAGAAAGTGCCAGTGACTGGAAGAAATCGCATCAGAGGTAAGAGAGGAAAAAAGAAAGGAAGGATAACAAGAGAATGCCAGACTTTTTCCCCCAAATATTTGTGATTCAAGGGCTCACAAGTAAGATATCCTGTGATGGAAAGGCTGAGGAAGAGACATAGCAAGAAGTAAAGGAAATATTAGATATAATATTAATGGCAGCACGGTGGACGACTGGTTAGCACATCTGCCTCACAGTTCTGAGGACCGTGGTTCAAATCCAGGCCCCGCCTGTGTGGAGTTTGCATGTTCTCCCCGTGCCTGCGTGGGTTTTCTCCGGGCATTCCGGTTTCACACATCCAGTTTCCCACATCCCAAAAACATACATTGTAGGTTAATTGAAGACTCTAAATTGCCTGTATGTGTGAATGTGCGTACGGATGGTTGTTTGTTTATATGTGGCCTGTGATTGGCTGGCGACCAGTTCAGGATGTACACCGCCTCTCGCCCGAAGATAGCTGGGATAGGCTCCAGGACGCCCTCGACCTTCGTGAGGATAAGCGGTACAGAAAATGGATGGATGGATGGGTGAGAAGAACGCACAGGAGATGTGTGGGAGCTGTTGAGCACAATATGGCCGATTCTGTCTAACACAGGACTCTAAGCAGAAGCTGAGTGATCTTCCAGGCTTAGATAACAGTTTGTCAATGGCTTTAATTCAAGAATCTGAGTGTGTCGGTTCATGGAATTGGCTAAAATCCCTCCTTCACGTTGAGTAACACAATGGCAGACAACAACAGCCTTAAGTGAGTCTGTTGTTTGCCCCTACGATCCACTCCTTCATAGGGCTGCCACAAATGATTATTTTGCTAGTGGACCAGTCACCCATTATTTTTGTGATTGGTCGACTAATCGAATCATATGGCTGGCATCAGGTCGAAACCTCCCATGTCCAAATTTGGTCAATTCCATATTTCTTCCAACTTTTGAAAATGGCTTGCTCTCTTTGACGATAAAATGTTAATGGCTGTAATCGTGAAAGTGAGAGTTTTGGAGGTATGAGGATTATGCCCGATGCCAGCGATATGTAAATTTCATCTTATCACACCAGCAAGGGCGGCATGGTGGCCGACTGGTTAGAGCGTCAGCCTCACAGTTCTGAGGAGCGGGGTTCAATCCCCGGTCCTGCCTGTGTGGAGTTTGCATGTTCTCCCCGTGCCTGCGTGGGTTTTCTCCGGGCACTCCGGTTTCCTCCCACATCCCAAAAACATGCATTAATTGGGGACTCTAAATTGCCCGTAGGTGTGAATGTGAGTGTGAATGGTTGTTTGTTTCTATGTGCCCTGCGATTGGCTGGCAACCAGTTCAGGGTGTACCCCGCCTCCTGCCCGATGATAGCTGGGATAGGCTCCAGCACGCCCGCGACCCTAGTGAGGAGAAGCGGCTCAGAAAATGGATGGAGGTAAGATTTTGTTGGGGTATTTTTTTTCTACTGTTCTGTAGTCATAGCTTTGACGACAAAAAAAATACACCTCATGAAAGTCGGTTGAGAAATGAGGAAGCTCTGATTTATTTGCAATGTACAAGCATTGCCAGTGATGAGAACGTTGCCCCCGCCAAGCTACGTGGTAGCCATGTTGCTAAATGCCTACAACAGCGTATTGATTTTCTATCCATATACAGTATGTGGTTATAAAGTTATATTAAATACATATGTGTGCTAAGGCTAATAAAATAGTCATCGTTAGCCTTAAGATAATGTTAAAATTTACAGCGTTAAGCAATTAGCTCACAATATTAGCTGCTAACTAGCCAAATAGCTTACCGAGATGACTGTCCCTCTTTGTCAGAAAATGAATCAGCCCCACCTTACTTCCATTTTATACGCTCATACATAGCTGTCATGAAAGGCATGTTCTGTCCCGCAGGTTTTGCATCGTATTCCTCTTCAGGACCTTTGGTGAAATGCTCAGATTTCGAGCTCTGTTGCTAATGCCGGTTAGCCATAGTTTTTCCGGGTGTGTCACACGGCTAACCCAGATGACCACTACTGTGCATGTGCGTTACCAGAAAGACCCAGATAAACACCATTGCACATGTGTGTCACAGCCTTCAAGCAGACAACAGGTGAGCACGGCAAGCAGCGAGAGGATTCAAATTCACTTTTGAGAGAAAAATAAGCCACAACAATTAATCGAATAGTTGAAAATTATGATCAATAGCCATTACTCGTCAACTAATCTTGGCCCAACTCCTTGAATGAAAAGCTGCATGTATTAAAACACACAAATGTGCAGGTTAACACAAAAACACAAACTCACAAACACTCTCCACAAGTATTGGTAATACCATCCTGTGCTGCCTTCGAGAAAGGGGAAGCATCTGCCCTTGAAGGCTGTGATTCACTGTCTTCAACTAAACATGCCGATACACATACACTCTCAACACAGGCCTTCTGCAGTCCACACTCACACTTTTTAAAGACATCACATAATGCACGCTGACTGATTACACACTTGGCTTCTGGCTTCCTTGCCGGATATGAACATGCACATTAGCTCAGTTTGACTTCTTGTCATTGGTAGAGGGTGCCTATATTTCTCTGTGATGATTATTACATATTTAGTGCTGAGATATGAGCGTCATTTGCACATATATGCTTCTAATATTGGGTGCTTTGTTTTTTTGTTTGTGTTTTGTGTTTCCTTGGTACATATTGTTGAGTTCCTAGGCACGTGTAAAGTTTTGGCCAGTATACCACTATTAGGGTTGCAAAGTTCCATGAATTTTTAAAGGTGGAAACTTTCCAGGGGAATTAACAAGTTATCGGAATTAACAGGAATATTTGGGAATACACTGGAATCCGTTAATTCTAAACACAGACACACACAAACACACGCACGCACACACGCACACATACATACACCACCAATGAGTTCCTTTCGGGTAAACTGCCAGTCGGTAATACCTAATCCCTCGCATCGTTGAGGAGAAGGACCAGTTGGCACCGTGGTTGTTGGCACCAGCAGACTGTGGATGTTACTGTTGTTATTGTTGTGGATGATGGGGCCACCAGTCAACACTGGAGACATAATCTTTGGTCTGCTGAGAGATAAAACACATGTATACATGCGACTTAAGCCCTCATATACTGTGGCTCTTCTACGTTCACACGTGATGTTCTGTCTAAACCTTTAACCAGCAACACAGACAATTGTGAACGGATTTCTCAAAAGCAACATCCTGTGAGGAAGTTATTCACATAACACACAAGGGACTGTAGCTCCTCTTAAGATTCGTTAATGGTGTTTTAAGAGTACTGGAGTGTCATTTCCCTTTCCTAATGTAGCTTCAAGGATGAAGTGAGAGATTCTCTGCAGAAGGACCAAAAGCAATTAGACAAAAGTTGTATCAAGTGAATTACATAAAATCTAAAAAACACACACACAAAAAAAACACTACATAGTTGTATGGTGGTTGTTTGCATTTGAGTCATTATTTTTAATATGAGAGTCAAATCACTGTTATAAGCTTCTGGTGAATAAAATGAGAGAGCAAATACAGTATCTCTACATTAAGGTTCAGTTAGATATAGCGATAAAGGGAAACACTCAGTTAATGTGATTTTATATTTTCACATTGCAACATTGTGTTCACTACTGCACTACTTTCTCTAAGGAAGATACCATAAAGGTAAATTAGTACTATATGTAATAAGTAAGAGCAAAAGTTGCTAAGAATAAGAATATGATACACGATTGGACCATGGCATTGGAGTAACCATATGACATACAGGTATATTTTGATTCAATTTGGGATATCAACTGTTTTGCCGAAATGGACAATGGTGATTGTCAAGGGTCACACCATGCTAACCTCAATTTTGTTCAATATGAATTTATATTAAACAGTAATTTATTGTTATAATAAATGGTTTTTATTTATTTATTTATTTTATTTGTTTTAATAAGCTTATACTTACTGTATCTGCGTCTATACTTGTGGTATAAGGTTTTACAATTAGGAAATAAATATGTTGAAAAATGATACGCTGACCTGTTAGTTACATATACAGTATACACATTAACATTATATCAGTATTTAATCAACATTGACCAAAAAGTGTGTGTGAGTGTGGTGACATTATGATCACCAACCGCTAACTTATATTAGCCGTTCCCAGTTGGGACTCCCAAATTATAATCAGATCCTCCTCTCCCCTCCACATTGCAGGAAATTAGAGTGTTGCTAAAATTAGGACCACTGTGCCATTGTCGGTAGTCACTTAAAAAAAAAAAGAGTAGCTAGAGGGGTAGTAAAAGTCGAAAATACGTATAAGCCAAATATAGCGAGCATATTGCTAATTTTGAATCAAACAAGTCTTTGCAGATCCAAATATAAGCACCACTTTCAAACTAAAAAGCTCTGCATACAGTATTTTATGTTATATTTTACATTTCATAAAGGGGCTGCCCAGAGACTGTAGATAGCCCGAATGTGGCCCACAAGCTCTACTTTGTCCGAGTGTCACTGTTTTTGGGACTGTTTTCAATTTTGTCTGTCAGCGGGTCATCTTTTTGTGCGGAAGTTGTGGTGATTTATTGGCAAACTAATTGGAAAAAAAAGAAACAAGCAGAAAATGAAAAAGAAAAATCCCATTTTGACTTTGTCATACAGAAATGATTATCTTGTACAAAAGCAGTGTACCTCGTCCCCAATAGGGAATGTTAAACACTAAATATGATGACCAGCTCATACAGTTGATGCACAGGTAATCAGACTCATACAAGAGTGACTCATAACTCCCAGTATGTCCTCAAAGACCTCCAGCAAGATCAGTAAAAAAACATGGAGCAATGCACCTCATATTAGTTAGGTTGAAGACACAGGAAATTAGACATTCTTGGCCTTCAATATTTCTGTCACTCTTGCCCCAAGTATGAACCAAGAGGTTAGAAAAATATGATTGAAACAATGAGGAAAAGTGGCAGTCATGTTACCAATTGGTTGAATTTGAGAAGGTTGAAAAGATTTTCAATAATTTGATGATTGGCCAGACACAGATTTGAAGAGCAAGTATCAGTCTCCCTGTCTACTTAAATCTGCTGGTATTTGAGGCAAGTCAAGTCAATTGTTTTTCTTTACAGATTTGCTTTGGCAGCCTATTAGCAAGGAGTTGCAACAACTGAGCCTCAATGTCACAAACGCATGAACTAGTTTTTCAGAAAATTAGGAAATAGTGATTTTGTCAGTGAAAAAACACTCTTCTTGACACTTGATATATGTAGAATAGGTGGGAATTAAAGGGCAGATATTGAGCAAATGGACTGTAACAAGATTCCTCCTGGGGGTTCAAGTCATCTCGAGGAGTTACTCTATCTTTAGAGACATTCCTTCTGAGACTGGGAGGTAAAGTCTATAATTTCCCTTTTATTTGAGTTTTGTAATAAAAAGTTACCAGTCACCCAGTGCTTGGTGTCTTTAAGACACACCTAATGTTTGCATAGCTGACTGGTTTCCTTTGGTTTAGATAATAGATACAGTTGCTTGTTGTCTGCATAAGAGTTGCAGTTAACAGAATGCTTTCTAATAATACTGCCTAAGGGAAGCATGTAAAAACAACAGGATCCATGTGGGACCTCATGATAAACATCTACACACACAGATTCTCTATTACCAAGAGATACAAGTGGACGAATAGGATTTAAATCAGTTCCTTTAATGCCAGTGACATTTTCTAATCTTTCTTTTAGGATGTGGTGGTCAGTTGCGTCAAATGCCATACTAAGACCTTACATGACACTAAGTACAGAAATCAGACATTTGTCTGGAGCAACAAGGAGGTCATTTGAAACGTCTACCAGTGCGGTTTTAGTACTATCATGTGTTGTAAACCCTGATGGAAAGTCCTCAAGCAAGTCATTGTTTCACAGAAAGTCATGTAACTGGTTGGCAACTGCTTCCTTGAGAATCTTGGCCAGGAAAGGAAGGTTGGATATTAGTCTGTAATTAGCTAGGACATCAGGTTCAAAATTCGCTTTTTTAAGTCACTTTAAATGACTATGGTACACAACATGTGTATGGTACATTGTATGGTAGATGGAAAAAAATAATTGCCATTATAAGCCTAGTGTAAAGTAAAAATAGGGTTGTAGAAAATCAAAGATATTTTTGGTGTTGCTACTCCTGAATGAATTCTACTAGTTCTGTGCGTCATCCCTTGACTAAATTAAATCCACTTTTTACATTAAGATCAAGGCTTAGCAATTTGATGTGTTGCCAAAGCGCTGTTAAAATGACTACTATGGCACAGTACAGTCTATACCTGTGCTGAGGTCAAACTGTCTCACAGTTATGAAGTCTCGAGTTCAAATCCAGCCTCCCTGTGTCGAGTTTGCATGTTCTCCTCATGCCTGCGTGCGTTTTCTCCAGGTACTCCGGTTTCCTCCCATATTTCAAAACCATGCATGGTAGGTTAATTATCCATAGGTGTCGATGTAAGTGCGAATATGTGCCATGCGATTGGCTGGTATAAACCACTTCTTGCCTGATATCAGCTGAAATAGGCGCCAGGACAGCCACGACCCTAGTGAGGATAAGCGGTTCGGAAAATGAATGGATGAATATGACAGCACTTACAATGGTTGTTAAAAATGGAGGTTAGAAAGTAAAACGAAAAACAATTCTTTACAGGGATTTTACAACATCCCAATTTTCTGTATTGTGGTGATGTATCATAACACGACTGTTTGAGCATGCAGTGTCCTGCTCTCACTTCTTCCTCATTCAACATCCTTCTGTCTTTATCTTTGTCCCTTTTATCTCCACTAGCCAGATGCTTTCTCTTATCTCTCAGGAAAATAATAATGGCAAGATTTTGAGGATTTTTTTTATTTCCGGTGAAACATGTATTTATCTTAGTCTTTGAATCCTTAGACTGTCCATTGCCAAATTTGCAGACGTAGTCATGAAACAAAGTACTTCATTGTAATGTAATGGTCCCCGGTGTTTGGGTATTTCAAAATTCCAAAAATAGCATCAGTAGTTCTTAGATTGAGAAATAATTTCCAATAAGAATAACTCTTGTTTAATTTAAAAAGGTCACTCAAAAGTCTTTATCTTGTTGATTTATTATGCAATAAATTATAGCCATTGGATACAAGCACCTGAATATACCACAGTTGATAAAGATTTTATTGCATTTTTTTTTTATAGTGTGTGAAATGATCTTTGTTGGTTATACAGCCTTATCCAATTATGAATGTCACTTTGAAGGAGAACACAAGCTTTAGCTTTGCATTCATACACTCAGAAGGAAAGTAATGTGCCATGAAAGGAAGCAGAGACGTTGCCGCGTTCCTGCCCACCAGGCTGCCACTAGAAATAGACAGCCACCTACTGACAGTAGCATCAACTTCCACATGGGCGGTGGGACTTGCTTCCGCCCACACACGTGCGTGCACACATGCGCGCACGCATGCACACGCACACGCACAAATGGCGCACTTGAGGAGGCGTCCCTTCCCGCTAGTCAGTCAGATGCCCTTATACATTTATACTCATAATTCTTACCGAACAAATACTTTATGCCATATTTTTATGTAATACAGCATGGAAATGTTGGTGGTTGCTATGTAATCATCAATACATTTGTACTTTTATAAGGACATTGTTATAGATGGATATCTGTTGATGTAAATACAGTACATAAACTAATTAGTGAAAACCGATCATATTGGATCTGTCTGATTATGTTCTTTGCATCATTGCCATTTAACACTGGTTTACTACTAACATCAGCATTTAAGGCCCAAGCACATTATTCATTGAGATTTCGGTTGGGCGAGGGGCACCTCGACAGTATTGAGTATTTTTTTCATGACTTGAGCAGAGTGATAATATTTCTGTTTTGACAACAGCATTTTAATTGAAATCTATGTGTAGATGAGCTGAGTTTTCACGATTTTGTCATGGTTCGGTGTTTCCTAGGACACATTTGGAGACCTGTTTTGTACATATTTGTGAAAGCCCACGTGCAAACACCATTCCTTGGAAATGTATTATTAATGATGAATGATCACAATAAAAATGTACACCAATCCCCTGTCTTGCTCACAGGTGCTGCGCCGAGATAAACATGAAGGTTGTCCTTTACTTGGCAGCATTAATTATATTCTCTATGCCGGTTTATTTACCTCAAGTCCACAGGAGATGCTGATATTCGAATCCTTGGCAATATTCCAAAGTCTGAATTTCACTCAGTTGCAGTTTCTGTAAATAGATAATTACTCCACCGCAGAGTACACATGGTCTGTTGCTATGTTAGACTTGAAAGCATAGTAACTAGTGCGTAGTTCATTCAAAATAGAGAATCAAACATTGGTAAAGAATGCATTTCTCACTTAGGCACACCTTCAAGCTTGTATTCAAAGCTCAGCAGTGCTCTCCTACAACCGCTTCACATAGCTCTAGCCTCTTTAAGATTATTCTGATTACTGATAAATGACTCAAGAAAGCCCTATCCGAAGCCTTTTTGTAAAAGTCCTCCTTGACAGAGGATATCTACAGATAACTTCCCCTTTCCTCTCTATAATCTTGGGATTCTGACGTTGTCAGTAAGTGTGAAACACTTAACAACTGCGTTAGGGGCTTATTTTGTATTATTTTGTTTTCTTGGACACTGTTACTTTAATTCAATTCAATTCAATTTTGTTTGCTGTATATACTGCAACAGAAGTCTCAGGGCACTTAACATATGGGGCACTTAACATATGGGGCAAATCTAAAACCACAGTCCTCACTGAGACAGACAGAGACGCAAAGCACAAAAGACCTGATTTACTAAAAGTTTGCATGCGCAAAAATGGGCTAAATCGTAATTGCTCACACAAATGGATGTGGAAGCTGATCTACTAACTCGATGCTCCCAGGACTGTCTGCCAAATGGCAAAATTACTGAGCAGTTCAGTTTACATGTTCTGGGAGGAGCATCTGGATTGAGCCATCCATTCCCTTCTGCTTATCTGGGATCGGGTTGTAGAGGCAGCAGGATAGCGCAAACTTCACTCTCCCCAGCCACTTCGTCCAGCTCCTCCGGGGAAATCCGGTGACGTTTCCAAGCCAGCCGGGAGACATAGTCTCTCCAGCGTGTCCTGGGTCATCCCTGTGGCCTCCTCCCAGTGGGATGTGCCCCGAACGACTCACCAGGGAGGCGTCGAGGAGGCAGCTTAACAAGATGCTTGAGCAACCTCATCTGGCTCTTTTCTACGCGGAGGACCAGCGGCTCTACACTGAGTCTCTCATGGATAACAGTGCTTCTCAACCTATCTCAAAAAGGGAGCTGGGACACCCTGATTCCGGCCGCTTGTATCCGTGATCTTCTCCTTTCAGTCAATACCCACAGCTCACGGCCAGAGGGAATGGTGGGAAAATATATAGCGACTGGTAAATCGAGCTTCACCTTTCGGCTCAGCTCCTTCTTCACCACGTCAGACCGATGCAGAGTCTGCATCAGTGCAGAAGCTGCACCCATGCACCATTCTTCCCTCACCCCAAATATACTTGAACTTCTCTACTGCCCAGTCTAGAAAGGGCACTTCAGTCTTTTTTGACTGAGGACCAGAGCCTCAGATTTGGTGGTGCTGATTTTCATCCTTACCACTTCACGCTTGACCGCAAACAGCTTGAGTGAGGGTTGAAGATTGTAGGTTGATGAAGCCAACAGAATCGCATCATCTGCAAAAGCAAAGCAAAGCAAATGTATTTATATAGCGCATTTCATACACAAGGTTACTCAATGTGCTTTACATGATTAAAAGCATTTAAAAACATCCATCCATCCATTTTCTGAGCCGCTTCTCCTCACTAGGGTCGCGGGCGTGCTGGAGCCTATCCCAGCTGTCATCGGGCAGGAGGCGGGGTACACCCTGAACTGGTTGCCAGCCAATCGCAGGGCACATAGGAACAAACAACCATTCGCACTCACAGTCAAGCCTACGGGCAATTTAGAGTCTCCAATTCATGCATGTTTTTGGGATGTGGGAGGAAACCGGAGTGCCCGGAGAAAACCCACGCAGGCTCGGGGAGAACATGCAAACTCCACACAGGCGGGACCGCCGATTGAATCCGGGTCCTCAGAACTGTGAGGCTGACGCTCTAACCAGTCGTCCACCGTGCCGCACGCATTTAAAAAAACATAGGAAAAAAAATGTGCACCAAACTCTGGCACCGGTCATACAGGGACCAAACAGCCCATAGCAGGTGGTACAGTACCCCATCCTCTCGGAGCAACCCCCACAAGATGCTGTTTCTGCCAATCAGGCACTGTGTAGCTCTTCATTATTATGAGGGAGCAACTTTCTAAAATGTTTCCAGTGTACCTGGAAACAGAAAACAAAATGGAAAATGCAATTACCTCCCTTTGGTGTTTATATTGTTGTGTGGCACAAGTTTTCAAGACCAGTTCTAGAAGCAAATTGTCAGGTTGAAGCGTAACACTGGGAAACAATTGAAACCCTTCTGGATAGTAGAAAAGAGCAAGGATTGTAATTACTTTGGGCTTGCTGTTCAACATGCTAACATACGTTTTTTCCACATTAGGGACAATTCGAATCCCGCTAACACTTTTAGTTAACTAATAATAATATAAAAGACAATCATATATATAACCTACAAGGCCAATAAGAACTTGTTTCATGGCTTTAGCCCACATCAAATGCCATACATTGAGGAGATTGTTGGTGGTTGGTTAACAGAGGATTACAGGCCCCTTGAGTCTTGCACTGAAAATCTAACCTACTGCAATTGGACAGACAGCATCGTCCGGGGCCCCATATCTGATTTGTGGGCCTGTGAGTGTTTATCTTGTGTGTGTTTATGTCAGAAGATTGTATTCCCACGTCACATGTGCCCCCAGCCAGCAGATGGGCGGCACAAGCAGTGGCATGTGTAGGGAGCTTGTAAATGATGAAAAAAGAGCAAACAGAGGACTCTGGTTTCTAATCACAACCCCTGTTTACTTTACTGCAACCACTGTGAAAGAAGATAGAAAACTTCGCTTGATCATTAATCTACCCATTAACTCCCCCTTTGTATTGTCCATTGTGTCTTTTTTTTGTTTTTCGTTTTTGTTTATTTAAAATGTAATTAAGTGCAACCATGATCAGTCCTTTTATTATTAGTAAAAATGCTCCACTGAGATCGGCGGGTTTTGCTATGAAAGTCTGCCTACTAATGCCCTTCCTATCCTATTTTCTGCCTTCTTGCGTTTGTGCTGTGACTTTTGACATATGGCCAATGACAGAACGGTCATCTAAAAAAAAAAGGTCAAAGGTTTAGTTTGTGTCATCCATCATTTTCATCTTTTGAGATTAAGACACAACTGCAGATAAGATGTTCTGAGCCAAAGCATTTCACTCACATTAGTTTGTCAGCGTTTGTATTATTATTATTTTTTTATATATATATTTTACTCTCAAAGTCTTCCTTAGATCTTAGTTTACATTTTGTTATGGTTTTACTTATCTACTACAGTACACCCCCACTATTCATAAACCACAAGTAATTGAAACCACCCCCTAAAAATGTTAATAGTTGTCTAATGTCGATAATGAACTCTATAATTTATCATACAGAAAAACCATGATCCCAAAACACTTTAAAATAATTTTAAACTCATCTTACAACATTATGCTAAAAAATAAATAGCTTACAGACGTTTGAGCTTTTTAATAGCCACTCAGAAGTGAATAGGTGAATTTGTGCAAAGTGTGAATTGGTGGGCTTCACTTTACATGTTTGTTTCCTATTCACCTTATTTGCCCCTTAAAGTTTTTTTCCCCTTGTCACCTTGTTTTCTTTCACCTTTCCTTTTCACCTGGCAGACTATCTTTTTTTCTCTGTCCATCTCACACCTGTCTTGTATCCTTACCATTCGTGAGGCTGTAACCAAGTCAGCTTGGCTTTGTTTATGGATGCCAGAGCCAACAGGACATCCCTGTCTTGTGCAGCATGATTTCTGTTAGCAACTGAAATAAAAGTGACACCACTAACCTCAAAAGCCCCCAGGAGTTCAAACGGTTGACTGGAGAAAGAGGGATCGGAAAAATCCCCAAAATGTCATCCTGTAGTAAGCAAAGTGGGCGAAAACAGCGTTAAAAGCAGACTAAATAAGTTGCTTATGTTGTGCTTCTTCTTAGAAATCTTCTTAGAATATTTATTGTCATTGAACCGTGAGTGCAATGACAATAAATCTAACCAAGTGTTAAAATGCCCCATTGATTGCCAGCAAATACACTGGTATACGTTATTACATTATAATATAACTATTTCCATTATACTTATAAGTTTAAATGTGTTTCTTTTTAGGTTTACAGGTAAATTGTTTGGACCAGTCACAATAGTGACTTCAAGTGTTATAACTGTATTGCTATTGTTTCACATTCAAATGAAAACTTTGAGCACCTCTAGATCCCTCCGTTTCTACTGCCATCCCGTAATATGGCCTATGAATTGTCTTTGGCTGCAGAGCAGTGTGACATTTCTTGCATAGCTGATTCTAAAATCACTGAGCCATTTCTCTTTTCTTTTTATCTCCTCTTCTCGACCGTCTCTCTTTATTTGCTCAAAACCTAATCCCTAGACACTCGTTCAGTGTTACAAACTTGCATAAATTTTCCCCTCAATTTTTCTTTAAAAGAACTTTTAATAGCCTCGACTTTCTTTGAAAGAATGCCAAGCCTTTTTAGTGAAATACTACATAATGGTCAAGCGTTTTAAACTTAACATTAATCTTACAGAGTTCCTGACATTTAGTTAATAAATACTGCCGTGACTCTCCAAATAAGGTGTTTGTCGGCAGCGATCTGCTTTGTAAATTCTTAAAAACATGTTACTGTACTTGCTAAAAGTGATCTCTATTGCCCTCTTGATATGCAAAACCATAATTCATGAGACAGACAACCTTTAAACCACGATTAGTATATAACGTGGAAGTCATTTGACCTCCTCAGTTGAAAATTGTAATCACACTTTATTTGTAAAACCCTAAAAAGTCCCATATTTGGGCTATTTAGCCCACCATTAGAGTGACTCTCTAACATGGACTTAGTATAAAAGTGCCAATTTCATTACCAAAAAAAATAACTAAAACTCTGCAGTTTTGTCATATGCATGTCCAGAAAAGGCCCCTCGAACAGCTATTCATTTTGACCCAGTTTTGTATCAGCTTTGCTCATATTTGGCTAAGACCCCTTTCCTCTGATTGGTTGCCTCCATGAAGAAGACCCACTTGTGAGAGCACACGTGTTTGTTATGTTGACAGTGCTGGCTCGGGAGCAGAAAGGAAAGATGGAGATCTTCGCTTGATAAGCTCGAGAAATTCGAATGACCCGATTTCAGGTCTCTTGGCAGACAAACGTCTGGAACTCAGGAATGTGTGGACGATTTGAATTCATATTTCACATGTTTACTGAGGCACCATAGAGTCAATAGTACATCCCAAATACGATAAGAAGTTGGTTTGGTAAAATATGGCATCTTTAATCGCAAAATTCTCAAAGGGCTTCACAGGCCCACAGTTGGCAATGATTGACGACATCCCTTCATCGAGAATAAATCACTGTGCTCTTTTGAAGTTTGGTACGACATACTCTATTTGGAAAGTGCTTTACAGAACTGTCTCAGTGCAATTTAATATTCATGAATTTCTTGACAATGAAAATGATTCCATGCTCACATCTGAGAACAGTTTTTTCCTTTTATTTTTGGTCTATGTTATGTAAATATATGGGCTTTAACCATAGTTGGGAGGGGTTTTAAAATCCAGAATGGATTGAATTGGGGGTTGGCTGTCGACCACAGAGTGTTCCAGAGTCAAAAGTTCAGACCTGCTTTGGTTAACCACAACTGCAAACTAATTACAATGGATGAGTGTATGGCTCTTGTTTCTGTGTAGTGCACTCTATCAGTGTCTATAGCTTGCTACATAATCCCCTCAATTAGGCACGTACATTGTAAATTCTCCATGCTGTGCAGCCACATTCATTTCTCTTAGGATCAACCAAGATCTCTTCCTTCCTTTCTATTACATTATCCTTTGTTTTAAAGCGGAATCCCTAACTATTACTGTCAGGATGTTGGCATATTTTTCAAAACAAATCAAAGCCTGAAAGAAAAGAACTTTAAAAAGTTAGGCTTAAACCCCCATTAGAACACTATACCTGTTCAGTCGCTTGAAAGCTTTTTTATCCCACAATGATTGAGCTGATATCTTTGTCTCTCTTTTCTCCATCAAACTTTTAGGGAATGATTTGTTCTTGGTAGCAGTCCACGAGCTTGGCCACGCACTTGGGTTGGAACACTCCAATGACCCCACAGCAATCATGGCTCCTTTCTACCAGTACATGGACACTGAGAACTTCAAACTGCCAATGGACGATCTGCTGGGCATTCAGAAGATTTATGGTGAGGCTCGTTATTTTGTAGCAGTACTTTGTCCTCCTTAAAGCTGATATAACGTAAGGGTGGTCATATCAAATAGTGACATAAAACTTACAGAAACCTTCATAGAAGTGCAAAGATAGTCTTAATTTTTTTATATGATCATATATTTGCTGGATACTCTTTGAAATGCTTTTTTTCAGCAAATCTTCTGAATTTGCCTTCAAACTTTGGACAGGCAATTTATTTCGGAAAAACCCTTAAATGACACATTTCCTTTTTTTATGTTTTTGTCAAGCTCGTGAATTTGTAACAGAGTTGTCCCTCATAGCTGTTGAGACTGTAAACCAGTTACACTCTACTGTGATGACAGCAGGTGGTCACACGGGTGTCTGCACACTCTCCCTCTTTCTCTCTCTCACACACACACACGCACATGCACTCAAAAGTACCTGCCATCTGTTTACATGACCAGGGTACGTACCTTTGGCAGTGACAGACCTGGGCAAGGGATCGAATCACTCCTCATCCCTCTTGTGTTTTACTTCTCTCCCTCCACCTCTCTCTTGTACTCAGAGTTGAAGGGCAGGACAAGTGGCAGCAACTCCTCTCACGGGATTCCTTCTCTTTTTTCCTAGCTATTGGCTGATTTCCCTTTTTTTTCGTTCACATGGTAACACTCAATGTCGAATCTAAATAAGGTTAATGGTGGGACCTTCAGAGTCCAGATCAATGGGAAGTTGAGACTGAGGAGGAAAATTGGTATAACAAAAGTAGTGAGGCATGGTGAGTTGGGACAAGACTGATGGTTGGGTATGGAAGACAGCGTGTGAGATGAAAGGAAATTGGAGAGCGATTGGTTCAGTAGGCCCCTGCTCCAGTATGTGCCACTAATAATGTGTTTGCTTTGTCCACCACTGTGATGGGTAAAATGCAGAGGAAAAATTCCATGTGCATGTGTTCACGACAAATACATTTCCTTCTTCTTCTTCTTCTTTGATTGGTATTGGAATTGGTGTTACTGAAATCAGATTTGGCTGATGTACCCCACCTCTCACCCAGAGTCAGCTGTGATAAACTTCAGCTCACCCGCAACTCTCTAGGTGATATAGAAAATGGATGGATGGAATGAGAGTTGGCTCAAAGTTTTAAGTTGTGGGATGTGCTTGATGTTACTGTTGTGATGCGGATGTTTTTATTTCTTACATAAGATTCTGATCATTTTTACAAAAATTGCTTAATATTAATTCCCATAAATTCCCCCATTCTGAATAATACTATTGGATTAATTCGAAGCAGAATTACTGCTTTTTTTTTTTTTTCTTCTTTTCCAATCCCCACTCGCATCTTGAATCTTATTTTCTCTTAATACATGCAACTAATTGTTGCCATCAGAAGAGGGACATGAAAATGACTCATCTCATCACTTGATATTTTGTTTACATCTTACCACATGCCCTTAAACCTATTAAAGTGAGCTTTTTCATGTAATGTTTCACGAAAAGAGCGAAACCTTCTGTCCACTTACCTTATTCACTCGCCTACTCTCGGCAATGAATCTTTCAGTGGGTATGTGCAGGCGCTTGGTTGTGACCTGCATTGGACTGCATTGTATTGAACGTTAAAAGTCTACAGTGATTTTAATCAACAAACCATATCATGCTTACTTCATGAACACCATAAAAAACAAAACAGCATTCTTTCATTTAGACAATTGTGGCCAGTCTTGCATTGTGATTGGCTGTCAGCCTGGTTTAAATGCAATCTGCACTGCATGACCCCATTCAGCACTGAAAAATGCACCCAAGCATATTAAGGTCACTTCAGCCCTGCTTGCAAATGTTACTACAATTGCCATTAACTATAACTCTACGCTCGTGTGAAATGGAATTAACAGACTTTCAAGGTGATAGCTGCTTCACACTTGCTTCCCAGGCATAACGGTAGAGTCGTCAAGGAGTGCACAGTCACACGGCCCTTACAGATCAGCGCATTGAGATAATTAGATGTGTGGCAGTGCCAACGCTACATTGATGATTGCTTTCAACACAAAGGCGCATGGGTGTTGAGTCTCGGATGTAAAACTTCACACTCCACTACCGCACTGGTAGCATTCCATCACTGTTACTCTTTTGATACTACCTTAGAAAACAACAAATTTGCAGATCAACCCCCCATGTCACGTTTGTACCTTACACACAGGACAGACCTTATGAAGACAGAAAAAAGCAGACAATGATGACCAGTGCGTAAGGTGATTTTGTTTCTCCTGTTTGGACATCATGTAATCCAGTGGTATTGTGAGCCCAATATAGATGAAAACATTTTAATATCAAGTTGCCATGTGAGGACCTATGGAGCTGATGTCATTAGGCTGCTAACATATCTCGAAGCAGACTACATGAATACCAAGTGTAATTAAGGCTTAAACAGTTCACAGCAGTGAGATTGCACATTGTAGCCTCTGGCTTGGCATTCATTTAATCCTTCTAGGCATTCATTTCATGGATTCAAGCTATCAATTGAGCAAAAAATAAAAACCTTGGTGAAAAAATGTCACCACTCTCCATAACCTGCCAATGACCATATTTATGTTAAAGCTAATCCAAATAAATTGTGTATCACACGTTTTCTTGGAGTCACGTCTGATTTCATTTGCAGAAAGACTCCTCCGGGCTCCTTCCACACTAATAAGGTTTCTGTTTATTTTTGTTTGACTGCCATGAGTGACTTATATTCATTTGTTACACTCACTAAACTGTTCTGTCTTCTCTTGATCACAAGCAAATACACCTCAAGATTTGCCTTTTGGCATATGCTGCGAAAACTAAGCTTGGACTGATTATGGTTTTGGTTGGGAAATAAAAAACAAAAGAGACAGCCTCAGTTGCCTCTTTGCTTCAGAGTATACATAACTGTATTAATCACCACACAAATGGAAATTAGCTTTTTGGTGTGTTCCAACTTCGTGGTTCATAATGAAACAATTATACAGTGGATCAAAAAAATCTGTATATTATTTAGCTTTTACGAAAATGTTAACTTTTCATGGCACAGCGATGTTTCCAGTTTACGCCTGTGAGTGTCCATCTGATTGATCTCCCCCCATGTTTACGTAACTGCAGTGCCATTTGGCTCCTCTAATCTGGGATGTATTTCACAGGATTAAATTCAGTCAGTGAAAGGAATCCCTCTCATGTAAAACAGACGATAAGTTTTGTGGACTGGAAGATGTCTGTGCTCCTCTTAATCCACTTATCGGCCTGTCATTCAATTAGTTTGATGTAGTCTGTTTTCCGTCTATTCCCTGTAGATTACCTCCTTCCCTTAAACAATTGCTCTTTCAGTTCCTTAATCTGTTTCTCATTCACTCATTCCAATAATAATTTGAATCATTAGATCTGTTTTACATTCATTTTGAAGGTTTACAATAACTTTATAGGCAATTACTTATGGTTACTTGTTATGATTATGTGGATAGAAGGGGATATTGTTTTCCCCTGTTCTTATCTTTTGAACCCAGTTAACATCATATCCTCTTTTTCACATTCATAGGGAATGTTATCTGTGCACCATCACGTGTTCAATTATTTATACTTGCAACCCACTCATGGTCTTCCTTTCTACCGCTCTCTCTGTACTCTCCGCATTTATGTTCTTCAGTCTCTGCTCTCATGTTATTCATGAATAATATTGAGCGATGCCAAGACAGGGGTAAAATTTGAGAGAAATGTCTTTTTTTATTTTCTCTAGGGCCTCCTGACAAGCTCCCACAGCCCACCAAGCCTTTGCCAACAGTGCCCCCTGCTCGCTCTCACCCCCCATCAGATCCACGCAAACCAGACCGGCAGACCAGACCTCCAAGGCTGCCTCCCGGTGATAGACCATCCCACCCCAATTCTAAACCTAACATTTGTGATGGAAGTTTCAACACCTTGGCAATACTAAGGAGAGAGATGTTTGTCTTTAAGGTAAACAAAAGACTGGGATGTCAAACAAAACAATGGCAATATTGTGTCTACTTTGAACCTCAGATCGGTTTTCATACCCTTTTACACTGCACAATACCAGCTCATCTGTGCTCGACTCTCCTGTCGGTTTTCAGGAGTCACAGGAAAACTGCGAAAACCATGCATCAGTCAAAAGACGTCATGAATAATTTTTAGGCGCGTGTCCTCAAATACATTTATTACATAATTACGACGACACATTGATTACAAATCATCAATATACTATATCGATTTCAATCGCAAATAGCTATTAGAGTGATGTAAGTAGCGTAGTCATGGAAAAGAGGCATAAGGGGCCTTAACATTCCTGAGACACATTTCACAGTAACACATGGCAAGTTATTTGAAGGCAGTTTTGTTTTATATTATCCATCATATTTCAGGTCCAGTCTAACTACGGGAAATTAAAAATCTGCGCTCTGCTGGTCTGCGGTTCATATGACCTACAAGTTTAAGAAATCGAACATGTCACATCTGTCTAGATTCTAGAACATAAACAGTTACATGTTTAAAGATATGATGAGCCAAAGCAGCCTAATGTGTAATTTCCTTATAAAAAAAATGCATATTTATCTTTTTTTGTGTGTGTTTGTTTTATTGTTTCTTTTGATACATTAATGTAGCTAGTCCACATTGATATAGTTTTGGTCAATGGTCATAATTTTTATTTTTTTTTAAAAATCGTTTTACCTCTAATGCCATCAAAAATAAGCTATTTTTCATGTTACTCTGGGCCAAGTGACAAAGCACTTGGACAAAATGGACACAAATGGGTATTCCAGTCAAAAGAACCACTATGCATGCTACCACAGTTGCACTTTCTTTCACAAAGCAGTGTGGCTTTTACCCCAGCACGAGAGAAAACCACACGTCCCTTAATCCATCCTTATTCTTGGTCGAAGCTTGTGAGCGCTTCAAGCAGTAAGGAACACAGAAATACCTTGGGGCAACACACAAAGCAGCCCTGTGTACTGCTCACAGAGGATAAAGAATGCCTCTCATGCTTTATGTGTGACGTTTTTTTCTTTTTTTTTTTTTTTGGCGGGGCTGGTGGTTATAAATAGTATTAATTTGTTAAATACGAGTCTTGTGGAACTAAGAAGAAGAAGGCTTTGTTTCACACCCATTGTGTTTTTTATGACCAAAGATGATAAATCCTGTTTTAAATCTACAGTAGATTATGGTTTTACAGTAACTATATATCATAGTCAGTGCCCATAGTAGCCTATGTGTATTCGTCAGTCTGGAATGATGTCATCTTCTGACTGTAGTTGTCTCTTTGTCAAGTGTCTTTACTTTCTCACTGTTCATTACTCTGAAGTTAACTTCTTGCTTACATTGGGTGATGAGCATCATGGGAAAGCTTCTGCAAAGCTCAAATGTTTTGATGGAAAAAGGGAAGAAACAATCTGAGTAAATACTGGGATATGATGCAACAAACAAACATTGGTTTACACAAATTGTACTTATGGTCAGCATAAGAAGGAGGGGGAAAGCGGGAATTTCAAAATGAAATGCATGCTTTAGTATTATTTTTTAAGCATATTTCACAGAACATACTGCAGGTTTGCTTGGCTCCATTTACATATTATTAGAAATTTGAATTTGAGTCATAATTGTCATTAGTTTCATGGTTTTTGCCATAGAAATGGTGGTGTTCTTCACTTTACCCCGCAAGTGGTTATCGATTTCAATACCTACTTAATGTTTCATCAAAGATTCACATTCACATTGTTTTTATTTCATATGTATTTCATAATAAACTATTTCTCATGATTAATCAGGCATAAGGCAAGATTTAAAACTTGAGTGGGGGGATTAATTCCCAAACATTTACTACCGTTTTAAGAATTCACTGATTCCAATAAATCCTTACTCAATTGTGTTATCCTCTCACAAAGCTTAATAGTCCTTGTGGGAAATTATATTATAATTATATTACATTTCAGGAAATATGCGGTAGCCATGTCTACCTACTATGCATGGAAAATAGCAGAAAACATTGTTTATTATAATAATATGCTTCACTCTGTTCTCAGTATTTATGCTGACAACAGCCTGTTTTATAGACTAGTTAAATTACAAAACTAGGTGAGGTTCATGTAAGGTTCACAGATGGTGGTGTAAAGCCAAGTGGTTTAGTGCTGCAAGTTAATGCTGAACCACGACGACGAAATGACAAAGCTAGCACTTTCCTTGACTGTCATTGCATCGTCACTGTTAGATGAACCTGCGCACCACAAAGTACACTTGAAGCTACAATATCCGGTGTACATTACAAATGCTGTGTAGTAGTAGTGCAGCTCGACAGTTACTAGGCTATAGGTTCCTAAATAGCTGTTCATTCCGTCTTAACCTAGTTTAAAATGTATATCTCAACAGAGAAATATTATTGAGAAAATCTGCATTTTTATTTTATTTACTCTGACTTGAACTTTTGGTGAATCTATTTCTACAATTTCAGATTGGCTGATGAAATAGTGTTTAAGCTTTCTTGACTGAGCTTTCTTTTCCTAGAGGGAGTATAAGATGTTGGGGTGGGGAAAATCATTTTTTTCACTTTTATAAAGTCAAGCGGCTTCAGAAAGGTCAGATTTCAGAGTTAAATCTGTTTTCAATTACTCTGCTGTTCCTTATGCAAAGGAAAATGTGGATCAGTTGCAATCTATGGAAGCTGTTAGTTTAAAGGTAGTGAGGCAGAGGATCAGAGAAGAAACTAAGAAAGTTAAGGAGAGAGAACAAGGTTAAAAGCAAAGAAATGGAAGAAGTGTCCAGTGCAGAGTCCCAAGGAAACAATTGGCTTAAAAAGTCAGAGAAAAAGAGCAGCAGAGAAACTTGTTTAATCAGCTATTGATGTAGCTTTCTTTGGGTGTGTGTTTGCCTCCTGTTTCACATCAATTCAAAATCTCTTATTCCTGAATGTATAATGTGTTCAGAAGATGTGATGAGCTGTTTTCTGCCAAAGGGTTGGACTTCTTGAGCGAGTCCAAATGGCCTTCACAGCTGGGTCTCCCCTGGCTCTCATTTTAGCATCAAGTTTCATCCCTCATCAAAAAGACACACCTTCCACTCCAAAAGGAAATCTGAGATGCTGCGATTCCAAACACTCCCGACATTCACATGCACGTGACTTGATGCCCCCCACACCCCTGCATGTTCTTGAACTTCTATGTGTATTGCAACTGATGTGCTATCCAGGAAATCTCAAAATGCATCTGATGGTTCCTAAGAGGACTTTGACATAAGAATGGAAACAATTTGGCCTGGAATGTACAGTTTCACATTTTATAATTTATTTTCAGCAAGGGAAACCTTTATATACGATATTGTTCCTAATTGCAGTTGTACGGTAATCAAAAATGTTAGCGCCGTACCTAGGACAGTTTCCGAACCTTTCCATTAAAACAGGACAGAATGTTCTTATTCTAATGAAGTTCCACATTCTTGAAACCCAATGTATCTTATGTTACTGAACATTTTACTGTATGTCCTTCTCCCGTTCAGAGCAAAAGCAAGACTTTGTGAGGTCATAGCAAGCAGGCTACTGTGTGTTTTAACATTGTGCTTATCAATTTCCGATAAGTAACTGGCCTCAACAGGCAGAGAGAAACAAATACAAGACCTGTGGAGCTCAGACGTTTTTTTATTTGTATTGTTTTTTTATTGGTAAAATCAATCAGTCAATGTTGGATCTTGGCACATTTCAATCAAATATCATGATTTGGCAAGTTCATCTACTCCAAAACAAAGGAAGAACATCTAATTTGATATAAAAGAGTAGAAATTAAATTCGACACAAATAAAATCAAAGCAAAAAAACCATAACCTTCTTGGCTGAGATAACTTAACATTCACTGCCAGCCTTCCCGGTTAACATGGATATTTGACTTCTAAAGCCGTCAATGGCAGTGAATCTGTTAATAATAATAGCTCATACTTGAAAACGGTCATGTTTTTGTCTTTTAGGACCACTGGTTTTGGCGAGTAAGAGATAATGCTGTAATGCCAGGATACCCCATGCTAATCAATGTTTTCTGGAGGGGTCTGCCACCTAAAATTGATGCGGTCTATGAGAACAGTGAGGGCAAATTTGTTTTCTTCAAAGGTAAGGCTGTTTCTTTACTACCACCACTATTTTTCATCCCCACTTTATGTGTGTGTTGTTCACATCAGGGTCCTATGTTGTCCACTTTGAGTTAATACTACAACAAACATTCTTAGATAAGTTTTATTTGAGATGTTTTATTTTAGAAACTGTGTGGCTGTTCTTATGTGTCTCTTAAAACAAAAACAGACTCCTGTCTCTATATGCATCTTTGTTCTTTGTCGTCACTGAGGGAACTCACTTGATCTTCCTTCACTATAACTCAGGAAAGATTAAAGTAATGTTTTGCTCACTTGGTTGGAAAAGCCAACGTAATCCCCAAGCTTTGACTTTTAATAATGTTGATACTGAGCTTAGTCCCTGTGGTATTAATGTCTCTCTTTAAATCTAGCTCAAATTAATATAGTCTTGGAAATTACTTTCACGGCAGTTATATTGTCTTTTTTAAGTTTCTATTTTATCCGAATCAATATGCATGAAGCCGAAGCTTATGTAGGCAATGAAAGCACACTGGCAAACAAACTACAAATCTTCACTCAACCCCATTGCTATTTTCAAAAACCAACAAATCCTGGACCCGCACACTACTTGGGCAGTGTGCGCCAAACGCTTGTCTGCCTTTTCTCCACCCTGCTATCTTCCCAGACTGACTAACAACAGGATTGCTACATTTAATGCCAGTGTATGGCCTTTTGACTTGAAATACAGAACTAATTTCCCAGGAGTCGTTCTTTTGTCTCTCCGCATTCAGAAGGATAGGTTGTCCGAAAAACAATATACAACACTTTCATTCCTGACGTTGACAAAATACTCAAAATAGCCTTTTGTTGTACATTATTTTAAGTGCATCATTACATTTTAAACAATTGCAATGATGAAGCCTTTAGGCTGTGACTGGTTTTTAATGCACCATACAGCAGGTCAGTGTAGAGGCACTAGTGGTATACAGTACATTTGAAACAGAAGCAACCCCTTATCATACTCACTTTCTCTTCGAAGTCATCAAATGTGATTTGCATACACATTTTCTCATAAAAAAATGAATTTGCAAATGGGTTTGTCTTTCTGAGATGAAACCAAACAATTTCTTCTTCAATCTAGCCATCAACGGTCGATACCTTATAAGACTATTGCATGGGACTTTGTTTTCAGAACAACTGTCGGCGTGTCTTTTAAAAAAATGTCTTTCTTTTGGGGGTGGGTAGCGGATTTAATCTCAGGGTGTGGTGTGTTATTTGTGTGTCAGGGCCAGAGGAAGTGTGACATTGATTGAGTGGGTCTATGTGAGGGAGAGAGGTTAAATGAATTTCCTCTCCAAAAAGGGGCCATCACTGGTCTCAGTGTGTGGAGCAAATACCACTCATTCATTTACTCTTTTTGGATTATGATCATTATGGCAACAATTTTACTACAGTTAGTAATTCTGTATACTGTACTACATATTGCTTCCACTGATCACATGGTTTCCTAAAATATTCCAGATTCTCCACATTTCAGAAATGTACACATACATTTTTAGTCTTTGTTGTGAAATGTTTCATCCATCCATCCATTTTCCATACCGCTTTATCCTCACAAGGGTCACGGGCGTGCTGGAACCTATCCCAGCCATCCTCGGGCGAGAGGCGGGGTACAACCTGAACTGGTCGCCAGCTAATCGCAGGGCACATATAAACAAACAACCATTCGTGCACACATTCATACCTAAGGGCAATTTAGAGTCTTCAATCAACCTACCGTGCATGTTTTTTTTGGGATGTGAGAGGAAACCGGAGTACCCGGAGAAAACCCAAGTAGGTGCGGGGAAACATGCAAACTCCACACAGGCGATTTGAACCCTGGTCCTCAGAACTGTGGCCACCGTGCCGCCGTGAAATGTTCTATTTTGAAATGTTTCATACACTAACTAATGCATCGTTGTACTCATTAGTCAAACTAAATAGTTAAACAAGGACTGAGCTGTAGGTAAGATACACAGATATAAAACGTTCTATATCTTTTGTTCATTCCGCCCCCTACCATTATCAATAAGCCCGTTCTCGCACACAATTTTGCCTGAAACACTCCGACCACCCCCTCTTCCTGCTCTTCAGCCCACCACCTCCAAGAGTGACTAAGAAAGTCACGTCCTGGGGTCACACTGTCAAAAGTGTGGAGTTTTACCTAATTACTCCGCAGGAAGGAGAGTTCACTACAGAGAGAAACTTGGGGAGGAGAATCAGAGAAGGGAAATAGAAAATGTAAATGTGTACATATATCACATAAATACAAGTAAGCCCTAGTTTTGTGTGTGCCATGAATCTACGCAAACTAAATGGACAGTTGCTGCTTTCAGAAGTTTTTTTTTTTTTATTTATTTATTTTTTTTAAATTTTTATTCAAAATGTGACCATAATTTAAATGAGGATAGGATACTAATACTACTGCTTACGATCAGTAGGATACTGAATCGAGATGGGAACATTTTCAGAAGTACATTTGGGGGCGTTTGAGCAAATCGTAAAACAAAGTTTACTGAAGTTATGAAATAAGGGTAATTTCTCTCATTACTTGGTTTTACAGCAATGTGCATCAGAAACTGTATATTGGGAGTAAACATGACAAATAATTTAACATTCCAGAGTAGATCATCACTCATACTATCGTTATTGAAACTCTAACACATCAGGGCTACTTATTTTTATCTCCTCGCAGTTTTTTCTAGCAATTCCCATAGTATTTCAAAGCAAGAGCAGGAAGAAGTTGTCACTTTGTGTGTCCTATTTTGAACAATGGAAACATGACAAGACACAAGGCAACAGGTTTACTGCTTGGTATTTACGCCAAAGCTTGTGCTCGCCGTCCTTGTAAATTTGCCCTTCTTGTGTATTGAACCTGGAGGGTAACTCACGATGTTGTTTGTCCTTCCTTCTCGCTATAAGTTTCTTGTTATTTGTTTTGCAGGGAAGCAATACTGGGTGTTTAAGGACACGGTGTTGCAGGCCGGTTACCCTAAGGACATCACCCAGTATGGCCACGGCATGCCGGCTCAGAGCATCGAAACGGCCGTGTGGTGGGAAGATGTTGCTAAGACCTACTTCTTTAAAGGGGACAGGTAACAATGGCTATGGGAGATGTTCAAGTAATATTCAATTGTGACTCCACCCCTTAGTTCCTTTGAATTTCTTTGAATTATGTAGCACACCAAGACATTTTAGGCTATAGTCTTCTTCTTTGTGGTAACAGTTTATGGAACATCACTACATCGCTCGCAGATAAAAATGGGAGATGAAGGTTTTTTGTCTACGGGTGTATGTGAATGATTCAAGCTTTGAGCAGAAAGTACCATCTGTTGTCAGCTGTTTTTAATCTGTCGTTCATAGCAACACACGTCCTTGCTTTCGGTATTTATTTATTTTGTATTCATTTTTTGCTTGTTTTCAGGTACTGGCGCTACAATGAGGAAATGAGAACCATGGACCCCGGCTATCCCAAACCCATCACCGTGTGGAGAGGTGTGCCTGAATCGCCACAGGGGGCCTTTGTAGATAAAGCCAATGGTATGATCTGTCCTTCCTGATACTCTAATTTGGCAGCAGCAGTACTGTTCATGTGCCAGCTTCTATGGATTTCAAATGGTCATTGGTTCACTCTACAGGAGGTAAATCAGGGTAGCATTGATTTGAAACTTGGCCCAGTTATTTTTACATTATGTTGTAGCAGTTGGCATGTGTCCTCACATTTCAGAATTAGAATATTTGTCATTGCGCAGTGGCAGTAGCAAATGGAATATGAAAATATTTCATCCTACTCAATAATAATTTTTCCAAATTAATTTGTAAGCCAACTATTTCTCACCTTGCTCAGTTGAAGCAGGAGGAACAAGACCACCACTGGGTCCGTTTTCCAGTTTTAGGCAGTTGGCCTGAATCAAGTGTGGGGAGACGATGTAAAACTTTCAAAACGGTTACGTATTGAGCCCCTCAATAGTTTGGAAACGGGAAAAAAAAACATTTTAGGGTTTGGACCCCGATTTGGCAGCACCTGGGTGGAAAAATCAGGGCAGGTGGTGCTGAACGCTCGGGCCATCTGTCCTGTGGATCAGCAGCCAGATTCATAGCCCAATATTTCTGCCGCTGAGGCCAGGAGGAGCGTGAGCATGAAGGGTGGTCGGCGTGGCTGATTGGTGCCCACATTCATCACATGCACGCTCACTTTTGAAGCAGACACGGGTTGGTGTCGAGTCACGTTCATGTGAGATTGACCCAGATAATGGAGCATAATTGAGTATACGTACATGCCATGTGTCTATATACTTATGTGTGAGAAAGCAGGTTTTATATTATGGCGCCCTGGAACCATGTCGTCCTGGAAATAACCCACAGTAGCACCTCCTGTGTCATTTCTCAAGCCACTCCGTTTTAATATTCATGTTGCATTTCTGTGTGAATAAAGTATTTGCAGCAACACATGAGAGATTAGATAAGTTCAGCAGAGTTAGTTCTGAGTACATGAGTGTTATCATTCAGGATGAAGATTTAAAAAAAAAAATGGAAGTCATTACAGTTAAAAAAATACTCCTACATCCAACGTCATTAACTTTTGCAACGATTAGATTCAGTCTAAGTCACCGCTCCATTATGTTGCTTTATTGTGAGACTTTCTGACTTCTTTAAGATGCATGCCCCAGCTACAGGTGGTCCATAGGCTGGAGCTAAAGTGCTACTTTTATGGAAATTCTGGTAATAGTAATTTAATCAAAAACACGAACGTTCAGTCGGATATACTTCCTGTGCAGTTTGCAAATGCAGCAGTGTGGCAGTAATGCTGTTGCTGTAGAATTAAGTTTTTTAAGAATTCGTCTGTGATGTGATGGATGTAGAGTGTGTGGCCTCGATAGCCTTGTGGCCCTGTTGTAAGTAGTGTGCTGTGTGCATGGGACAGGAATCCATTGAGATTGGTAGAAATTTAACAGAATTTGCATAAAATCTGCTGTTTTAACCAATCTTGTATTGCAAAATGAACATAAAATAAACAAGTTCATTATCCAAATTCTCTTTTATAGACCTACCAGAAATGTTGCACATTTTTAGTTTAATAACGTAAATTCCCGTTAAAAGCTTTCAACTTTTAAACGGTAGTTACAGCAATTCATTATGTGTGGATGTTTTTTTTTTTTTTAAAGCTCACAAGTTCATCATATCATTTATCTGCTTCTGTCCACTCATAAACAACTGAGGAAAATAATTGATATTTTCAGTATCTGTTTGTTCATATGCGCAAACAAATAAATTCCAAACTATTAATGAGCACGCATTCACATAGAAACACAATTTATTTCCCCCTTGTTTATGAGAAACTGTGTCACCTGCCCACCATTTTTAATAAGTCCTGAGTCCAATCTCGTTCGCTCTATTTACATTCAGAGTATTTCCATCCTCATTTTCCTTGAAAACAGCAGGCATGAATAATAAATAGCAAGTCAAGCTGTCACATGCAGGGTAAAGACCCAGTTTTACATGACATATATTTTCAGGGATATTCTGTAGTCAACTTAAAAATGCATAAGAATGAATTCTATCAAATAAAAAAAAAAAAAATCTTCATTCCTGGTTTAGAGTAGACCAAACTTGCTATCATTAAATCAACTAAATTCATATTCAGACGTGCGTGTTCTAATGAATATACGTACATTGTGCACAGAAAGGAAATATTTTTGTTTTATCTTCACTCAACATTTGCACTGCTGTCTTCACAAATAATTCCACAGAGGGACAAGTGTTTCCAAGTGAATTCTTCCTCCAGGGGGTTTGAATCAAAGATGAACACTGACTCGTTGTGACTTTCTTGTTTGCGTGACACCAGGACAATTGCCCACTCATTCTCAGAAAGAAACAAAAACTGAGTGTTTGAAAAACACCAGAGCAGCTTGTTTGTGGATGACATTTTGTGCTTTGGTGTAATATTAGCTTTGGGGTTTGACTCCCGTTTTTTTTAATGAGCTTTTTTAATTAATCTCCAGGGACAATGCTGCTTAACAACACTGCTGACAAGTGCACAGTGGCTCAACTGCAAAGTCATGCACAGTTCACTGTTGCTGAACTTGTTAAATTATTTAAGCTACTTGAGATGTGTGCCTGTGTAAACACAGTGGCAGATAACCTTCATATAGCTAAACCATCCAGGCAACATTCCTTCAGCATTGTTAATTTAGAGAGCCAATATTGCAGTTGACCTGCAATATTGGCTTGTTGGCTTACGGGTATCACTTAACATAAAAATTGTTGGAGGGTTTTGTCAGTTATTCCTGCTGTGAAATTTATATTCATATTTCATATATATCCTTGTATTCAGTTGAGATGATCATTGAAAATGTTGTCCTTAACCCATGAGACGAACAATTGCATATTGATTAGTCCTTATTTTATAGAAATGTATCTTCTTATAAAATTTGTTATTGTGACAGAACGCTGATCTGAGTCAGTTGAAGTGATTTTATTAATGCGATAGCAATGCTGTCATCAACAAATATGCAAAATGGACAAAAAAACTTTGCATTAGGATGCACAAACCAACTTTTGGAGAGCTGGGAGAGAGGTTTTGTTCTGAGTGACAGCGCTTCTTTATTATGTGGTTCTCAGCTTCGATTAGCTGTTACATGACATTTATACTTCACTTAAGTTGAACAATAGTAGCAGCAAGTTACGGTAACTATTGTATTGCTACAGCAACAAATCTAATGAGAAGACAGTACAGGGGGTCCTTGGTTTCCGATGGTCCCGACGTACGAGGCTCCGAGGTTACATCGCCCAATGGCACAAAGAAGGCACGCTCAGTTAAAAGATGGATGAATGGTTGGACGGATGAAGTTTCATTTGGGACAGCATGGTGATGCAGTGGTTAGCACACAGCCTCAAAGTCTTGATATCCAAGGTCAGAATCTTGGATCAGGCTCTCCTGTGTGGAGTGTGTGTCTCGGGATTCCCCCATGACCAACATGCGCATGTTTCGGCAGGAACCGCTGCAAATGTGGTGGGAGCACACACGAGCTCCCACTTGAACACCCCCCAAAAAATATGCACCTTTATGGCATGTATGTACCAGTACAGTTTGACAGTTTCAAGATTTCTACCATTCCCACCATTTTCCTTGATCTAACACAAACTGGTAAAAGCTTAAATCCACTTCAGTATATGGACAGCCTCAGTGTACACAAACTTTGTAGCACCTGTACCAAATATTTTCGTTTTTGTGTATTGTGGGTTACTTTTGAAAAAGTTATCAAATGGTAGGGTGAAAGACATTGTTCAGAGCGTTTTTATTGCTGTCAAAATAAGTACAATTTCACCTGAACAGTAGGTAAGGGTTAAATTAGGTGTATGAATCTTGGATTTGCAAGTGATTGTGGTCATACCAATCCTTTTAACACTTGTGACTATTGTCTCTTTCTGCCCCCCTCAGGTTTCACCTACTTCTACAAGGGGAAGGAGTACTGGAAGTTCAACAACCAGTTCCTCAGAGTGGAGCCGGGTTACCCGCGTTCCTTCCTTAAGGACTTCATGGGCTGCGACTTAATGCCGGTGGACCCGGGGCGCCCGCCCGCCGGCGACGGCAACACGGACGTGGTCATCGAGCTGGACAACGAGGCGAACACGGTGAAGGCGGTTGCCATCGTCATCCCGTGTGTGTTGGCGCTGTGCCTGCTCGTGCTGGTCTATACTGTGGTGCAGTTCAAAAGGAAAGGTACGCCACGCCACATACTTTACTGCAAACGCTCCATGCAGGAATGGGTCTGAAGCATTAAGAGAAGAGAACGGAAGTGGACGGCGGCACTCTATCCTTTGAAGGATGATGTGGACATTTGAAGCCACGTCCTCTTTTGTTGGCCGATCAGACCCACAGCTGGCCTGCCAATTGGCCCCTTACACACAAGGCATGACCTCCGGACAAGATGACTGTTGAATCAGCTTTTTTCACTTACAAGGGGAGCAGAGGGACACTTTGTGGGGACTGCCTTCCCTAAAATGACCTTCAGACAGTTAGAAAATAAAAACAACTTGAGGTCCGTTTCGTTTTGTATCTCCTTTGCCAGACTGCTCTTAATCAGAATCAGAGAGGACTTTCAGCGGGACACACAGGCAAGTCATTGTCATCTGTCATATCAGGTGTCAGGACAAAAAAAAATAAAATAATAATCTGATTTCTGTGCCCCCCACTCCAAAAGAAAATTACACTTCTTTTGTTTTGTTGTTGTTGTTCTTTTAATTTTCCAATTTCATTTGGATTCTTTAAGGAGGTCGTCACTGTTCCCTTTAAAATGTTCCCGAGGAAGAGACCAAACTAAACCAAATAAAATATCTCCAAAGAGGATCTCTTATCTTTTTTCCTTTACGTTTTCAGATTTCATTTTGTCTTCATTTGATCCCTCTTTCCCTCCTCTGCATCCATGCAGGGATTAAGATTGGGAGCTCTGACTGTTGTGGCAAAAATTCTGCAATATTTTAACTCGCCTTAATTATACTTAATATTTCTTGCTTTGTTTTGCTGTTCTGTTGCGTTTTTTATTTTTTTATTTTCTATACTGCTCCTCGTTCGTTTTATTTGTATGAGAAGCAACTTTAAAAGCTTCTTGTGATTTGGTATTTCTGGATTTTATTACATGACCCAGAATGCTCAGCACTGGCTTGCTGAGCTCTTCTGGACAATCTAGTCCGCTTGTATTCAGAGTAATGTTATTATATGTAGGCGGTCCCTGGAGTAAATACTATTTTGTCATTTATATTTGTTGCTGTTAAAGTTTTATCATTTTCCTGTGGCAGATTTCTGGCAACTTGAACATCTTTGGATTTATTTTTTTTATTGTCTTTTGTCTTAAAGTGCCCCTTTTATTTTGACAAATTGTATATCCAAAAGTCATTCTCTCTGTTTGTTTTTTTTTGTGAATGGATTTCTTTGAAGAAATCCTGTCTACTGCCTTTTTTTGCGAGATTTCTCATATCCCTGAATGCTGTCTTCTTTCTGTCCAAGGACCCGAAAAGTCAAGATCAGTGCCTGTGTCAGCATGCATGCAAGCTTTTACAACCACACATCTGCTCAACGTGGCTTTCTTCTCCTTAAAAGCCAGGAGGCCTTTTTTAACCTATGTTTTTTTTTTAGAATATGTTACCCAATTCCCACCCTACAGGTACAGGTAAATCTAAAACAAACATCCAATAGGATCATGTAGGTACATTTGGGAAGATATTAGGCAATCTATCCAGTTGGTCGCATCAACAGATCAACTTTTTAATGTGCTTCTGAATGTCTGTTTTCATGATCGCATAGTCTTCTTTTCTTTTCTGGTTAAAGCAAATGGAACATCTCAAATTTCTTTTTCGTGTAAGTCTTTGGGACAAAAGAGAAAAATGTCCTGACAGAATGAATAAATTGATCAATCCATGATTCAAAGCTGCCTTGAAACTGTTCATCTTTTTTTAACTATGTATGACTATATCACTACAGCGGATCCTCGGTTTACGTGGTTCCCAACGTACGTTTCGAGGTTCTGAACGGCGTGCAAAGAATTAGCTTTTGCAGCGGCGTAAGAATATGTCACCAACCAGCACAAGAAGACATGCTCAATCAATCCGGTTTTTATTTGAATATTTATCTTTAGCCTAGAAGTGCGTTTCATACAAAGATGTACTGTAACTATACGTTAGTGTAGGTTCATAATAGACAAGGTCATGTTCCGACTTGCGTGCAAATTGGGGTTATTGTCGCCACCATACAAACAGAATTCAGTCATAAACAGAGAAGGAGGTTGTTTAAAATCTATGACGAAAATTTAAGTAACAATTTTTTGGTACTAGTTATTTTAGTTTGAGTATGTATGTAAATTTAATTTATGATTTATATGGCAGGAAATATTAAGGAAAGTCAAGAAGAATCTTATCAGCAATCTATCACACAATAACAACATAAAGTACGTACTGCTTACTGGCTAGTCAGTCCATTATGTAAACACAGCTGAAGTAACACAGAGATACCGATGTGCTAACTTCACGAGCCTAAGTAAATTTACAGTGTTCACTTTAAACCATGAAGTCAAAGCATTGGGACATTACCACTCTTTGTTGTCTTTAACAAAATAATGCTGCCTTAAGTCGTGGTCTGCGAGGATGTAGGCCTTTGCTGACACCGTGTTCTTTTTCCAACTTCATTTATGCTCCCGGTGACCCTGTCATATTTGCAAATTAAGTGTGTTCACATTCATTCCTGAAAATCCATTTTCAACCAGCTTAAGGTTACAGGTGCGCTGGACCTGATCCCAGCAGGGTGAGAGGTGGGGTACACCCTGGACTTGTCACTAGTCAATCACAGGGCACATATAGTAAAGTCGAACAATCTTTTTACCCGAGTTCTGATGGAAACTTTTGCAATCCTAGCCAGCAGCAAAGCTATCTGATTCTGTTAAAAAAAAAAAAAAAAGGCATACGTGTTGTTGTGAGGCTGAGAGTTCAACCGTGTACTGTTAAAAGTTGATAAGTAGATCGTAGATAAAATGGGTACTCTGGCCTTATTTGGTGATTTATCACATGTTGCAGATATGTACAGTTAGAAGAGGTTGAAGTCAAGACGTCTTATTGACTAACAATTTCCCCGTGGAATAAAAATGATATACTTGACTGGACTTTACAATGATCTATGTTGATACACTATATGTTCCTGTGTATCCAAGTGTATTGTTATTCCATGTATTCCGTGTTGCATTTCAACCGTGTACTTTGCATAGCAGGCTCAACGCAAGAGCGGCTGCTTGCGCTGACTCACATTGGCCAGGCATGTTATTCTATGGGGCTATTTTGGTCAGACCTCCTCCTTATCCTGCTCTTCCTCCTGCTGCTGCCATTGGCTTAGAAATTGAGTGATTACAACAGGAACTGAAGGAATAAGCTAAACCATTCCGGTACCCTGCTTAATGGCCCCCTCCTATGTTAAGGACCATTTATCCTAGCGGTGGTTATTAGCGCCGCTCAGTGCAGCGCCTCAGAGAGTCTGGTTGAAGGTTAGCCAGGGTCAAACTGTCGCCTTGGCCTGTAAAATGAAGGAGAAGGAAAAAAACAATGCGGAGAGATGGATGATTGTTAACGTGCACTGTGTCAGTAACTGGAAAGCTGCTAGAGCAACGCCGTCTGGTCGCGTCCTACAAATGCTTCTGTTTTTTACATCGCAACTTTAACTGTGAAGTTTCTCAGCGCCCATTAGTACACCGGACCATTTTCTAAAAGCTGCAATATACGGCAAGTAGACAAGTGCCCATGTCTACTTTTAGTTCAGCACTGTTTACTTTATTTACTGTAGTTTCAGGGCTCTAAGTGCAGCCACCCAGAGGTCCGTCAAAGTTACAAAATCCGTACTCGCCATTGGCCCAGCAGTATGTAGGACAGTATCAGGGCTGGCTCCTTGCATGAGACAGGACCACCCTCTCAAGGCTAATTTCAGCCAGACAAATGGTTAGCAAAGTATATTATATTTCTTGATCCTTGGGGTACTTTGATGAAAGCCAGTTATTAACGCAGCTGTTTTTTTTCACAGCATTTAAAATGACAGACTTCTAACTAGGATATTAACTTACTCAAAATTTGCTGAGATGCTCTCATCTGACAATGATAGCTAACAACAAAGATTATATTGACATTAATTTGTCATAAAACGTCGCAATTTCTCTTCAACTATATTTCATATAAATTGGTATATAGATACATATATCATGATATCATCTTTGTATTATGATAAAAAGAAATAATAATGAAGGCTCTGAAAAATGGTCATGTATATTATTATATCCCAGTCATACGCTATTGTTTTTTGCTTTTGTTTTACAGGAATGCTTTAATACAGGATATTATATGATATTTACCAAGAATTATTTCTCCATTGGAAGTATTCTGTCACTAATTAAGGCTAACTTTAACATTCGTTACTCCTTTAACATCCCCAAAAATCTTCCTACTTAAAAGTAACACAGTCATATTCAATCTATCCATCTGTTTTAATTGGTCAGTCAAATGAACAAACATAATAATATTGTCGTACTAAAATCTCAGCTAAGGCCCAATGTTGGGTCATTCTGTTGTGAAACAGTCATTGGTTTCTGCCTCACTGGCCTTTACATTTGTAATGCTGCATTCCAGATAACTTGGACCTCAGAAATTCCGACAACAAAAAGTATATTGAAAGGCCACTCAAAATTGGAGTTCCTACTCTGGAAGTATATGGACGTACCTGTACTTTATTGAGATGGAGTAATCTGACGTCAGTCAAACAACGACGGCAGCACATATAAAGACTAGAAAGAAAGAAGAAACGTATGAACAAATAGAATCTGTGTTTATTTGCTATACTAGATGTTGCCATTTAAAATGTGGTGTGTAAATATTGTATGTGCCTGTATCATGGAGAGGTGAATGCAGACATGTTTTTTGTTTACATTTGCTGGACAGCTTTAAGGTCAGACCTTGTAAGCTTCAAGTGGGGTATTTGCTACTTCCCTGATTTCCTGAATGCAGCATAAGTGGATAAATCTGCTCTATGCTTGGGTCCTGACTCCCTATTTTGTACAAACGATGTTGACTCACAGGCCAATGGATTTTCTTTGTTTCCTCATTTTTCCACTGCAGACTGTATTGTGTATTAATAAATATTTCTGAGAAAATGCTTTTATGTCGGCAGCACGGTGGTGTAGTTGTCTGCCTGGTGGTTCTGGGATTCGAGGGTTGAATATTGACTTTGGCCTTCCTGTGTAGAGCATTTTCTTCCCATGCTTGCATGGGGTTTCTCCGGGTGCTCCGAGTTTTTCCACATTACAAAAACATGTTAACTTTGGTTATTCAAAGACTCTAAATTAGGTGTGAATGTGTGAGCATTTGCCCTGTGACTGGCTGGCGAACAGTCCAGGGTGTACCCCGCCTCTCGCCCAAAGGCAGCTGGGATAGGCTTCATGGTCATATCGGTGCATTCCAAGCCTAGTTTGACAGTAATCAGAAAAGATTGCCCACTTCATTTCAAATTCATAGCATAGCATATTCGTGACATGAAAGGCGACATGTGACAGGTGTCGTAGCGTGAAAGAGATGGTGCTGTATTTTTTTTCTTCTTTTTGTGTGGAGAAAAGAGATAGTTATTGTCACTTTATGGAGTGTGGCAGATGAAAGCTGTCTTCCTATCTCCCCAAGTTACATCCATTGGCTAAGAGCCTTCTTCCTCATCGCACATAAAAGACCCATAAAGCACCTTTAAAAAGACTGAACAATGAAAAACTGCACTTTCCATATGGAACGAGACTGAGCGAACAAATAAATGAGGCCTCTGCGCATTCCATATCTAATAGTTTTGTACAATGAGCTGCGAGCATCGGACATGCCAGAAAATGTGTTTGCAATTCACTGCCAAATGGTTTTTCAGTGGCGGTGCACCTTCTCGCTTAAAAAAAGTCTGCTTTGACTAAAAAGTAATGCATATAAAAACATACTAAGTGTGTATGGTACATTCCAGCCACATTTTGCTTTTGTTGAAAGTATTTCTGGACTAACAGCATTATATTTTCTTTTCTATTTCTCCAATTGCTGACACTTTGTTTAGCCTTCCTGCCATGTTTTGATTGAAAGCTTTCTCGTTTCACTGCTCCAGCTGTCTTCTGCAAAGCTGTTATGTGCGCTTTGTTCACGCCATCAGCGGTCTGGCACTGATGAATCCCGACAGAAAGTAACAGCAATTTAATGCTAAACAGACTCAAATGAATTCAATTAAAACGTTCTTCAAAAGCGTGCTCTCTCCTGGCAAATATGTTTTGACAATTTCCAATCAGGATGACGCAATTGGAGGTGTAGCGGTTTATTTTAGTATGAGGTTGAATGAAAATGAAATGCTGAGCTCCAAAAGACTCCATGAATATCACCGTAATTTTGTCACTCTACTTCTTAAAACAATTAATTATATGACCTGTCAACTTAAAAGCATAACCTTCACTTTAAGATTTCACTTTTAAGGTGGAATACATCATTTTAAGATGTTCTGTCATGTCATGTGTGTTTTCTTTTCGTTTTCTTTTTCTTTTTTTAAGCAGCACTAAGGATTATTTTAAAGTCAAAATACCTAAATGATTAAAAAAAATGATATTTTAACAGCATATTTCTCGCTGGGGTGAAATCAACGCATGCAGCATTTTATCACCAAGCCATCGAATTACACGTCAATTAGTTTCACGGTGAGACCAAACACAACTACCCGAACACACACACACACACACACACACGTAGACATTTTTAACATTACTATAACATTATCAGAAGCTAATGCTGGTTATGCCGTTAGCCAACAGTAATCTGTGCAAACACTGCAACTCTGCTTAGCATTTGGCTTTGACGTGTTAATGCATCGGCTGCCGCTTGAAAGTGGTTCTTTCGCTCTGGAACTTCTTGCCAGGCCAGTTGGTTATTAGGTTCATTAGCACCACTGTTTCATTACAGGGGGACGGAGGTGCAGAACAGCTCAGCTCACAGACAGACTTTCAGAAACAGTCAGATGACTAAAGATTTACTTGGTTGTTAAATTTCACACTTGCTCGTTGGGCAGGCTCTCAAGAAATGTAAGTATTGTATAGTACACATTTTAATTTTCCATAATATATATATATATATTTATTCATAAATATATTCATATTTGTTTCCTTTTTCAATTTTAATATAAAAACATCAAGTCCCTGGCACAGCTACAAATAACAGAGTAAATATATATATTTTTTTTTAAATCAGCTACAACATTGTGAACCTGTATTTGTGACATTGCCGACAGGGCAAGGGCAAATATATATCAGCCAATGTGAGCACTGCAGTTGCCAATACATAAATGGCACTGATCGAGAGGTTCGAAGAGTAGTCACGTAAACAGAACAACTATATACTTCATTGTAATTAGTGATTTATTTTCACTTCTCTATAAGCTTAGGTAGCAAAGTACAGCATAATCTATTCTCAAATGTGTTTTACATGAATGTTATTAACACTCTACAATTTTTTTTTGTGTGGCAAGCTCAAGGTTTAAATACTGCAGGAGGAGCCCCACAAAGGTAAATACCACACTCTTTGGGAAGTGTAAAAATGTGGTGGCTCAGCGGTTAATGGTGAGAAAAGAATGCAGCTGACTTTGACTGCCGCCACCGCAAAATTATCCTAAGAGCCCCGGTGGGCCTTTTTTTTTTCTTTAGATGGTCAAAAGTTCATATTTTGTCAGGGTCGTACTGAGACAAAAATCCTAGTGTAATGTTATGTCTGAGCTCAAGGTGAAGTACTCAGAAGTTGGGTGGTAATTATGAACTTCTGTTGACCTTAACTAAGCCACAGCTATATTTTCTATAGGTGTGGATTTGCTACTATAACGTTTAGAATGTGTGGTTCTCTTGCCTAATGTCCACACAGGCTGCGCGGGTTCGGTTCTCCACTCAGTGACGCCGTGAATGTGAGTATGAATGGCTGTCTGTCTTTATGCTGTACGTGTCCAGGATGTCGTCCACCTGTCACCCAAAGTCAGCTGGGATAGTGGATGGATGGAAGAACGGACCATGCTGCCCATACAGTATAGTAAGGTTGTTTATTTACTGAGGAGGAAAAAAATAACAGCTACAAAATTAAATTTTACTCGACCAATATGCAGTGCAGTCTTTCACGTAGTGGACACAGTGCAGGTCAGAGGGTGCATGCTTTTGGACGATGTAGATAGCATCTCTGCGTTCCTTGATGACTCTTCTTACCTTCCTCTGTCCTCTGTGTGTGTGCGCGTGTGTGTGTGTGTGTGTGCGTGTGTGTGTGTGAGAGCGAGAGAGAGCTTCTCATTAAAGCAGTAAACACATTATCCACTTTCCACACACTCCACACTTGCTTCCATCTAGACAGGATAAAAGAGGAAATGGTAAGTAATGATCCACGGTGTTGAGGTCAAATTAGCTCAGTTAATCATCATTGATTGGTACTATGTAGAACACCGTTCCTTTCTTTCCGTGCTAGTTATGGCAAGAGTATGCTTAGCAATAATATTCGTTCATCTGTTGGCGCTTGTTTTGTTTGGAGTTACAGCCAATACCTGTCTCCTTGTAAACACACAAGAAATAAGCATCGGAAAGTCCTGAGCTTACTCATTATTTACCTCTGAACTTTCACCATCATCAAACATTAAATCATTGGTAAAATTATTATTTTTATTACCCAGTCCATTTCCCCCAAGAAGGAAATTGTTATTATTATTAATATTATTATTATATCACACAACTACAGCTAAAGAGTGGGTGTTGGATATTGTTGGTGACCATTCCAAGGGTATTTTTGGGAAGAAGAAAATATCTTTCTTGGATCTGCTTGAATGATCTTTCTTGCATGCATTTGAATCTTTCTCCATCAAAAGTGCCTACAGTCTCGTTTTAATGCCTCTGCTTTAAACGTCAATGTATTTTCTGACAGAAAGGAAATCAACCTTCGGTAGTTTCGTGCAGAAACATTTGAACTGAATTGGCATTTAGATCATTTGCTTTGCTAGTTTGCCATGTTTTCGTCAAACATAATTATATTGCGGAATTTTGTTTACTGATTGACATTCTCGGTGAGGTTTTAAGTTAACAATAAGTTTATTAATGGTGGTTTTAGGTAGTGTGTAACTGCTTCTTGTTTGGTCTTGTAATGTAGGTAAATGAACTCAGATATTAGAAACACCTTCAGCTGACACTCCAACCCACAATCCCAAGAAGAAAACAATTATAAAACTTTGTTTAATTCCTTACTCTTGGATTCTGGAGTCTCATTAAAATGAGGATGTGTCTGGTTAGACATAATGTTTTTGTTAAAGAGAAAATAGAAATCAGTTTCATTTAACTTGCTAGCTGGTACAAGTACAAGTACCAGCTAGCAAGTGTTAACCACACTGAGAGAGGTGAAAATCTGGATACTAACTTTTGCCCATGGTAGGCTACGAGAGCTTACAATTGATAGTGTTAGCAAGGCTTCATGGTCTAATGTTTCCCTGTAAATCTCCTTCGCTTTTCCGATTGTAAATTTAAAGAATTTGATTTGCTAGCCACCGTGCCATGTTATTGCTTCATTAAAAAAATGTGTTTTCACTTCTTTCTATATTGTACTGTATTCAGTTTTAACCACACAGTAATAAAAATAAGGTAAATACTAACTTTGTTCAGAGTCTGGAACGGATGAACTGCATTTACATTCATTTCAATGGGAAACATTACCTTGGTTCACAAACAGAGTCACGAAAAGGATTAAAGTCATGAACCGTGTAGCCACTGCATGACTATTTCTAGGTTATATCTAATCTCAGCAACCTCTATGTTGTTGATCCAACACAGAGGTTGCTGCTGATGATGATGATGATGATGATGATGATGTACATCTTAGAACGTGGGAACATCACACGAGCAAAAATATGTGTTTATTTTTTCCTGGCCTGATTTCACAGCTTCCCGTTCCAGTGATAACGCTTTATCAGCAGGACACATACAGTAGGACACTGTTTTTTTTTTTTTCCACGTTAAACCTGACTTTTTTTTTGAAGGACCTCAGCAACAAATCTGCTATATCAACACAGCCCAGACCATCGACTTTCTTTTTCCCGTTGGTGATGATTTTCTTTGAACGGGAGCTCACACTCAGGAAGTGTGCAATTCAAACAGCGCAGAGAGGTTATATGGCTTCTTTGCTGTCTATCAATACTAGGCTTTATTTTGCTTTTATAGTTGGAATGACAATTCTCTTCCCATGCTCTGGGCAATTGTATACAGCAACAACAGCTAGACCACGGGATCATACTATTATTATTTAAGAGACATCTGCATCCTTAAAAGCACCAATATGATCTCAAAATAACAGTTACTCCAGCAAGGATACCCTCATCTTCCGTGTGTATGTGAGTGTGCGTTTTTAAAAGCGAACTTGGGCACACAACGAACACTGTGTCGCATATACTAGCTAAGCGTCTTTTCATGTCGTTGAAGTCAAGTAAAGATTTCAGGAATGTATGTTGAAAACATTCATCTTTTGGGGGGATGGAATAAACATTTCATATAACCAAGGTTATGGTTAAATAATTTTTTTATTTTTTTTTTCCTCAAGGTCTTGCACCTCCCCTGAAGTCCTCTGGTCAAAGAGGTAGGCTTATACTTCCAAAAAAAGACTGACATATGTTGATTATTTTGACTCTCTTTTTGATAGATAGATATATAGATAGATATGCTGGGATGTATGACCAGTACTACAGTTTTCTGTTCCTTTACTGTTTGTGGAGTTTGGCTCTCGATAGTGTCTTTTAGCACTCGCACACGCAATTTCTAGTCGTTCCTCACCGTTACTATCCAACCAAAACACGTCACTGTTAGAAACAGACGCTGACAGCTTTGAGTCTCAGTAGACTAGCGAAACGACAGGAAGTGAGGAGGGCGGCGGGGGGGGGGGGGGTTTAAGACAGATGACAGCGGGCCCTATGAGACGATCCACTGTGAGAACAAGCGAAGGCTCCATGAAGTCGTCAACTTGATGTAAATGGCTTTTTACACACCGTGGCCTTGTAAAGCAAAGAGCATGGTCTGTGCGATCATAAAGAGAGCAACTATAAGGGCAATGAAGTGTATATCCACACGTTTTCTCACAGGATGTGTGGTCAGTGGCCTGAATCGCCTTCGTACAGTGGCGCTGTGCTATAATGGAAACATCTCTGAGTATGATACTGTGCAGTTCTACACAATAAATTCCTCTATGGCGATGTCATTCAAAAGTGAATGTTATTATATTTGTAAAGGCCCGATTTTTGATATAACTATCACGTTGCAGGGAAGCCTAGTATAATACAGTAGTGGTTAGCCCGTCTTTCTCGCAGTCGAAATGTCCTGTGTTCAAATCACGGCTGCTGCCCTCCTATGTGGAGTTAGCATGTTCAGCCTGTGCGTGCGTTGTTTTTATTCTGGTCCTCTGGCTTCCTCCCAGGATCCAAAAATTGATTGAAAACTAAATCCCAGTCAGTGATTGTACGAATGTGAGTGGGAATGGTTGCCTGTCTCCACATGTGCCCTTTGTTTGGCTGGCGACCGGTCTGGGGTGTAGTCTGCTGGGATAAACGACCATACTACCATACTTGGTACTAAAAATGGATATATGAATATTGCATTGGATGTCATTAGATTGTGCAAGTGTTACTAATGTGTCCAGTGAGAGAAGAATTGTACGTCATTTATAAAAGCCGCCAATAAGATAGAAATTCCTAAATCTGTCCTACGGCTGGATGCAATCATGGACGTCTTTAGTACTTAATGAATCAGATTAAGATTCTGAGACTATAAAGCAGGTAGCAGTGAGCCATTAATGGCTCATTGGAAGTTACAGTCTATCCAAAAGCAGCCATTATGGAAACGTTAAGTCCTCTGCACACTACAATGTGGGAATTGGGACAAGTTCAGTGCAAACGTGCAGCCTTAACAGGCAGTCCCAATTTATAGGATGTGGCGGTGTTAGCGGTGAGTCGCTGTGATTCTCGCTCTGACAGTTACTTAGCGAGGCCCCTGTGGGCGCCCGCCTTTTTTCCCTAGGAAAGTCATTATAGAAGTGGATTATACACGACAGCAGAATCTCATTCCCAAACCTCTCAGGAAGTGCGAGGCTGAAACATTTGGATTAAAAACACTCGGCCAAAGCTCAGTTCAAATATGAAAAATGCACATTTACACTCCTTTTGAAAATGCTGCGTGTGCTTTTGTGTTTATTTCTCAGGCTCGCAGTCATCAATACGTGCCATGCGTTGTCAGTGGACATTTGCATGCAATCACCTCGGATTTAAACCTTCATACACTAAGGTATCTCACATTCAATTGTAATCATAGCAATAATCATCATCTAATCCCAAGGATGACACAGAATTATTACCTTCCAAATTCATTACATCACTGAGATATTACACTGCAGTTGGCATGCTTCCTTCTACAGTGAGGTGAAAGGTGGAAAGAAATTGCACAGGGAAGGATAATCAAGATGAGTCAATAATTATAATTTCTATACACGCTACTAAAAGGGTCGACATCGAATAATTCAATACTTGATGATTGAACGTAGACAATATTTGTTACTTTGAAAATGAATTGCCTCGTTGTTTTCAGTTGCAATCAGTTGAGCCGCTGCTCAAATCACATTCCAGCCGCACACGTAAGATTGAGGTTGTGGATTATATGATCTGCAGTTGCAGAATGATAAACATAATTTACAAAAACAAAGGGGAGTATGGTTTGAAATGACTGTGCGCTATACTGCATTCGTGTTTAAAAATGTCTCTTTCTATTATATAACTAACAATCTAATTACATTAAATGCAGTGGGTATAAAAAAAGTCTACACACCAATGTTCAAACGCTACATTTTTATTACATCAGGTCAAATCATTAAAAGAAATTGCAAAAATTAAAGACTCACACAACTAGAACTACTACCACAAAAATAATATATCATTTTAATATTTAATATAAATTTAATATAAAGGTTTTCTATTTATCGCCAGTCTAATAACATAATTGCCCACATGCTTTTTTTTTTTAACGTTTTCGGAAAAGAATGGAAAAAGAAAAAACCAACATATTCAACAAACATCTACAATCCAGTTGCTTTGATTCGACCTTTGTGGATTACCGTCACCTGGATGACCGACAGTCCACACAGACACAACACAATTTTAAGCAAGCGCATTGCTATTTTTTTTATTAATATTGTGGCAGTAATGGCTCAGGTTCCTATGCTATTAGGTTAACGATATGCAAAGACGCAAAGAAACTATTGACAACTAAAATACTAACACAATTTCTCTTCATTACAGTGAATAAAGATAATGTGCAAGAATAGTCTCCCACACTTTCTGCTCCTCATCAAGGTCCAATTAATGATCCTAAAAAATGTCATTTTACTACACGTTCTTGTTTTGGTTCTGAATTTGGAGATCAACATAATAAAGGGGTGGATCTATTGATCTTTTATAGTGCCACCCCAAAAAGCTGTGACATAGTAGTTGTAGTAACTACAATTTATAAACAATATATCATTACTTAGTAGATTGGTTTTACGGAGCTTAATACATTAAAGGCCCTTGCATCTTTTGATTTTTCTGTATGCGGCCCTCGGTGGAAAAAGTTTGGACACCCCTGGTCTATACAGGGTGTAATATGAGGGGCTGTCTGGGACATAATTCAGGATTATCTTCATACGAACGACTGAAACGCTCTCACAGAAACTAAATTACGCACAATTTCACCAAGAAGCAATACTTCATCTTTTTTGAAAATATATTTTTGGATGAATCACTGCACCATCATTTGTTCCCACTCTGTGTTCTGTCTTCTTTTTTCCTCTTCTTCAAATTGCAGTGTTGTTCTGTGTGGCAGTAATTAAAGTGTCCCCATATAAAGCAGGCCGTTCGTTCTCTCCTGAGCTGTTCCCTCCCAGAGCTTCAGAAAAAAGTCCCTCTTCTCTCACCGTTTCTTCATCAAATTCACCTCCATACAAAAGAGGCTAATTAAAATGTTCACTAATTCTAACGCTTACTACGGGTCTTATCGCTGAAAAATCTATGCATTGCGTCAAAAGCAATTAAGGCTACTGAGTTGGATTTTGTTCCGTAGTCAGTTTAATTAGCGGAATGAATATAGTGGAAGCGGAAGCAGCATGGGTCAGCAGACGACTCAGAACAGGAAAATGCTATTGTCTTTATATCAAACATGATAAATTTGTCTTTGCTACTACTTTGTACTGCTGCTGTAGTTGGACTTTCAACACCATCCTGAAATGTCAAATACGATTCACATGAACTGTTCTCAAGAAGAGAAGCTTCCAGAAAAACAATGACCTCATATGATCTTTTTTCTCCTGTCCGATACTATTTATACCACAGCTGATCTTAAAAGGTATTGCATAAAAATAGAGTATTACTTAGAATTAATCTTCTGCAGCATGTAGTGCATGTGTTGTATCTAATTTATATCATCTGGTCCATCCCTGAACAGCATGTTCACTTTCATGCTCCCATTCCTTCCAAAGCCTTAATAATTCAGACACTCTGCTATAGTGTTGGTTTTGGTCACTGCGCCCCAGAAGGTCCATGGTAACAGTTATTCAACACTTCTAAGCTGCAGGCCTAGTTCAGATTTAAAAAAAAAAAAAAAAAATTGTTGTTAACATGAATACTCTTAGTCCAGTCAGTCAAACATTATTATTATTATTTTTTGTTTTGTTTGTTTTTATCACTCCAAATAGCAGCATCATTGCTAAGAACATTACAGAATGTTTGCCACATACGAGACAGGCATATTATAGTCGTATGTGGGATTGCTATGATATAACATTCACACACAATTTCTGATATGCTTCCATCGCTAAGCGTCAGGACAAAATGTGTGTTAGGTTTTTATTGCTGTTTGTTGGTTTGCCGTGCAAAAACTACATTACCAAACATATTTTTATACGAAACATCTCAACATGGTCACTCACACTATGTTACAATAGGTAACAATTTTTAACATTGGTAAAAATTGAAGTTGTCCAAAAATGATGGATTATGTCTGACAAAAGAAAGAAGAATGGGAATGAGTAAATCATATAGGTGACAAATGCCTTGAGTAAATCCATTTGCCTACTTTTACAGAATTTTTCACGTTACCCACTTGGAAAGAAATTAGGGGGATGCCTTGAAATGACTTTATTTCTGTCATACTCTGACAGATAGCAGGATTCCTATTCAGGTTTTTGAGGAAACGTTCTCATCTTTATGGGAACTTTGGGTTGTCCTTGTATGTACTGTACCAGTCTACTGTTAATGCTCATCCAAAGGGAATCATGCAGGAATTTTCAAATCATACAGTATGTCTTCACCATAGTGCTGAATGTAACACTTTTACATCCAAACGTTTGACTTGGTTTGTACGTCGGAATTTATTTTACAAGATTTTGGAAACTTTGCGGTGCATGCAAAATTGATTTTAAGGAAAAGAAAGGAAAACGCTAATGGATATTTGTCACCTTTTTGCTATGCTACAAGGTCTTGACAACACCTCCCCGTGTCCTACTTGGGGAGCACCAACTATTTTAGTCCCACTGCTAATGTTCTTGGAGCCCTCCTGTTAAATGATGCAGCGTGCCCTAAAAATGAAAGCCCACATTTCAATGCCGTGAAATTCATCTCGTGCTAAAAGGCTTTCCTTAAATAGACATGAACACTCAGCGAGCACAACACGAGCGACACTTGCAATCTAATGAGATTTGATTGAGGAGCTCTTTTAAATATCCGACTTTATTTTTATTATTGGGTGGCACAGTGGATGAGTGGTGAGCACATCCTCCTCACAGTTGTGTGGTTGGGGATTCGAATTCGTCCTTCCTGTGTTGAGTTTGCATAATTTCCGTATTCTTGCGCGGTTAGTAGCTGTTTCAAGTTATTTCAGTGAGGGTTTCTTTCTTTAACAGAAAGTTGCCAACATTTTGTCCATGTGTTTATACTGTTAATTAGATGTCTTCGCAATATTCTTTTTCTCTCTTACGAATTTTGGACCTTGTTGATTGTGGCAGTGTACTTTACTCTCGTAGCAGCCTCATTTGACCTGCTGCGTGATAAATGATGCGTTTTCAGCCGAGACAAATGTAAGTAATGTCCTATTTGTGCTTGCTCACATTCAATCATTAGAACAATGCAGAACTAAAAAGCTCGAGAAAATAGACGATGCGCACTTCCTCCATGGACATATAGCATGTGCAGTGACAGACAGCTGGCATTCTTCCCATTTGAGGGTGAATCCTCCTTCCTGCTGTTCCAGGAAGCCTCACCCACGAGGTCAACAACAATCTAAATTTCAATTAAAGTGCAAAGTGTGGCTGATGGAAACCGAATGAATGTTGATGCATCTTCGTCTGTGGGTTCAGGTCTCAGCAGCTGATAGAGAGAGGTGGAAAAAAAAAAGAAGCATTTGGGCAATTATTTCATTATCACAAATCCCAAGGTCGCTGCTCTGGCTGAGATTAGTCGCAACCGCAATTATTATAACAATTAGAAACCAGACAGCAGCGGTGTGGCCCGCGGAAGGGGGGAAAACGGAATGTCAACTTAAAGAGTGTTATTAGAACGTTGAAGGTGAAGAAAAGATTGAGGATATTGAAAGGGACAGAGAGTTTGGGGGATGTTTTCTTTTCTGTTCACAGGTGACAGCATCCAATTAGTGCTCCTCTTTTTTAAACTGCAACATGCAGACTAGTTAGACCTTATAAAAACTTTATTGAAAGACTCGGATGATAAATGACACAGATTATTATTCAGTGACGGTGTGATTGAAAGTCCGAAACGTTGTCTGTTTCGTGCGCTGTGATTGACTGACGACCCGTCCAGGGTGAAGTCCGCCTTTCCGCCTGAAGTCAGCTGGGATAGACTCCAGCTTCCTGTGAGCCTGAACCGGATAAACGATATAGAAACTGGATGGATGGATGGTTGAATCATGCTAAAATACAGCATGTTCTTATTTCCATATCCTTTTTCAGGTTTGAGATCAGTAAAAGCATTGCCAAGGGCAAGAAGTGCATCTTGAACCTCCATTCACCTTCTTTGTTTAACTCATGCACTGCCATTGACGGCTATATCAGTCAAATAGCCTTGTTAACTGGGAGGGCTGGCAGTGAAGCTCTTTCTGACATGAGCCAAGCCCCATTTCAGATGGTTATGTTCATATGCAAATGTATGTAACCCTTCATCATAATAGTAAGCTTTAAAAACACAACAACATTAAATATATCAAAAAATGATGATGTGAATATATCATTATTTCGGAAGGTCATTTTCATCCATTATGTTGTATGTTTTGGACCACACTGAGTGGCGGAAGTTGTTCATCTGTCAGGACTCTGGAACTGGGAGATCATGGTTCAAGTCTCACTATGGCATTAGAACTACTGCAGTTGTTTGAAAGATGCTAGTTTACATCCTGACAACAGTCAAGGTGCCGTTGAGCAAGGCACCACACCCCTGTGAAGTGCAGCTCAAGGGTGCAGACTTCATTTGCATGACCCATTACATTACATTTCGCTGTGATTTGCAACAAAAATATATATTTTTTAATTATAATTATTACTTCCCGGATCACAATGAGTGTAAATCAAAAATTAAATATGCATAGGAAAGAGGCTCCGCAAGCTCCAACAATCAATACCAATAATGGTACAAAGTAGTGTACATGAGGCTGTGCAATAGTATTGTTGCTCTACTCACAACATGACTTGCGCTACTATTCCCACTACTGCTACCATTTCTGATAATAATGATAGAACTAGTATTGGGTTTTGCTGCAGTCCTGAAGAACATAAGTAGCTTAAATGTTGTTATTTCTTTGCTTTGATCCAAGCAGGAGCACATACTGTATATAATGCAATTGCATGACTTTTTTTTTTTTTGTCAGCTTTGTAACAGATAACCTGTGAGAAGAAACTCATAGCAATTATGTGTGTGTGCGTGTGTGGTCTGATGGAAATCCCCAGCAATTAACTTCTGTGACATACGCACACATTCACGCTCTCCCATTAATGTTTTACTTCCCATTTAGCGACACAGTTAAGATGCTATTAGAGCCGACCTGCATCCACTAAATGCTTTTTAGGGGACAACATAATTGCACACCCCCGCTAATTGACTCCAGCATGCAAGTGGATCCCAGTCGACAGTTTCTCTGCTGGTTCCCTTTTCTCGTTGGTATTATGTCAGTGTGAGACAGTGGAGACACTGTGTTGAGCCCGGAACTACTTTCTGAATTGTCTCACAGCAAGGGAGGAAATGGAATGAGTTTCGCAACGCTATTGTGTTTCCAGCGTGCATAATGATAACCATCATCATAAACATCAGCATCTAGACATGCTAATGTTTGTTTGGTACAGTAGATGAGCTAATAGGAACATAATGACCAGGCGTCTATATACTGTAGCCCCATTCTTTCATCGGAGTCCTTCGCCCCCCACACTGGTTTAAGCATGCTGGAAATACGGAGACTCATACATTTATTTTCTCAAGCTTTAGATTTAATGTTATTCTGAATGGCATAGGACCAATGATCATCCTTTAAGGAGACTGAGACAACAGGTGGGCAGTTTTACCATAAATAGAGCATTTCTTAAGAAGAGCAAAGAATGCCATGGGAGACTTTTCTTCATCAAAATTATGTTTTATCCCTTCAATTTTGACAAAAAGATACTATACAATATTTACAGGGAACATATTATGGAAAATTAGTACTAAAATCACACTATGTTTTCTTTAAAAGTAGAGATGGACATCAATTTCGAAAAGTTGACGAGTTGTCGACCACAATTCGACATAGTAGTGTATTGCAAATTATTTTGCGTATCCCTAAGCTACCAACCCCAGTTTGAAAAGTATTGCTCTAAATGTTCTGAAAGCCTGTTTTAATGCCAGTTTTGCATTGCGCATACTAATGCCCTGCGTAGCTCAGCTTCTTCTTCTCTTCTTTCTGTTCTTCTTTAGAGTAAAAAGTAGTTGAGCCACTGCTGGTTGCCCAATAGCGCAATCAATTTAGCCCTAAGTGCATCAAATGCCATTGTGTTGTCCATATATATGGACAACACAAATATTTGCCTGGATTTTTTACTTTGTCACTGATTCTAAAGGGTCCCCCTCTGAAGTTCTCCTGTTGCATTTTAATTAGCAGTCAAACTCCTCAGCAGCCATCTCACAGCACAGCGTCAGGAAATAATCAGTCGGAGGCTGATGCGGCAGGTCGGCGAGCAATCAACTGCCGACTCACATTGATTGTTTGAAGCAGTGATTGCTGCATAAATTGCCCTTTGGCATTAAAGGTCACGACAGATAGGCATAACTGAGTAGTCAATAAATAAATTGATATTTTCAAATGATTTTGATTGGGTTTAGTTGATTCATCATTTTCACAAAGCAATTGAGGCCAAGTCCGCACTAAGTTGGTCATTTAATGTGGCTTCCACTGCACTAATATTTAAGTGATTGGTTCACGTTGATGACATCATTCTGTAACTTGTGTGGCGTATATTACCAAGTCATGGGTCTGGTTAAGCTAATATTTTTTCTCTATTGTGGATAAGTGATATTCCTGCCATTTGGCAGCTGCTGAAAGAAACTAAAAAGTGACTTTTTTCTAACTAAGTTACTTTTTCAAGGTAACTGTGGCAAGACTGCTCATGAATATGTGCAAGGGTGCTCATTTGCCCCATGTGGATGTAACGTGTTCACGGCCACCGCACACTCCTCCAAAGAATGGTGGCGCCAGGCTCAAATGAGTGAAATTCTGAATGTGTGCAATCTGGTGACACAAAACACACACTCCGCTGCCAATGGCACTTATTCAGTGGCGGTGTAAAATTGAACATTTAAAAAAAATAAAATAAAATTATCCTTGGCGTGTCATAATGAATTTGCCAGGGTGATAATAGTTGCTTTCATATGTTGTTGTCAAAGAATATGACAGTTTTGACCATAATAGCCATCAAAAAGCCAATATAATATAATGTACAGACACGCTTCAGTATATAACTGCCTCTCCAGGAAGTTATGCCTTCTCCACTCGCGCCCCGTTCCTGATTTTTTTTTTTTTTTTGGGCCTAATGTTGCCTTCAGTCCGTATTGAGGCCGTTGCCCAGGCTCATCACGCAAAGTGCCGCTGGCTGCAACTGAATGCATCTCTGTGGGTTCGCATTGCAAGCCAGGAGACGGGCCGGAGGACACATCTGCCATGACACTAATGCACTGACTCAGTGCTCAGAGCTCAACACTACAGCCAGGAAGAAACCCAGGGGGGGTTTTGACACGTATACTGCAGAGATCTGCATGATGCTCCCTTTCCCAGCAAGCACCTTAAATCCAACATCTTACCTCCACCTGTCTTCTGACAAAATAGCGTTTCCTTTTCTTAATATTATTTGCTTCACCCTTTCTCTCCTTCATATAATTGATCAAATCTTCTTTTGTTGAACATGCAGCGTGAAATGAGGTGGGCTTTTGGAAACATACTGCCACTTGGGGGATTATGGGGAAAAAGCTATTAGAGACTACTGCAACTGTCATCCTAACGATGACGTATGGCTAAGAGGCAGGTTGAAGATGTCCTTGTCCTTATGTGAGTATGTCAACTGCTCCCCTGAGTAGAATAGTGATAACACCTTTAATGGCTCAATCTTCATCATGTGCACAACCACATATACAAACAAGTGTGTGTGTGCTAAAACACACTAGCTTAGTTCTTGTCAACATGTGTGTTGTGACATCCACCTTATATTTCTGCATCATCTTTGATGTCACGGCCAATGTTAACGCCTCTTCTTTTCACCTTTTCCAGGTTTTACTGTCCAAAAGCAACATGTAAGGAATGATGTCATAGTGAAAATAAAATGTCTCATGAATTGTGAGCATGTGTGAAAGCTTATTTTAAAAAGTCATCACCCACGAAATGCGTCTGAACACGGCACAATTCTGGTTCCGAAATAAAGCCATTTATTCCTCAACTCCTCTGAGCTTGGCAGTTGTTGTTTTTCTGGCTGTCTGGTTGCTGCTCGCTCTGTCTGGAGGCACATTGCGATCAGACTCCAGTGCACGAGTCAAAAAACCTCGTGGCCGTGGCTAGAGTAGGGCCATCGGATTTTGGGACAGTTTTGCATTAACCCTATGAATTCTGCCTGGCAACAAGTGATCGTTCAATGGAGCAATGTAACACAGAAAAGTATTTTAGACATGCTGTTGATTTGCTAAAACAGCAACATTTATAATCGTGTTGTAAATTTATCATCAGGACTCACAAATGAATTTAAGATTGCCGTTGGAATAGAAATTGGTCTAAATAAAAAACACAGACAGTATGAGAGGGGAGTAGTGTTCTTGGTGTGTATTATTATTATATACTTGTTAGGCTCTAGAGTTGAAAACTATTATTGTCAATATCCATCCATTTTCTGTCCCGCTTCTCCTCACGCGGGTCGCGGGCGTGCTGGAGCCTATCCCAGCTATCTTCGGGCGCCAGCCAATCGCGGGGCACACAGAAACAAAAAACCAATCACACTCACATTCACACCATTATTGTTAATAATTTCCCAAAATATTTGTATTTATTTATTTATTTTTAGGTTTTTTTGGGGGGGGTGTCATTCCACCATTTTGAGAAGAAGCCTGGCCACCTTTAACACAAGCCCATAATGAGTCATTGGTTGCAGAATGGTGGGGAACAAGGGAACTCTGTGAAATGTGAGTGAAAGTCAATGGAATAGAATGAGTCCTATTGATCTCTGTTGAAATACACGATGGGAGTCCAGAAACACCCTGCCAAACTGACCCCATTTAACTATAATGTGTATAGGCCCCCTTGCTGAATCTTCCCTTTCACACACAAGTCAATGTGCCAGACTACAAATCAAATAACACCGAAAGGTTTGCATTGAACGTGCTCCATTATTTTTGAAATGTCATCAACTGCAAAGAAACAATACAAAGCTTGGGATGCAGAACGAAAAGGGGGATGGATTAGATTGTTAAATAAAACATATGTTAACATTATACATTATTACATTTCCCACAGTGACAAATTGTTTGTTTGAGTTTTGCTGTGCTCCAGTAGTTTCATTTACACTGTATATTGGTGTCATCAGCTCTTTCACACAATGCAATTCCGGAGTTTACCCAGAAATTGTCTGCATTCACATTTATTTTCAGTAGACATTTCATTGGCACATTACCGAGGCCTGCTCTTGGCTTAGCCAACTAAATTTCAAGCAAAGAGGATACTGCTGCATTGATTTATTTTTTTTCCCAGCAAAATTTGATTATAACTAAAGTCAAAACTTGACTCATCATCCACATAAATATACAAAATAGTCCCTGTAAAACAATAGGCAATCCTAGCAATCTGCATCTACATAGCTTATCATGTCCTTCATCAAGCTGGTTGAAAACTGAAATGCAGATTTCCTAGAATGAAAAAAAAAAAAAAAAGATTCTATGTAAGAATCTATATATAATTGTCATACAATCAAAACACAGGTGGCTGTGTGTGCACAAGCATGCTGAGATATGCTGGTTTCTTTGTTTGTCTGGCTGCTTGCCATGCCTTTAGGTCATGCTTGGCTGTCTTCAGTGACACATGCATCTTTCTCGCAAAGCCTGGTGCTGCAATGTGAACCGGCAGATCTGGTTACCTGAGGGGCCTCCCCTGAGCTTTGAGCCAATATCAAAGCACACACTTGAACAGAAGGGTGGGAGGGGGGTTTCACATCTCAGACGTCTGGGAAGAGAGAAAAGGGGGGTTGAGACTGTTTTACTTTACTTTGGATACAGTCGCTACAGAGGTAAGGCTTGTTCAAATAAGGAATAACTTTCACTTCGGTAACTCATAAAAGATGTAGCAAAGCGGATGAGCTGTGGTGTACGCAGCAGTTGGTGTAAGCTCAACAATGAATGATAATAATAAACAATGATGAGGTGATTCATGGCCAGAATCGAGCACAGGTTGGAAACAAAGTTTATTTAGGGTGAATGTTGACGAACGTTTGTTCTTTGCATACATCAATGGTGTTCAGCTCAACATGGCTGGAGATTGACAAAATCCAATTTTTTTTTACTAAAAACTGAGTAAAAGTGTCATTTTGGACGTGTTTACATGACAAGTGGACAATTTTAAAAAAATGGCACCGTAAGTGGAGAACATAAGCATATACCTGAATGCCGATGATCCATTCATTTTCTTGGCCCCTTGAGGGTCACGGTAAACTGGAGCCCATCCCAGCTGACCTTGGTCGAGATCCAAGATACAGTCTGAAACGGTTGCTAGCCAATCACAGGACACCCACAGCCAGCCATTGACACTAATGGGCAATTTGGAGCCTTTAATTAACCTAACATGCATGTTCTTGGAATGTGGGAGGAAGTCGCAGGAAGAAGTTGGAGTATCCGGAAAAACAAAACGATGCGAGATGATATAACCCTTATATATATAACAATTAGATCACTGGTTCGATCTAATTGTGGCTTTTTCGGTATGAAATTTGCAAATTCTCCCTATGTTATACATAAAGTACGCTTAGTGGTAAGCGACCTTGGGTCCCTTGAAAGGCACTACAGTATATACAAATAAAAGTTCTTTTTTATTACATTTCTTCTATAGGTTTTCTCCAGTCCGCCATATGACCAAATCCGGAAAACTGTTTTTCAGATTTCCTGTGTATGCCATGCTAATGAGCATGACTACAGGTTGATGAAAAGGTAGTTTGACGCTGAACCTGCGAAAAATTGTTTTTCTTTATGGCTGGTGTCTTTGGACAAAAGTTAAATACATGTATATCATTTATTTACACAAATACGATACATGTAAACACGAACGAAGCCGAAACATTGGAGATTGTGATCTTTGTTGGCATTGTTTTCTTAAACAAAAGACATTGTAGATGTTTCAAGTTCTTACGTGTGCTTTGCCCCAGTCCCATTGTGCCATTTACACATGTCGCGTGAATGTGCTTTCACCTGTTTTGCCAAATGCGGGGGTAGGTTGCGCAGATTGCTCCAGCTTCCTCCCACAGTCCAAAACACGCATCTTGGGTTAATATAATTGTGAGCGTAAATGTCTGTGTTTGCCCTGTGATAGATTGGCAGGCAGTTCAAGGTGAACGCCACCTCTGACAGTAGCTTGCTGGAAGGAATTCCAGCTCCCCTGGAACTTTGACCAGGATAATAGGGATGGAAAAATGGATGAGGAGAAGCTCAACTTAGCAATTTAGCTGTTGTTTAGGTGGCATTTAGTTTATTCATTTGCCTTCAAGTCCATCTAGATGACTAAATGTGGTGACCATATGCTTTAGTCTTTCTCTGCCACCCATACGGGTTTCTTCATCTTCTGCTTCCTCTTTTTATTTTGTTCTGATCAAGTCCACATTGTGCTCTCTTACGTTGTCGAGCTGCACCATCTGTGTGTGACTCAGCTATGGGAAGGTCATCTGAAGATCCAGACATGTTCCATTACAAAATGTTTCAGAAGAATTGGCCTTTAAGCAACCATGTTAGAAAGGATCAAGCTGAACGTAGTAGAGTGCTTCGCCACCAAAACACCAGCTGCTGTGCATTTCATAGCCCATTTGTTCCCGAGGTGCGTCTCAATCCCCAGAGCCATCAGGGTGGCTAGCAAAAGAAAATAGCATAATTTGGAATACAGAGGAACAGACAGCAATACCATTAAGACTAACTGAACAGTGTTATCTAAAACTCTAGCCTTGCTGCGCTTTACTCTGGAGTTGCATTTAGCATTTCACTGGAGACTGAAGAGAAAGTGTTCTTTGGATCATAAGGAAGAGTGATGTTCTGTAACCACATCCAGAAATGCCTGCTTGGATCCATTCATCATGTCTCAGCAGGAATGGGAAGTATCTTGCAGACATGAATGTAATGTTGTGGAACAAACTTCTTCTAGGTACAGAGTAGCAACCCCTTTTATCTGCTCAGTGTTGCAGTTAAATGCTGACAGATGTATGAGGCAGGTATGGGCTTCGGGTAAACAATAGAAGTCGATAAGTTGAAGTCAAAGATTACGAATCAACTTTAATATAATTTTATGGAACTGCTTTTTTAATAAGAAAAAAACAAAAAAACAGACTTACATCTATGTCTCCAAAAGAATCACAAAAACATCTGAACTGGCCTAAGGGGAATGTTGTGGGATTCCGCAAAAATCAGCAAAGAATAGAGAACTATCAAACATGGAATGGAAACAAGAGGACACTTTGATAGGACACCTTTCAGGATGGTAGAGCAGCTTATATAAATTAACATTAATTTCTCCAGCAGGAGCAATCCCTCTCAATTTTATTTGTACGCCAGATGTGAAAGTATTGTCACTGACATTGTACACAGAACCAGCCAGGATGTGCATTGCACAGTTTGCATTAATGGAGACCGGCCATTATTTAAAATGGCAGTTTATAGGAAGAGTTGTTCGAAGAGCGAAGACTGCACCAAACATTGACGCTGTCATTCCCTGAGTACTGAAACTTTATGCTGTTTTTAATTCCTTTGTCCCCTCAAGTCGTTATTCATCACACTACAGTCCGAGATAATAATGACATATTTCCATTGGCAGTTAATACACAGGACTGTCTCTAGCACTTCAGCTAGACCCAGAGCGCGCATCCATATGGGAGCATCTGCATGACGTAAACCAGTGCTGGCCGCATCACTGGTCAAGAAGATTCATCACCTCCCCAAACGTAACACTGCTAGACCCCCCCCCCCCCCCCCCCCCACTAACAGCTAACAACTAATTAGCTTACCCTTTGGGATCCCACATTATTACTGTATATTTCAGTCTCCACTTCGTTGTAGCAGTTCATGTTTTTGATTTTTGCTGGCCACCATCTTCTCTCATATAAAATTTAATTCCTTACTAACGGCACATGTCAAGAAGTCAATAAAGTACAAGAGACACTCCTTCACTGTTGTTATAAGTTAGCATCTCTTGTTCTGACAGATGCATTCAATGCAGCATGGTTTTGACGGAGTTTAAATATTTGCAGAATTTATAGTTATATGAACCGGAAAGTATCTAATAATGTTGGGTTCCTTTCTTATTGTTAGTTTTATTGTAGTGTGTGAACTGCTCAGTACATTGTGCGGCAGCATAAAACTGTATTGGTGGGAGCTTGTACCTCCTCAGGCCCAGAATCGCTTTTTGAGGTTGGAGGCATGAAACTGCATTCATTCATTTGATCCATCTTTGTTTTAAAACAAATACTGTATGTTTTCTTCTTTATCATTGCCAAATGTATGTTGATTGGAAAGATGGAGTTCGACCTCTACTTGGCATTCTATATTTTCATAGAAGGAAAACAGTAAATACTCCAGTCTCAAGTAAACTCAAGACATCCAAACAAACATTTGCATGAGACTGTTTTTTTTGTGTGTTTTTTTTAAACTTCCATTAAGCAATGAATGGATGTTGACACACTCTTATTCATTCATTTGCATTTAGATGCAGCAGAGCCAATGCAACTCTAACAAGTGTGGAATCATTTTATTTTCCTACTTAGCTCTCTCTCAGCTTTAATAAAGAGAGCGTCATCCTGAGAGAAGTATCGTGTTTTCCTTCACAAAATGTGAAGTTCAGCCGTAGTTCATGTCATTGGCTCAGTTGAACGCAGATTTACCATTGAGGCACTGACGTGGGGAGAAGAAAGTTTCAGTGTGATTCCCCTGGCTTGACTAAAACTATAAAACAGAATGGCCAATGCAGGTGCATGGAATTTTTCATACGATTTTTCTGACATATTGTCAGATTAAATTGTGGTGCAGATTAAGTTCAAGGGCCAGATGCATTAATTCTCTTGATTGCGGTAGAAGTACTCCTGCAGGGAGTCCAAATAACTCAAATGAACAAAAGCAAGTGCCTTTTGGAATAAAGAAATATAAAACATGTTAAGGTTGATATGATTGCAACAGTTCTGACTTTTGTTTGCCTGGAGCTCAGGAGGAAGTGGCTGTTTTGGACTTGGTCTATTGAGACTTGGTGGATTGATTAACAAAATGTCAGCCTTAAACAAAAGGAATGAGGTTTGGGTCTTGTCCCCTGTCAAACGCTTATAAACAATGACCTCAAATATGCAATTATAAAGACAGAATACCATGAAAAAAATCTATAATTTTACACACTGTGCCCACATTTGGCTAAATCTGGTTTAGTTTTTGTGAACTTTTCCATGCCATCTACTGGTTTATATGACTATCTGGGCCATCCAGGAATAGAGCTCGGTCAGGGATATTATTTGGACCCATTATTTGCTGAAGTGCTTAAAAGGTTCATGAGGTCCAAGTTAAGACAGCCTAATATGATTTCCCTGCTTGCTAATTATATCATGAATAATTTGTAGTGCACCACACTGGCAACTATGAGGATGTGCTGTATGTGTAGGTGGAAAAGATAATGGAAGGGGAAATGAAGAAGTTAAAGTTAAAAAAAAAAGATCAGTCTTTGAGACAGTCGACAATGTTACTGATGTTCCAGCAAGCTAAAAGGGGCCATAAAAGATGGCCCATTCCCTCATCTGTAGATGGTTAATCAGACAAGATAATGCATAGCTTTCCAATGAAACCTTTATGAGTTTGAATCTGCTCGAGCCCTTGGTGTGAACTTCTTTCCGTTCGTCACCTAAAATTGCCTGAAAAGCCGTCAAATTTGGAAATACTTTTTCTGTGTTTGCACTTTGGATACTGCAAAGTATATTATAGTAATCTATGATGCAGTGGCATTTATCATGACAGCAACCACTTGGGATGTGCTACCCACAAAGACCTAAGCCTTGTTCCCACCACGCGATACATACAAATTAGGGCAGCAATCACTGAGGTAGAACACGGGTATACAGGTATTTTGAATCCATTTCCCCTTAGGAAATATTAATAATAACAACTGTTCGTCCCAAAGTCAACTTGTCACCATCACAAAAGATTTACTAACTGTACAGGCATTTGAACTCACTCACTGCCAGCCTTCCCAGTTAACATGGATATTTGAGTTCTAAAGCCGTCAATGGCAGTGACTGTGTTAAACTACATTCCTAACTGTCAAAACAAGAAACAGCCCCATTGCTAATACATATAGTTTAAGATACATCAGCCAGAACTGTCGATTCTGAAGGCCCTGGGCAGATTAGATTGACAGGCTAAAATTTGAACATCCACATTCATGTACTGGAAGCAGGAAGAGACTGTTGGGAATTCACACAATTTCATTAAACAAATATTTTAGGTAGGAAATGTAGGTTAGTGCTTCTGTAGTGTTTAGGCCAGCAGAGAAATCTCTGATTTGTGCCTCAAAACCCTTTTGCATTGATCTTGTTTTGTTACTGCTACTAGTCAACACACATCAGTGGTCGGGCTACAAAACCATCCGTACGGTAAATTTGTTTGTTTTCTTATTTGCCTACAAACAAGTCATGCAACTAATTAGTCAGGGAGCAGCATAACTTATGAGCCGAGTTGAGCTGTGAGGCATCACCAACATTGTTGTCGTCCCCTTTGGTTGTTTTTGGCACGGTTGCGAACACAGTGTAATTTGTTCCCTTTCTGCTGTTACCATTTTGTTATCCATCAAATTGCGTGGCTCCATCCTTGTGTTTTCCTCCTTGCCACCAACATGTGGCTTTATATATATATATATTTATTTTTATGTTTCCATCCCTTGGAAGATTAATGGAAACTGTCTACAAAATCCCTTCTTGAATTGTTGCAGTGTGACATTGAATTGGTTTGTAGTTCAAAGAGATAACTAAGTTGAGAAGCTGAACGTTTTTTGTTTTTTTTCCCTCCCATTTGCAGCAATCAAAGGGAAATAAGTAGAAACCGTTTGAGGATTATGTGGTTTGTGTTGACGAAACAAGTGACTGAACGTTATATAGACAAATGTATTGGACAATAGGCCAACAGGAAAATAGAAGCTAATAAATAGCGTGTCCCCACTTTGCTGCTATAACAGCTTCCACACTTCTCAATGAGTTTGGAGGGAATCTGCCAGACCTGTGCCCACATTTTAGGGCAGTTTCATCAAGTGGCAAGCCCATTCAGTATTCCACATTTAATAAAATTGCATGTGATTGATTAATTGTGCTGTTTTTACACTCACGTGCCTGCTTCATATTCTATTTTTCTAACAAATATTTCAGATGCCGAATGGAATATTTTGCATTAGTAGTAAAAGTAACAATAGGACTGCGTCTTTGTACAAAAGGTCATGCCACAGTTTGAGCGACTGTCCCGAGAGGGTTTTATTACCAAAACGTGACTTTATTTTTTGTGTGTTTGCATGCTTTGTAGCATCTAATGTATTTGTATGTCTCTGAGATTTGGCGGCTAAGTGACAGATAGAGGAAGCAAGCAGAGGACGGCAGAGGTAGATGACACAGAGGGCTGTGAGACTGTGAAGTTAGAGATGGCGATGTAGTGCAGGAAGCTGACAGCCCCTCCGCAGGACAGGCAGGCCATTGTGGGGATGAGGAGGAATATCGTGCTCTCGATGAGACGAGTGGAGCAGAGCGCATCAGTGACACTTGGGTAAAGAGATATGTGGACAAAGGAACGCATGCACTAAGAGAAGGCAGGCCTATTCTGCAGATTAACGCACAGTGAGGAGATGATGTTGTCATCTGTCTGAGAAGCAGATCAACAGTGAGTCAAAGGGTTTTAAAGCTTTTGAGGCCAGTGGATGTACACAGATTGTACCCACCCTTATCCTACATGAATGTTTGTGTTTTGGTCTGTCTGTCCACTTCCTGTGAATTAACATCCGCACCATCATATTCAAAGATGGCCTGTAATAAACTGCAATTAGCATCAAGTTTTTCTTCTGGTTCGCTCTGTTTTTAAATCCAGCCCATGGATCATTTACATTATCAGAAGTCCTGTGATATTTATTTCATACGTTCGTCATTTTCTGAAAATGTGTTTGTTAAAATGTATTCAGTATTTTTTAAATACATTTTTCTTGTTAAATTATTACCGTATTTTCACGACCATAAGGCGCACTTAAAAGTCTTACATTTTCTCCAAAATGGACAGGGCGCCTTATAATCCGGCGCGCCTTATGTGTGCACCGAGTTCCAAAATCTGTAAATGTTGTTGTAGGACTTTGATGAGCGCTCCGCTTGACTGACTGGGAGCATTTCCTGCCGACACGCTGCTTATATAGAGGAAAGGCGGACGTGACTGAGGACAGCATGCGGATGTGTAAAGGGTAAGGGTACGCGTGAAAGAGGACGCTAAAGACACGCGCCCAGTAGGTATATAGTGCCGGGGTGTGCATTTTGCAAAACAACATCGTTTTGGTAAAGTACCCCCGAAAATGGCACCTACGAAGAGACACGCTTACGAAGCACAGTTTTGCGCCCGCTGCATTTTTAAAAACATATGCTAGCATGTTTTAGTGTGTATGCATGCTACCGTATGTTTTAAGATAACGTATGTTTTACCATGCCTGCGCCCAATAATACGGTGCGCCTTATGGTCGTGAAAATACGGTAGTTAAAGCTCTTAAAGTAGCTGCCATTAAGCCTCTTCTAAAAAAATAGAACACTGGACATTTCCATGTTAGCAAGCTACTGTATAGATGCATCTAAAATCTCCCTTTCATAGCCAAGAATGTTGAGGAAGTTATTTTTAATCAGCTCAGCAATTTCTTGAACTTAAATGGACTTTTTTTGATAAATTTCAATCAGGTTTCTGAACTCATCATAGTACAGAATCTGCTCTGATAAGTGCTAAATGATATCAGGTTGAATATTGACTTGGGAAAGGTGTCAATTCTGGTCTTGTTGGCTCTCAGTGTGGCTTTTGATATGGTAGATCTAATTTACTGCTGAACAGGTTGAAATCCTGGGTAGGACTAAATGGAACAGTCCTTAAATGGTTAAGGCCCTACCAAGAGGAAATGGGTTATTTCGTAACCATTGAAAGTGTTCAGTCTCATCGAATGGTAATGACCTATGGAGTCCCTCAAGGGTCAGTTCTTGAACCACTCCTGTTCAGCCTGTATATGCTACCAACTTCATCAGAACCTTAATGCTGACTATCATACCTATGCAAATGATATACAGTTACATCTAGCAATGTCTCCAGTCTGAAACACTTGTGTACTGATAGATTCTGACCTGACTTCGATCAGTCATATCAAATCAATTACTAAAACAGCCTTCAACCAGCTAAAGAGCATATCCAGAGTGAAAGCTTGCATGTGCCAAGCAGACCAGGAGTAGCTCATCTATGCTTTTATCTCAAGTAGCCTTGACTACTGTAATGGTCTTCTAATCAGACTCCCCCAAAAGAGCATTTAACAGCTGGAGATCATTCAGAATGCTGCAGTTCAGGTTCTGACCAGAAAAAACAGGTCAGAACATATTACTCCAATTCTAAAGTCTCTACACTGGCTCCTAGTCAGCTTTAGAATAGATTTTAAAATTCTGCTACTGGTCTATAAAGGAGCAGCATGGTGGCCGACTGGTTAGAGCGTCAGCCTCACAGTTCTGATGACCCGGGTTCAATCCCCGGCCCCGACTGTGTGGAGTTTGCATTTTCTCCCCGTGCCTGCGTGGGTTTTCTCCGGGCACTCCGGTTTCCTCCCACATCCCAAAAACATGCATAAATTGGAGACTCTAAATTGCCCGTAGGTGTGCATGTGAGTGTGAATGGTTGTCTGTTTGTATGTGCCCTGCGATTGGCTGGCAACCAGTTCAGGGTGTACCCCGCCTCCTGCCCGATGACAGCTGGGATAGGCTCCAGCACACCCGCGACCCTAGTGAGGATAAGCGGCTCAGAAAATGGATGGATGGATGGATGGTCTATAAAGGACTTAATGGTTTAGGTTCTGAATACATGAAAGAAATGCTAATGTGATGTAAACACAGTAGTCAATCGAACATTTTCAGGGGCACTTTTGCAAATCCAAGGGCACTTGTGGCCACTCCACTTTTGGCTGTTACAAGGGCACTTTTTGCTGCACACATAGGGGCACATAGGGTAAAAAAGGGGCACTTAGGGTAAAAAGTGTGTGTGTGTGTCACGTGCCCCCCAGGCTCCCCCTCTGCTTAGAGACCATATTTATCTTAAAAATATTTAATTCTTAAATGTTTGATTGGTGAGCTGTTTGACTTTCGATGTTGTGTTGTACATTACAAATGTTAGATGTATTACGTCTGCCTAAAACAACTACACAACGGCTGATAATCAATATAACCAGTCCAATATCTTATTCTGATTTCCATCGGCCAGCCTCTGGGATACAGTCGAAGACACACAAAGGCAAAGCATTTGCACACACTATATCATAGAGATACCTGCAGATGTTACTCAACAGTATTCACCTGCTTCAGAATGTCTGCCAAATTAATCTGTGTGAAGAAATGAGTTTGGGATAAATTCATCTTGGATGAATGAGGAACAGCTCCCCTATGTTGGGCCCGTTGGGAACCTGAGAGACGGATCCTTATTTCCCCTGAGGTGGTGGATGCTGGATCCTAGACCAACAGAAGGAACGGTAGAATTAAATGGAGTGGAGATAGGGGACATTTATCTGTGGAGACGACTGCGTATACGAGCACACACACACACACACACACACACACACACGCACACACACGGCCAGCAGCAGTTCATATCCTTATCGTAAGCTATTTCTCCTTATGTTACCTGGTATTATGAAAGCTTCTTATCTTCAGTGTGCGAGGCGGCAAGGAAGCCGAGGTCAGCTATACTGAGTGAGATTACCTTGAGTTCAAACCAACAGGAGCAGAACAAAGCAGCAGACAATGTTCCTGCAGATGTTCCAGAAATGAAAAAAGGAAATCTGTGAAATTGGATGACACACATCTTTTGAACTCTTACGGTTTCCCATTAACATTATATTAGTTTCAGGTAAGCTTGGATAATTACAATGAAAAACAAATTAAAAAGTTTAATTAAAGCTATTTTTGGAGGGGGGGGGGGTATGCTAATTATATCAGCAAATAGTTCCACGAGGCTTGGAGGAACCTCACTCAGAGATCACACTGTTGGTCGACAGCCAGATGTTTCACAGTATGTTGACTTGTTAGAGGCTCATCTTGTATTTCTGCAGGTTCACATCTTGGTCTAGTCATAGCTACTAGTTGTCAACATCTGTCCGGTACTTCTGAAATACTCAGAGAGAAACTGAAAGACAGACAGTGTTTGATAAACATTTATCTGCAATTGATTCATAAGAACTCAAATCAATTCTGGTCCAGGAAGCTGTTTGTCCTTTACCGTATGTGTCAGCAGTAATCAAGAAATATCGAAATCATAATCATAATTTAAAAAAAAATAAAACATGACATGTAATGAAATCTTATTTATGGTGAGGGCTGCTCTCGGTGATGAGTTCCACTTTGCTTTAGCAACACTGATGCTCTTGTAAAAAGGTAAGCCCCCAAAAACAAAAAGCCAAGAAAGGAGAAAAAACACCAAGGGCGATCTGGTGATGACAAGCTATTTGTTTTGTTCAGATGTGCGATTCTTGTGTTTTGGACCATCAAATACGTTTTGTTCAACCAATTAACCATTTAGGTTCCAATGGTCTACTGTATTGGGAAAAAAATAAATAAATAAAAATATTACTATTTTATAGAGAGCAACCACAAAGATTTAGCGCTATCCTAGTGTGCTGCTTTCCTACGACTCCTTTATAGCGAGTTGATTTTGCGGTTCGTTGGTCATCATCACACTTTTTAGCTTTCCTTTTTTTGCTCAATAAGGTGAACCCTCGCAATATTTGCTGCATGCTATCTTTTGTATTCTGTATTGTTGAGAAATGTTTCGTTAAATTCCGAATTGTAAAAATCTATGGACCTTTGAATTTAAAACTTCCACTATGATTTTTCCCATGAGAATGGCGTAGCTTTTGGGCTTTACATGGGGACCAAAGAGCTCGAAGTGCTAACCAATAATTATCAACCAAAAATTGTATTTGGACTGTGTGTTTAGAGAAATGCTAATTCGCTCTTTGAGCATGGTCGAAATGCCATTTAGCCAGGCGATAAATGCCTAAAAGCACTTAGGGTCTGACAACGTGGCGACATCTGCTCCTGACTGACAGAAACAATAATGCAGCAGTGCATTTTGCCCCTTGAAGTATTATCGATATAAGGTACTAACCAATAATAATCGGACTTTCGTGCCTGTATTTTTTCCTGGTTCACAAAAGTACAAGTATATGCTTTCAAAAGTACTTAAGTGTTACCACCCACAGGCAAGCTATTTCACACAATAATGTGACCCTGCACCCATTTGCAAAACAATAACAATCCAAAATGAACGCATCTTTATAAACGCAATTAGTTACAATGAGATTCCATTACCAGGGGGCAGCTATTTAAACCTTTACAATGCCAATAATTCCATTTATTTATATATTTATCACTGAAAGCAACGGAGCAGCAACAACAGCAAGGCTATGATTTTCCATATTTAGGTTGATCCCAATCAGTTTCTCTTTAAAGTTGTACCAAAAACTTAGTTTTCAAAGAGTGACTGCAGATCACAGCTGTTGACAACAGCTGTATTTTAAGTCTCCATTTCAAACACCCTGCAGCCATCAGTGACAATGAGTCGCCATGATATAAATATGATGCCAGTCTGTTTGAGCGCAAGGTATCAAAAAGACCCAGGTTGTAAAATGGGAAAGAAAATGTATTCATCATTCAGCGCTTCCAAAACAGATGTGCTACTTTGCATTGGAAAACCCCTTCAACCGTCCAATCAATAAAACATATCTGATGTTCATGACATTAACTTTCCAGTGTCAATGTAATGCCTTCAGTTTTGGCTATTCCAATGTTGCAGCCAAGAAAACTCTGGAAATGAAATCATCCATTTTAGGCTAAAAGTCGCATCTGGTTATGCTCAACATCTTATAGCCATATGGAAGGTATCACACGTATTCAGCCTGCTTTGACGCAGACACAATTTTTTTTGTGTACTTTGTACTCCCCCAACAATTAATCTTCCATATGAAATGTATTTATTTGGCTCAGACAATCATAGTTTTACTATTTAGACTATGATATGATCACATTTGAAGGTATATATTTTTTAATGATGATAAAGTGAGTATTGACCTTTCACACCAATGTTCATTGGTGTGTGCGTGTGAGCGAGAGAGAGACTAAACAAAAGATAATGCTTTTTCCAGAACGATATCATGGTACAGCTGGGGTAGATCATTTATCAATAACTGCGAAGTTGTAATGTACAACATAAATCAACAAAGGAAACGTACCCTGTGTATCTAGTAGAGTGTAACGTAAGATATAATTATGAAATTTATATCCATTTAAAAAGGCAGGAAATTACATGTATGTGTGCCAATCAAAAAAGAAAAAAAAAAAGAAATTTAACAACATCCACCAAGGTTGAACTGTTATTATCTATCCATCCATTTTACTCACCGCTTAGCTTCATTAGGGTAGCGGGTAAGCGTTAGCCTATGCGCTATATGAGGAAAATCACGTGACCAAACCCGCAAAACAGGTTCGTGGACTTCCTGTGTATGCTGTGCTAACGTAGAGCTTGACTACGTATTGACGACATTATGGTTTGAAACCGAACTTTATGACTTACTTATGACTTTATGGCTTTTGTCTTGGGACAAAAGTTAAATACGTGTATTTCCTTTACTTCGACAAATATGATATGATATACTTGAACACGAACAAAGCCTAAACATCAGATACCTGCATTGTCATCTTAGGTACCTTTGTGGTGACATCCTGTATTAAACAAAAGACAATGTAGATGTATTTTAAAGTTCCTACAGGTGCTTTGTTGTGGTCTCCTGCTTGGGTTCCAATGGAACTTGCTTGCGCATATATCAGATCCCAGCTGACTTTGGGCGACATGCAGGGTACACTCTGGACTAATTGCCAGCCATTCAAAGGGCAGGTTGTTAACGGAAGCAGATTTGTGTTTGTTTCTCAAAACCGTATGTTAGCAGACCACTTCGGAGTTGATGCAGCTGGACATAAGATGACTGGACTGTACCAGTTTTTGATTCTGGGTTAAGGGTGCGCACTTTGAACACGCCACAGAAATGTGCTCACTGTCTTATTTGGTTTGAACTGTCTTTTGAGTTAAATGTGGGAATAGCACAAAGATGCAGATCCAACAGCATCCTAAAGATACAAACACACGGAAAAGCGAGGAAGGAGCATGATGAATGGCATTTGGTGCTCAGGAGGATGCACTTCATTAGGATGGATGACAAACTTGTGCCAAGCTCTGTTCTGTTTATCCTTTCACGTGGACAATGGGAAACAATGCCGTGGGAGGGGCCACGAAACATCCTTTATTCAGCCCGACAATCTCTACTATATTACGTGTTGACTCGACAGGTGCCCGAATGTTGGCCGGTCAGCATCCGGATGATGGATTACCTTAAAGGCCTGGAAATTGAGACACTCTCGTGTTTCCTTCCATACACTATGTTTATTATTACACCCTGTGTGCACTCATCTGTCAGCAGATGGGCCTCAGGCCGGGTTACAGATACAACGTGTCCACACTAGCAAGGTTGAACTAACCCGCCTTGTAAAATATTAAAGCACCGATATTATGTAATTCCATCATTTGGATGGTACAAAGAAAATGGGGACAAAGAAATCGGCCTTGGCATTTTTGCCTTAGACCGGCCCCTCATAATTAGCACAGCACAACCGGCTAGTGATTTATGTATGTGTTACCTGAAGAAATGTATTTCAGTATTATCCTGGCCCTTGCAGGAATGGACAGCTACAATTACAATTGACTGTATATAACGTGGTCAATTGAAAACTTGGTGCAGCTTCCTAAACAATTGAAATACTGTACTATAATATGGGACTATCCCACTAATGCTCGATGTTCCATCTTATTTCACTGGGTTCAGTCTATTCAGTATCTTAAAGTTACATTTTACAAAAGCTTACAAAAGGTGTCATGCATGACACTACCAAAGATAACACAAGGATTTGGCTTCAGGCATGCTTATAACAAAATAAATAATTGCAGCATCATATCTAAAATGTATTTTGGTCTGTAGGCTTATTACACTGGGGAACACACTTTTTTGTTGAGTTAAGTCTGACAGCTGTTTTTAACTCATTTTTGGGTGCGGAATCCAAAACTGATCTCAGTTTTTCTCTATCACGTCAGGTTTCTTTAACTATAGATCCCCGCTTTCTTGAAGGATATGAAAAATACTGTACTTAACAGAGATGCCACTGTCTTACTCTTATTAAGTGAGGGTATACTTTTGCTAATAATACTTTTATATTGTTTTTACACTTCAATCATGTTTAAATTGCAAAGCTTTTACTTAACGTGTATTTCATTTATGGTTGCTTTTAAAATATGTTTAACTACAGCATAGATGGTAGCAACTAATTCAAACTGCTATGTAGCCCTTCAACACACCTTGAACATAAATATCTTAAAATGTTATGATGTAGCCTAATATGAGCTCATTGAACATTTCTCAGGCGTGACCATTTGGTAAGATTAATCCATCACCATTGCTCAAGGCATGTAATGGAGGCTCGCTAATGTTACCGCCATCACCTCAAAGTTCCTGTATCATCCAAATCTTACAATATATAATCTTTAATATACAGTATAGCACCTATTAAATTCATCATTGTCATCCCAATTATTTTAAGTGTAAACGTACATTTTATGGGCTCTTTCTTGCACGTATGAAAATTCACTTTGGGTGTGGCTCCTTTTGAAATGCTTCCAAATCTGTGATTTTGTTTGTTAGTTAACATTTCTTTTGTAATATCGTGTTATACCAATAAGCGTGATAATTTTGGTCATGATAATACTGATGGGAAATGTTCATATCGCTTCATCACTACTTATAGCTACATATGAGACATAACTGTGCAATTACAGTAACCACAATAAATGAATACAATTGAATACAGTAATCACATAATGTATCTTTAAACGACAATGTATTGAACTGCGTAGACAGCAAATTGTCTGTGATTAATTATCATATTTGACAAAATATATATATAGCAATTTAAAAAAAAAATATATATATATATGTATGTATATATATATATATATAAAATTATATAAAATACATAAATAATTTTCTTTTTTCATTACAAGGAAGGCTGATACTTACGTGTTGTTGTTTTGTTTTCTTTGCCAAAGTCAAAAGAACGCATTCTCCTCACATTACTGTTGAAAGAAAAAATTCTCATTGAGATTGAAGTCTTTCATGTGACGAGTCACAGAAACGGGCTGCGGTACAGATGCAAATTGCCTTGCGTTTGCCTTTGACTAATATCTGCCTTTGAGATTATCTACCATCTATGCTGATAGGACCGTTTCCCACCTCTGCACCAAAGTGATGACGAGAGCCGTAATTACAAGATCCTATCAGGAGTCAAAGCACTGCTAAAACTCAACCGTCTTCACTCGTACCGAACTTGTCTCATATAAAAATAAGCGTTACATACTTTCTTATTACATTTGCAGTTTATTGAGGGAAAAAAAATTCTAATTTGTAGTATATCATCTTTTATTTTGAATGTGGTTCATTTTGTTCCTTGGTTTCCATTTTTATAATATTTAATCTCCATTTTTTGGAGATTAAATATTATTTTTTGAGACTCCTGTACTCCTGCCTTGCCTCCCTGCTTCCCTGCACTTAGGTCCCTCACATTTTTGCCTGGCCTTCCTCGCATTCGAAAACCCTAATTGTGAGATGTACAAATTGGAAAGTGAGATTTGATAAAATAGATGGGGGGAAAAAGCAAGCTTTTCAGTGATGGTAGTTCAGACTGATTTATTTATCCTTTTGGAAAGAGCAACTGTTTTTGTTTTTTTAGGTCAAAGTACTGAACATGATGCATTTCCATTGACTAGATTTTGTGTTATCGGAGCATATTGATTCCATTTTTACAAAGCCGTAAGTTGTTGTCAAGAGCGCATCAGGGAAGTTCTTAGTAAACAGCAAATTAGGGTTTGGCAGAGTGTTCCAATATATCTGGCTTCCTTGTTTGCTGAAGGCAGCATTTGTGAGTCCTGCAAGAAGCCACTTTGGAATTCCTGCGGGGCTAAAAATAATTCACATCTTTGCTTGCAACCAGTAATACACAGTGTTGCATTTAGAGGAGATCATTGAAACAAAATACCCTCTTAGAATTATCAAGGAAGATAATGCTACATTTTGTCGCAATAATTTGTATCGCAGTGGCAAGGCCAGCCCTATTATTACTATTATTGTTATTATTATTATAGAGCTATAGGTCCTTTTTTTGCTGTAACCAGCTACAATACATTACTCCCAAGGCGCATATTCTCAACTCAACTATATGTGAAGTAGAATGTAAAAGAATCGCTTTTCGATAAGACAGCGATGACAACCAGTTGGTGCGTGGGTGAGTGACATGGACATGCTACCCTTATCATCTTTACGTAGAGTGAGAATGGACAAAAACACCATTTTATACTCTTTTAGCCCCACCGCAGATGTGCTACAGCACGTTCACCCCTCCCTTCCCTATTACCACGCATATGGCTCTGCACTCATCCTCGACTCATTTCTGATTTATAGATGTGATCAATGAACGGGCAGGACTTTCAATCACATCACTTAATGTTCCGCACATCCAGGTTGCATGTGTTTGAGCACGAGAAGGTTCTCCTTTGGCCACCGGCAGGGGATCACGTTGTCTACCCCTTCGCTAGAGAAAACGTAAATCGATGTGGTGATGTTACCTCAGTCATCTCTAGGGCACGTAGTTGGGATTAAAATTATAGGAAACAGATAACCAATCATAGAGCGAATTGACGACAGGCCACACAGCCACAATGATTTGTCTGTGGAAATAAACGAAGGGATCAATGTGTGTTATGTTTATGAATACAAACGGCCTTGCTGCAGCGGTTTCAGATTGGAATCACAGCATGGATGTTGTGCACACATTAAATGCTTTTTACAAGATACTTGCTCATGCACAAATAAGTAGGCAGCTTTGCACATATACACAAATCACTATAATGACCAACAGGGGGCCCTTCAATATACAACTCAATAGGGAGGGAACTGGACTATTTTGATTGGATTCATTAGATTGGAAGTAAACTTATACTGTACATGCTGCTAGGTTAGCTTTTGAGACATCCCAAGACAGAACTGGCCTTCCTTACCAGTCCGTCCAGTTAGTACATCGCTCCTGTAAAAAGGGCTGTTGCCACCACTGAGTCGTCTGATGCCCTTTGGAGGGCAGCCTGTACACCAAAGCTCATGATGACTTACTTGACTTACTCTGTGTTCTATTTTATCCTCTCACCAATCCATCCACGCCCATTGCCATGTGGACCCCACAAGCTGTTCCATGAGAGTGGCCTCAACTGAAAACAAAACACAAGCAACTGAGATTTCCGCGACTCATGACGTAAACATTGATGTGGGCCAGATGACTGAGCACCAGAGTACTTTCAAGAGAGATTTACTGACTTTTCTCCACCAAATCCTATAATATCATCATATTAGTGGTCCCTCCTTAAAGGTCAGCAATTTACCACTAAATAGGATGTAAAGACTCCATGTGTAGCCCATGAGTGTCTATATAGTCGTGAGGGCACTGAATGGACCAAACAGTGTTAATTTATCAACACAAAGTAATTCCAGTATATGGTTTTTGTTCTTTTAAGAACTTTAACCACAAACATGAAGACCAGAGCTCGGACTCGCCGTCTAAATTAAGAAATGAAGAGAACTCTGCAGGCAGAGAGCCTCAATTATACACAGCAACTGCGGACACAGGCGCAGTGTTTACTAAATCCATGCTCAACAGTTTCGCTTTAGCCACACTTCATTTTGCACACATTTGAATCATGCACACGATAGAAAATGTTCCCATGAGATGCTTCATCTCAACTCAACTAAATAAAGTAGTCCATGTTACAGGCGAGCTAGCGCAAGCTTTCGTTAAACTTTCAGGGATCATTATCCTCGATTTTAGCGTAAACATGGATTATAGATTGGAATAACATTTTCCTTGTCAGTGTTTCCGCCAACATTCAGGGATGGTTGCTTTTTCAAACCAAGACTGTTACTGACAATTGATGTTTGAGGCAGGTTAATACCGGTTAAAAATCCTATTGGTACTGTACAATATTTTTTGTAGCAAGTTTTGTGTTTTTCTTCACGCTTAATCAGCGATCGCTCCATGGGGGCGGCACCCCGACATCTAGTTAATTACTATGACATTTCCCAAGTGTAGCATGACCTCACACGCTATTTACACATGCTTTTTGGCACTGATGTCTCCTCTGTAGGCGTTTCTCATCTTTTCAACGTCATTGTCATCCTTCTACTTGGTCCAGATTTTGTTTTTTTTCCCAGCTTCATCTACGTTATTGGGCTACTTTGAAACACCCCAGGAGTTTACATCCATTTACAGATTTTACCAAATGTCTAGTCTTAGCTTCTCTTTAACTCACCTATATGGTGTTTACTGCCCATGATTTTTTTGAAGAGCTCTATATTGAAGCATTAACTCTTCATGTTTTTAACCTGCAATGGACAGTCTCACGCATGGTGTCTGTCACATGTCGAAAACGTGACTTAATGATGTAGCCGTCGAGTTGATGGCGACCGACTTGGCTATTGAAAAAGTCAGCGGCGGGTGGTGAGTTTGGGACCTGGGCCTCCAGTGAACTAATCCACCTCTCAATAACTCCATCACGTAGAAAAAATAATGTATATTAACACTACACATGTTTAACTATGTGCTACATTAAAGAAAAGAAAGAGGCGTTCCCCATATTTGAGGTTGAAGGCCATTATTACTAAAGCAAGAAACTGTTACCTTGATCTTCCAACACGTCACCTCCAAACATCTCCAAACCTCAATTGTAATGTATAAACCACAATATAGCAGTTCACAATCAATATTTATCGAATAACATGACAAAAAAACGTCAAAACTTTAAATAAAATACATCGTCTTCACCGGAGATGCTGATGGAGACGCAGCAGACCTCTTTCCTTTTCTCTTGGCTGTGTGTGTAAGCTAGATACATGTATACTATTACTGACCCATGTTTAGGCCTCAACTGAGTACAGTCAAAGCACTGAACATGTAACATGATCCCATACAGGAGAATAAGAATATTAATAGAAACAAATCCGACCAAACATCCATCCATCCATCTTGTAATTTTTTTCAGAACAGCCTGTATTTTCTTTATGATTACTATGATGAGCTTTCTTTTGTATTAGGATGTGTTATACGTCCATTTTATCAGCCAGAGCGCTCAATAGACCGGATTTTACGGTGCAATCGCGTTCATGTTTGTGGGCATCAACCTGACACAACTGAGTGCTCCAACAGGATGACAATGATCTCAAACACACCTTAAAACTGTTTTTTCAATTGAAAAAAAATAAAATATAATCAAGCTAACATGAGATTTCTGAAATGACCTTTCAAAACCAACCCTTTTGAACATTCATGAAGTATGCTTAAATTATTCCCTCTTAATATTTAATATTACATGAATGAAACTTTTTATGACTGGTTTGTGGAGACATCTGGAGTTTAGAATTGTAAATTATTAACAGTAATAAGGTAGACTACACCCTGGTCTTGTCACCAGTCAATCACGGGACGCATGGAGGCACATTCACAGAATCTCTGAGTGGGAACCGAACCCACACTGCCTCCACGGACGTCAGGGCGAGTAAACACTCAGTGACAAATGATAATGTTAACAATAGCAACAACAATAATCATAGTTGTTGTTTTGCCCAATTTAGAGGTCAGCCAAGCAGCTAAAATATTGTATACTGTATGTATCTTACCGCCACTGACGTTTTTGCAGAATATCTTGTTCATTACTGAGGTTGCAGTTTGCTGGGGTGTAGAACTGCACTGCATCATACTCAGAACTGTTCCCAATATTTGTATGAACTTATTTGAGAGGAAGATAAATATTTGCAATGTTTGCAGTTCAATATGAGGGGGGGGGGGGGGATTACAAGTCCTTGTATAGGCAGATTTTTCTGTATTATTATTATCATTATTCTCTTGTATGGGATCACGTAACATCTTAAATATTAAAGTTCAGTGCTTTGACTGTACTCGGTTGAGGCCTAAACATGGGTAAATAATGCTACATATGCCTTTTTTGACCCTTTATTGAGAGTAATGAGGCCATTGGAGCATTAGTGGATCCATATCGTTGAGTGTCCTGTTGCATGTGAAGAAAAGCAAAGAAAACGACAGCTGAGAATCCTCAGACGAGGCCAGATGCCAACATCGCACAGGCTTGAGGAGGAAATTAATTCATTCCCAGAGGATGTATCACGTTACATCAATGTATCCAAACGGCTGCTCGACCGCTGATAGCTCACTGGGAACGATACCGAGTGCTACCGCGGCCACGCACGATACGTAACGGATTGGAGGCTGCGTTCCCCTGAAGGCATCAGCCTGCTGCCATGGCGCTGAGTCTTCCCACCCCATTGAAAGGAATAATGCAGAATGGCAAGTTTACGCCGAGAATCACAGGATCAAGGCAGCTCGGAGACATGGTGAATTGATCTGTTCTGTCACTGTACAATATGAATCGATCAGCCCTCAGGGGGCCGCATGGCTCGTGCAGCATAGTAGCTGTCTAGTTTGCGATGGAAAAGTTGATGCTTTCAACCCCAGGTGCTTTTTTTTTCTTCCACTGTGGTTTGAGCAAGATACTGACCTACTTCTGTACAACCCTTTTTAAATGTATCCACAGGCTTACAAATCTGCATTCGCAGATTGTCAAGCCTTATGTAAAGGGTTACACATACCAATTTTTAACATCTTAACAGGGATAGACTGACACTGGTCAACAACAAATTTATTGTCTCAGATCTTTTAGCTGATATAGGACAATTTTGATGTGCTGAATCCAAATATCACATTGGTTTTGTTCAATTAGTTCAAATACTTCGAAAAACCTTTTGAACGATGGCGACATATGTTGTGTTTACATGTACAGGTGTTTTCGCTTTAGTGGATCAAATAAACGGAGTTCATGCCCTGAATTTTCAACAATAACGATGTAACATTTAATTTATAGATACTTATTTTTATCAATGTCTACTATTGAATTGACAGTAAGCAACATTTGTAACGTTTGATTAATAAACTGTTAACAACTAAGCCAGGCCAATTATCAGCGCCGCAATTTGGCATTACGATGCACATCGGCATCGGCCTTTTTTAAGATCCGACAGATGATAAAATATCAATTTAATACTGTGTAAACTTACTTTTGTTTGGACTTAAAACAAAGTGAAAGATAAACATTTAGGTAATATTACAATTTGGGAAAACAATTTACTGCAGAAAACTTTGGGGAGATATTTATTTGTTGAAGTTTTCATTTAACTTCATGAGACATGCAGTTGAGTCAGGGAGCTCCTGTCAGTTTTTGCTACAATTTTAAAACAAAGTTGTCTATTGTCTTTAGATTTAAAAAAAAGAAAGAAAACAAGAAAAACCTTTAACATGTTGCAAATCGGAAAAGCAGTTTAGTATAGATATGCTTAAAGACATTTATACAAAGAGAATGTGTGTTAGAGTTTGTATTATTCAAAATGTTGACACCAATATTTTAAGTTAAAGTTCCAAAAACAGTCAAATTAGGACTCATCGTGCTTGTGCGTGTGTGTGTGTGTGTGTGTGTGTGTGCGTGTGTGTGTGTGTAAGATTCAAATAATATCCCCAAGATGGGGGAAAAGAAGATTGTCTGGACACGACAGTATTCCGATAATGCATCCAACATCCACAGGCTCTTCTTATTCCGAAGAGTCCGCTCCGGTTTAGAAGTGTGGGAAAGTTGACGTGCCGTATGGACAGTGCCAGGACAGTCAATACTAAGTCAGGCTTTGTCACGTCTCTATGTGTGTCAACACTGCCAGAGTCCAGCCCAGCTTTACTCGTCCAAAAGGGAGGAGGCATGTAGTTCATTGTGTGCCTGTTAGGGGGCATCCTAACGTGAAACGTGGCATTAAACACACGCACATGCATGCGTACACACTATTTTTTCCTTCATGGATCAAGAGCCTGCATTGCAAACTAATTAGAGAGAGATGGAGTTAGTGCCATCATTCACTTTTGTGTGTACGTGTGTGTGTGTGTGTGTGCGTTTGTATGCATGTGTTTGTGTGCGTGCGTGCTTCCGCGTGCGTGTGGCAGTAGTGTTAGTCGCCTGTCAGGCCCATGAGGTCCAGATAAAGGCCAAATCAACCTCCCGCTTGTCTGGTTGTTATCACACCCTCCATTCATCCATCTCTCGATCTTTCCAATGTTATTTTTTTTCAACCCTTCCTCTATTTCCTTGCACAAAAGAAGCCGGTAGAAATAAATTGCATGTGTGAAGGTTACATAAAGACAGCATTCGAGGGACATTTTAGAAGGTTTTTTTGGTTTTGTTATTTCTTTTAGTAAAATTAGTTCCTATTTTTTATTCTTTGTTCAGATATCTACTTGATGCCATTTGTACACAGTTATAAAGCTATAATAAAGCTAAGTTATAAAGTTATGTCATTATCATTTAGTCTTGCACCTTTACATGTTCAAGAACAATATATAGTTTGGTCTCAGGTCAATTGCAGAGCTATATACGGTTGCAGAGCTTTATACGGTTACTTAAACCTCCGATTCAGTGATCATTTTGGTTTACAACATTTAACGTGGCGCTCTTCAGACTGTTCAGGCAGCAACCCTTCAGCCACATCCACAGAGGAGACCAGCAAGGAGTGACTCATAATGCAGTTACATTTGTGACTGCACGTCATCACTGGGGATTTAGTAACAAGACTTCATCTAACGGATCAAACCATTACTTCAGATGTATTTTCTCTTTTCTTTTCTTTTCTTGCAATCTCACAAATCTAGCAATTTTTATATTTTTCTTGGAAAAATGAATCCTTTCAACATCTCGGGTTGCTGAATGGCATTTGTATTGTTGAATGTGTTTATTTTTCTGTTTATTTTTGAGCTCTTGAGAGGCCAGGCATATACTCACACGCACACTCATAAAAGTTGTATGCTCCTAGATAAAAAAAAAAAAATGCATGTTGTATAATTGTTGGTTTTTAACAGGCTTGGCATATACCACATTGAAAAAAAATGTAGATGTGTAAAAAAAAAAAATAATAACCTATATAAATGTATAAATTTATATTTTGTCATTTTGTCCAGTGGCATACACTGCATTCCAATTATAAATAATAAAATTTATTAATTAAAATTAATAATTATAAAGTTTTGGAACAAACCTCCCACTGATAACAGTATTTTTGTGAATTTGTATTTTTATTTTTTCAAAATTATTACACAGAAAATCTTTTCAAGATATTTGCAGCTTTTAAAGGACTGAAAATAGTCAATTATCAAATTTGCAGCATTAGGAGGTTATATTTCCTGAAATCAAAAACAATTTCAATCCCAAATTTGATATTGATTATTTGATAACAGCTTCACAAATCCATTAAACTTTTGACTCTTGACTATTTGACTCCCACATCCCAAAAACATGCATGGTAGGTTGATTGAAGACTCTAAATTGCCCGTAGGTGTGAATGTGACTGCGGATGGTTGTTTGTTTGTATGTGCCCTGTGATTGGCTGGCAACCAGTTCAGTGTGTACCCCGCCTTCTGCCCGATGATAGCATGGTTAGGCTCCAGCACTCCCGCGGCTCAGAAAATGGATGGATGGATGTATACTTTCTGCTTCAATTTATTTTAAGATGGTGCATTGTTATGCTAGGTTCTTCTTTCGGTACCATGGAAGAATGTGGTCAGTCAGAAAGTCCACATACTTTTCCTCCCCAGCATGTTTGCAGTGCAATTCCACACCACATTACAACCGCACAACAAACACATTGTTCGCTTAATACCGCTCTGATTATGTCAATCAAAGTTGAGCATTACCATATCGTATTGTGATATTTTCTCATGTGGATCTTGTTGGAACACATACGATTTTGTAAAAAAGTGGGCATAATGATTTGGGCCATTGGTGAAAAACAAAGTAGTCCTACAGTACATACTGTAACTACGTAACTGGATCAAATGCAAATGGGTCACAGGTGACTTGGAGCCCACCCCAGCCCACTTCAGACGAAAGGTGGACTCCGCACTGCTTGCTGCCAATGTTTGTCTTGAGATGGTTGTCACATCTCTGTCGGGCCAATTCTACATTATTCATGCACTCACTGCAGTAGTCTTGCCACCCTGCACTACTTGTATATCTGTTGTTGACCAATACTGGCCACACATGTGCTTGTGAAGTATCTGTACCATTTGCACAATTGACATTGTCCCAGATTATCGCACTACTAGTCACTTTAAATTGCATAAATTTCTTGAAGTCTCTGCGCCATTTGCACAATGGTCACTACACCAGACTATTGTTCTATTAGCCATTTCAAAGTGTTCTAATTGCTAGAGGACTCTGCATCATTTTGCACAGTTGTCAAAAAAATAAATAAATTGTACCAGCATTACCACATTACTGGTAACCTTTTATTGCTCAGTGACTGTGTTTTTATGTTTTTTATGTCTCAAAAGTATTCTCTGTCAATTGATTGTTTGTTGTCATCCGAGAGCAGCTCCAACTACCAGAGACAAATTCCTTGTGTGTTTTTGACATACTTGGCAAATAACGATGATTCTGATTCTGATTCTGATTCTGGACCGGTTGCCAGTCAGTCGCAGGGCACATATAGAGACAGACAACCATTCACATCTGTCACTGAGTGCGAACTGAACTCACGCTGCCTGCACCCAAGTCAGGCGAATGTACCGCTACACCATCAGTGACAGCATAGAAAAAGAATGGATGGAGGATAATGTTCTGTGTGCTTGTGTATATTCTGTATATCTGTACATGTATGGAACCGTGCATGTAGCATGTAGACATACTCTCCGTTTGCTTTGCATCCCTGCAGCTAAAAATAACTGCTGGACACAAACCGCCCACTCGCTTGATGCATTCAAATAGCGTTGGTAAATAGAATGAATAATAGATGGCAAGTGTATGTTTTTTGTTTTGTTTTTTCATTTGAATGGAAACCAGAAATGAGGCTGTCTGAGCCACTAAAATCAAAGCTTTGTGCCTCTGTTTACAGTTTATTTACAGCTGTAAATAAGTCAGAAGAAGGCAGTGTCTCTGTTTAGACTGCTGGTCTTAAACTTGCTTCTTTTTTTTTAACCTCATAATAAAAATACTATGTATGTATCAGATAAATAGAATGCTTGAGTTTAAATCTGAAGAGGCAATACCTGTATAATAGTCATAATAAATAATACTAATAAAATAAGCATAATTGTAAAGTTTTCTGTGTTTCACTCGTGTATTTAGAAATATTACTTCGAGTCAGTATCTGTGTGTGTGTGTGTGTGTGTGTGTGTGTGTGTGTGTGTGTGTGCGCGAGCTATAATGATGATAGGGCAATTAGTTTGCCAGTGTGGCCGCCGATTTTCTGAATAGGTCAGAGACATCACTCATGGAAAAGCTCCACAATGCAGCCAGCTGGGGGGACTGTTGGCGATGTGTTTCTTTGTGTGGAAGTCAAAGTGCCAGAATTATGTTATTGTGTTCTTGTTGTGGCACTTGGTGTAATTATGACAGTGTGTACACAATGCTACAAGAAAGTCACATCCCAGTCAACAACAATAGACTTTCTTTTGGCATTCATCAACTCGTCATGCAGTTTCAAAACATCTTGTCATGTGCTTTGAGTTACTTTGACCCAAATATCGGACGAGGTATAACTCATCTTGGGTGGTCAAAGTATGACATTTAAAATTGATTATGTTTAACGATTATGTCTATTTGTCAAGAGGTTTTCAATAACCAATAAGGAGTGCTTTAAAGCAGTCAGTGCAACAATAATAAAAACAAATAAATAACAGTAGGTAACTGGATAAATTTGATTAGTGCTAATTAAATGAAAAGACAGTACAGTAATTATAAACATGAATAAGTAAGGCTATTTATATGATAAAAGATAGATAGACCAATCCTTTATTCTATTCTATTATTCTATTAAGCTGTTAATGGCAGAAGGATAGGCTAGTGCAGGGGTGTCAAACTCATTTTTGTCACGGGCCACATCGTAGTTATGACTTCCCTCAGAGGGCCGCTACAACTGTGAACCCATATAAATGAAAGATTACCTCATACTCTAATTACATACAGTATACACAACACATTGATGAATGGCCAGTTTTGAAATCAGCCTTTAAAAACGGTTTTCAACTTACATTTTTCAAGATTGTTAACAAAAAAATATGCTTCGAAATCTCTCAATGGTATTACAGCAAGCTGGCACAGTGGGTGACTGATTAGTACATCTACCTCACAGTTCTGGGGTCTGGGGTTCAAATCCTGGCCCTGCCTGTGTGGAGTTTGCATGCTTACATTACATTACCAGATAACTAGCAACCCTTTACTGCTCAGTGACTGTTTTTTTTTTTTGTTTGTTTTTTTTGTCAATGTCTTTCTGTCTCCAGAGTGTTCTGTAAATTGACTGTCTGTTGTCGTACTAGAGCATGCACTCACTAACATGTTTAACAAGTTCCCGTATTTACTGCAGTTTTCTTACAACACTTGGAAAGCATCAAATATTTGTCTTTCAGTTTTGCCGCGATAATACTAATAATGAATTCAACTAATCCGAGCATATATTTGTAATTATCTGGTGGAAAAGTTTATCTCTGAGAGTAGAGAGGACTTAAATTATTCTGCAGTGACAAGGATTTTTGGTTGGACGCATGGTTTCACACACACACACACACAAACGCACACTAACACACGCTAAGGAGCTGAGCCAACAGAAAAGAGAATCGCATAAGCAGTGTGGCAGATTAACTTGTTGGGTGAGGCGTGTGTGCGCGCACATATTTGCGTGCAATGCCGATGGGGGGGGGGGGGGGGGGGTAACAGCGTAATCGAAGGGTAGACAGGAAGACTGACAGGGTCCATTTTAGCTCAGTAGAGACTTGTACATTGTTTATAGATGATGTACTCAAGAAACACAGTACTGCATAACATACAGCACTCACAAAAATCATATATGTACATTTGGTCTCCTCAATGCCTGTGCAGGTTTTTTTCTTACATTCTGTTATTGCCTTTGCTACATCTTTCTTCTGAAATACTTTTGATTGATTTCTGAACACTGAAGAAACCCCGCCCCCCGCATTCACCCCTTACCCCAAAAAGGTTGAACAGTGCAAGTGCTGCATTACAATTTACTCACTCGGAAGATATGATTCATAACATCACATAAACTCAGAAATGTAATATTTAATTTTACTCAGTATTAGGAATGTACAGTATCCCACACTGAAGTGGAACAAGAAATATGGAACCAAAGTCATTTTCTGTTGCATAGGCATTAGATACGTTTCAAAGAGGTTGCGGGTAAGTGGAAACAATCCCAACTAAAGTTAAACAAGAGGGGCGATACACCGTAGACTGGTCAGCAACCATTTACCCTCACATTCTCACCAATGGACAATTAAGAAAAAAGTCTTCAATTAATCTAATGTAACTGGTCATCTGATGCATGTTTCTGGAATGTGGGAGGATGCCAGAGTACATGGATAAAACCCTCGTGAGCGCTTGTAGAATATCGAAACTCCAGTTGTTCCAGCAGAGATTAAAAAACGGATCACATTACTGTGAGGCAGACATGCTATCTAGTATTTCTCCTTGCTGCTTGTTGTAACCGTAAAATATAATAAAACACAAAATACCTAAAAACAGCAGAAAAGTAGAAAGTTTACTTTAGTTTTTTTTGTCCTTCTTTTGATACCATAAAAAGGATTTATCAAATACATTAATACAGTTCATTAAATCAGTTGGTTTAAATTGCACCACTGCAAGTGTATGTCAGGAGTTGTTGCCTGGCTGTGTCTTTGGGGGATTTTGCTACAATGAAAATCTTACCAAAGCCATTTAGAGCTTTATCAGCACAAGCCAATCACTGAGGCCTCTGTGGAGTGCGAAGGGCCATCCATCACCGACCGTAGAGCACGGCCCGGGACATCTCTGTCACCGGATAATGCATTGTGTGGACTAAAGGGAAGGAAACGTTTCAAGGGGAAGGCCAATGTCCTCCACAGTCCTTAAATGATTTAAGTCTAACATTGTCTTTTACTGGTGCTTTGATTTGTACAGCACAACAAGGGCAGAGACACAGTTTATTGTAAACACCAACAGCGCAGAGCTTGCAGATATTTCACAATGGGTTTTTTTCTTCCCCTGGAACACATGCCAGAAGCTACACTAGAAAACTGGGATCGATTCATGCCGTTAGTTCGTAAAGGGGTCATATATTGCCAAACCAACTTTTTCTAGTATTTGCATAATGTAATATTGTATCCATGGTGCCTCAGTAAACATGAAATATGAATTGAAATCACCCACACAGACCTGAGCTCCTGACGTTTTTCTGCCGAGAGGCCTGAAATCAGGTCATTGGAATTTCTCGAGCTTATCTACGTCACTAGTGAAGATCTCCACCTTCCCTTTCCACTCCCGACCCAGCACTCTCAACATAACAAATGTGTGTATGCTCACAAATGGGTCTTCTACATGGAGGCAACCTATCAGAGGAAAGGGGGCGTACTTCGCCAAATATGGACAAAGCAGATACAAAGCTGGGTCAAACAGAAGTAGCTGTCAGAGGGGCCTTTCCTGGACACTTTGTATGACAAAACCAAGGTGTTTTTTTAAATAACGACACTTTTATACTAAGTCCATGTTAAAAAGTCACAATCTCCATGTTTGAAGATAATTGCTGAAAATATCTGCAAATACTGAGAACTATGTAGTACTGAATTTTGGAGCTATAACATGAAACAGTTTTTCACCAATTTCTGTTTTTTTTTTTTTTTTTTTTTTTGGGACATGGCTAATAATACAGCAGCCAGTGAAGCACTTAGCAAGCCACTGTGAGTCATCCCTCCCCCATTACATAAGAACTTGAGCGGCCCGGTGACAATTTGGGCGACTGTTCAGTAGTCACATTAATGAATGTCCCCACCAATGACTGTAAGTTGGCTTGTGTACTTATTTTATGACTAAAGTCCCCAGGAGGCCTAATGTTTTTAATAATGGATGATATTTGTGATATTTTTTTTAACAGTTAAGAAGTGAGCTGGGCGTGGTTTCAGCTCATTCAGAATGGAGCCTTTACTTTTCATGATTTTGAAGCTGTGGGAGCTGGTCAAGAGAGGGCGCTAGGGCGCCGCCCCACCACTGATGGTGGTCACCACATTACCTTCCGTGAAGACAACAAATAAGATGAAACTATCGATAAAATGTGTGTTGTCTAATTCGAGACGCACCGGTCTCGGGGCACACAAATCTTCACCCATTGACTGTCGTTATGACTTTGACATGCACAGCAGCTCCTTTTCAATGCAACAGATACAACCATAGGCATTTCCATTCCATTTTTGGGGGTGCTGTTGCGACCCTAAAATGAATCCCAGCACCCCTAAATTTGACTGATCAAAAAAATCTCAACTGTACTTTGTATTTAAACAACCTAGAAATGTGTAAAATCATAGGGTTGTAACTTGTCACAGTTCACTCACCTTCAGCAGGATTTTATATTTATTTATTTCAAGTTTGCAAATTTAAAGATTTGAGAACATTGGTTGATGGCCCGATTGATAAAGGTGCCGGCTGTGGCTGCATTACGTTTAGCCTTTTTGAGGATTGATGTTGGTATATTGATAACTTCCTGGGTGATTTCTCTCCGTGCCAAATGTCATCTTTGGAGAGAATCTCTGAGCAGCAGGCTCTAAAGCGTGGCATTTAGAAGATAGGATTAGTTGCCACTGTCTTGAACTTCCATGACACATTTTGTGGTGCACAGACCAAAAATATTCTTTTGCAAAACCAGGTTTTAGCATTGACGACTCTCACTCTGTTGTTCTGCATCTAACACATGCACAAACAAAGCAAACAACTGGAACTGTTCACATATTTTTATTAGCTACACCAAGAAGGTGCTATGTTTTCATTTTCCATTGTTTATGAGTTAGCAGGTAAAAAATACTTTACCAGTTTCTACAATACTTTGTGGGTTAATGTGAGCTCATCCAGCATGTGTATTCCAAATTTCTTTTTAACCATAGAGTAAGATTTTCCTTCATTTATCTATCCAAATCAGGATTCTCTGGCCTTAGAGGTCTGCCTGCTATAGAGTCTTTCTACAGTTCCACAGGACGTAACCTGTTACACAGGGATGTAAATGCTTTAGCTGAGCCAAACACCTGTTAATTGGATGAACTTCACGTTTTTTGAGAAAGAAAGTAATGGTACAGTGAGGTAAAGATATTTTTGTCACCATACTGCTATACTGTGTAGTGGTCAACTGCGAACACCTTTATTCTTCTCAACTATACATGACAGAAATTTTTCCCGATCGAATATACATTTGTCGTCGCGAGGGCTGACAGATTGAAATGCGTTGTTCGATGGGGTATTGGGTTGGTTAATGGCCACCAACACCTGTTTGGATGCCCCCCTCAGCCTCAGTTGGATGAGACCTCCACCCCTTCCCCCCCTTTGCAAGACACTGATTAGCAGTAGCAGTATGTTTTGCATGTTTTGCAAGTGTGCGTGTGTGTTTTGCAAGTTGTTTAGTTCAGGACTCAATGACAATTTTGACCTCTCACCCTTCTTTTGATCATGGTAAGTCTTTTCATGATTATCGGTGAATAGAGTAAATCTTTTTGCTTGTGCAAGGCTGAAGATAAGCATACATTGAGCCAACATGGAGCTGTGCTAAAAATGAACAAAAAAAATGGCCCATCCAACCAACATTGAATTCTTGATTTCTACATGCTCTTGATTCACTATTTTATTTGTATTTATTTATTTTTATGGTAAGGCTTTAAAAAACTGAACTAAGATGTACTGTGTAATTTTTGATGCCCCATGGAGTGTTTCATTCGCAGACTGGAGGCACTCCATAGGCAATTGTGGAGTGAGGAGTTCATGCATTTCTAATGAAGGAGCTACAACATCCTTTGGCCTTCTGCAGAGTCCTCAAATGACTCTCTAACCCAGAAATCCAAAATAGTTTATAGAGTAAATAATATATTGTACACTGTATGTCTAGTGTGACCGTATGATTTGAATGATTTCCATTTGTCTCTGCTGAGGATGAATAAAAAGTTTAGTATCCGCTCCTTTGCAAGAAACAGCTTTGATTTGTCTTTTTATCATGATCACTCATTGAATAAAAGATGCTTCCATTTTGTTCAGGATTTCAGTTTCATTAAAGCCGTTTTTAACTTTTTTTTGTTCACTAGTACAATACTATTGCTCCCTGTAATTTGTATTATACTGTTTATATATATATATATATATTTATTTATTATCTTGGAAATGGATGAAACTCTGGATTTGTCTAAAACTTTACTTCCTGTTTAGCAATATATATGTATATAAGAGAGTAAACCCCTCACCTTGTAAACATTTTCTTAAATCCATTCACAAGACAATACTTAAGAAGTGACACTGCTACAATATGAAGTAGTTAGTGTTCAGTTTGTATAAGAATGTATATTGACTATCCTTTCAAAATAACTCAACACACAGTCATTAATGTCTATACCACTGACAAAAACAAGTACTGTAAGTACACACTCGTGCAAAAACGTCCAAAGTGGGCTCAAACTGTCAAAACGTTGTGTGGCCACCATTATTTTATTGCATTACTGTCACCTTCTTGGGCATGGAGTTCACCAGACCATCACAAGTTGCCACTGGAATCCTTTTCCACTCCTCCAAGACAACATCACGCAGCTAGTGGAAGTTAGTGGAAGTTAGAGACCGTGAGGTCCTCCACCTTCTGTTTGAGGATGCCCTCAGATGCTCAGTAGGGTTTAGGTCAGAAGACGTACTTGGCCACTCCATCACCTTTACCCTCAGCTCCTTTAGCAAGGTACTGGTCGTCTTGGAGGTTTGTTATCATGTTGGAATACTGCCCTGTGACCCAGTTTCTGAAGGGAGAGGATCATGCTCTGCTTCAGCATGTCACAATACATGTTGGTATCCATGAATCCCTCAATAAAACTGTAGATAGCCCCAGTCTGCCACACACCCTGACACGAACTGAACCAAATGATTTTTTTCTCGGCTCCATCAGACCACAGAACATGGTTCCATCAATCTGTGTCCTTAGTCTGCTTGTCTTCAACAAACTGTTTGTGGGCTTTCTTTTCATCTTTAGAAAAGGCTTTCCTCTGGGATGACAGCCAAATAGCACTGACAGCCCGCGCCCCCACCCCGTCAACCTCTTCAACAATGCTTGGCAGCACTCATACGTGTCTTTTCCAAAGACAAACTGTGTATATGACACTGAGCACATATACTTAACTTCAACTCTTTTCAACTTTTAAACCTGTCCTGTTCAGCTGCAAGGTCAAGCAGAATGGATGATCCCTTTTGTTTTGCTGTGCAACAATGGAGTTTTTATATTGCCATTGAGGTTTTTTGTATTATGATGGATATTTATTGAAAATGTCAGTCAGAGAGAATGAGATTTTTAAAGGGGAGTGACAGAAAAGAAAAAGGAGAGGACAGAGAAAATTTAACAAGGAAATACAGGACACTAAACTAAGTATTATATGCATACTACAGTGTCGCATTGGATTCTAGTTTTGTACGGGATAGTAGTGCCACACCGTGTGAGGGACAGGACTGGGACAGGAGGGGAAGAGAGCAGGAAAAGAGTGGACCCGGCTGTGCAACTGGAGTGTGGTGGTAGTGGCGATGTAAGGGGCCCACCCGAGAACAGCATGGCTGAAAGGACACACCACGCACCAAGGGATCCAGGGCGGTCCACCAGCCCCACAGAAGCACCCCAAAACCAGGCACCTGAAGTAGAACACAGGGACCCACCGCCCCACTTGCCTGCCCCCAACATATACAGTGCTTATTTGAGATGCAGCTATTAAGTGAGACATGATGTCTATGAGAGTAGTCCACACTATTTGAGATAATACGGCAAGCGCCGTCCGTACAATATGGAATTCAGGCTATGTAAATATCCTGCAGCTCCTTGGTTTGTTTCATCAATCAGGGAGACGGATGATTAAATCATTTTCACATGACACAGGGTGTCAGTCCCACCCAGAGTTCTGGCAACTCCGCTTTGTATATTTACTAAATACTTCGACATGCTTCAGCCAAGTAGGGCTCCGGTTTCTGGGAAAACCCAGGAAAGTTTATTGAGAAAACTGAAATTCTGGAGGGAGTTGTGCTTTCTACTCCAATTTAAAGCTAATGTGTTCAGTTATGACAGTATACAGAACCACATACAGTACTGTCGGCTGTCAGTCAGTGCACAACACATTTAAATAGTAATAATCTGCCACATAAATTGATTCAAATGCCAAGTCACCAAAAGCTTCCTCTCCCTAATGAGCCTAATGGTGTGTTTTAGCGTTTAGTTTGGAATAATCCTTGCACTACGGAGAACAACTGAATGTGAACTACAGCTCCTCAAAAGGAATATAACGTTTTTCCATGTTTGGCCTTATATCTGAGTTACAATCTCTGATGCCTTGAGACTCACAGGCTCACAACATATTGATCACAGCTTCTACTGTAGTTCAGTAGACAAACACAGACGAGAAGCCAGAACAACCAAGGTATCCCGTTTTCATATCCATTATAACATGATGGTGCCTATCGATTGCGCTCGTACTCTGCGGGTTGCCAGTAGCAGCCTCTTAATAAATACATTGATGCTTCAGCTCCTGGATGTGATGCACGTGTAGGAGCATGAGACTGTGCTGCAGAAATTTCAATATTTTGCCATTACATAAAATAAACTATAAAGCAATGGCACGATACACGAAACTGCACAAATCTGACAATGGATAGGAGAAAAGATCCAATGCGCCAAACACATGCATGAATTTACAGTAGCTGTAATGAGTAATCATTTTTGATCCAGGATTATCCACATTTAATCGTATTATTCGAGTCAACTGTCATTGTCATAGTAGAGGGTACATGTATAGTCAATGAAATGTGATTACCATCTAACCAGAAGTGCAAGTATCGGAATATTTACAGAAAGTTACAAATGTTAGACAATATCGACATATTTACAGACCATTTCGTCTCAAGGAATCATGTTATTTTGTTACTTATTATGTTACGCAACAGTTATGAGTCAGTGCAAAAGCATAATCAATGCATTTAATGTATGGAAAGAGGCTAAATGTGAATAGCAAACTGTACAAACTGTGGAAAAGAGGTACATTATGATGTTTAATTTACGTAAAACTTCTTCAGTACACACAAAAAATGAATTGAATTGAAAATAAGTGGTAACCACTAACAGAACTTGTTTTAACTTTAACCTTGAAAGAAATGTTAAAGTACATCCTCCAGGATTATTGTGGTTTTGACAGGCATGCTTTATAACTTCTAATTGTCTTTTACACATTGATATATATATATAAATTCCAAAACAATTAGAAGGATTTTAAAGCTGTTTAAGGAAAATACAATCCATTTTTATGCGATTATAAATACTGGAGGTTTCTTTTTCAAAAAATGAAGAAGAAGAAAAAGACCAGTGTCCTCCCCTCATGCTGAGTCCAACAGTTCTTGGAAAGAGCTGTTGAATGTCTGGCCACATCCAGGACAATCCTGCAGACAACTTTGTCAATAGATCATTCTTTCAGGGCCTCCCAAAAACCCGTTCCCATCTAGTCCCTTAATAATTGGCCCACATACAGAGGAATGCATTCACCATTCTCTATCCAATATAAAGCAGTCCCATAAATCCCATTTGTTAAGGTTTTCGTTGTCAAGCCCACTAACAGTGTGTTGCTGCTGGAATTATCGTATCGCTTAGCAAATTGTACGTATTATAGCTCAGTCACAATGAACAGGAGTGGTCCAAACTATCAAACTATGCTTTAAGAAAAGCATAAACTATTAAACTATTAAGGCATTGGTTACCTTGGTAGCTCTTGGGTCTAAACGGGATCTTGTAAAAGAAATTCTTTGTTATTTTATTTATATAATATATACTTATATTTAATAATGTTTGTATATTTTTAGCTTTCATTGTCCATTCTGCTTTAGAAAGTATGTTTTCACTGCTTCACCTTCGGAGGTGAAGATGTTGCAGTAGTTACAGTGTAGATCACAAATTGGACAATAAAAAAATGTAAATAATTACCAATTGCAATTAGCCAGAACAGAAGTGGGTAAATTAGTACAGTAACCCCTCGAAACTAAAGCACAATCAATGACAAAATCACCCTTTAGTGTTTACGTTTGAATAACTTCTTGAGTTAACTTCCTTTGAACTTTTAGCGTCATTAACATTTTCCTTCTATCCTTTTGAAGATATACCTCAAAATTTGTTCATGTTCTGGATTCTTGTTTGACATTGGGGTCAGATGTTTCTTTAAAAAAAAAAAAAAAAAAAAATCCTTGAGTCCGCTCTACTCTGTTCTTTAGAATTTTGAGTGTTTCGAGGAAATGTCTCATTCGTTTCATTTTATTTGAAATTAAGAGTTCGAGAAGTCGTGCCGTCGATTACCCATGAGTCCATGGAATGGACATCCATTCCATCCTGCCTCAGAAATAAGCAACATGCTCGAAGTGGAAGGGCAGATGTCGCGTCCCAGCAGGATGACAGGGAGCGGGACAAATTATGCAATTCCTGTTTGGCATGTCGTCAGGCTTCCACGGAAGTGTGTGCGTGTGTGTGTGTGTGTGTGTGTGTGTGTGTGTGCGCACATAAATGGCTCCCTGCCATTCTGAAAGTGAAAACCTGTGGCAATAGATGTACAGTAAGTGGAAAAGAGTGCATTGTACTTGGACGCTAAATAAGGAGTAAATTCAACACCTATGACACATTTTATACTGTTAACATTTCACTACAAGGCAGCTTTAAATTTGACGACTCCACTTGGATTGTGGCATTTAATAAGTGAAGACTCCATTTTTATGAATGTGTTTATGAATCTTTTTGTTTGCTTATTTGACAAAGAAAAGGCAAAATGTAGTTTTACCCATGTGACCTATGCAAGTTGTCATGGGCCAAGCTAAGTCTGCTGTGATGGCCGCCAGCACAACCTTGTGGTCTAGAGAATGGATGGATGGAACATTTTGAGGTCAGACTTCGAAAACTTCAAGTGGTATATTTTGATTTGAAATCGAGCATTAGCCACGGTTCGAGTTTTTGTAAAACACGATTCCTTAAAACAAATGAATTCATTCAGTGAGTTTTGGGAATATTTTAAACAAAAATAAATGGGAAAACGCATGCCTGTAAAACGACCTGATCCAAACTTCCTTCTATTAATGAAAGTTCACTGTAGTTTACTGCTTGAATAACATCCTGCTGAATTCTCATGAGAAGCTACTTGGTGGCCATAGGACATAAAGAATATCAGCACAACAGGGACTGTTTTCCTCAGGGAAATATTGTGTTTATTACTTACAGTAGACATCTTAACCAATGTTTAGGGGAATGTGAGTTCGTATGACATTTAATACGAATGCTACTGTGGTGTTTGTGCTAAACAGGGTATGCAGGATAATGTTTCTTTCAAATTGGTTCCACAGTATCTAAACATTGCAATGCAATATTCCTAACTGTAATGTACTGCAGGTGTTATGCACAGTACACAGGCACAATTAAAGAGTGGTCCTACAGTATAGTCTACGCAAATAAAACACTCACAGAGGCATGACGGATTACTAATGGCCTCCATAGCCGGGATATGAAGACAGAAGCTTCGAGAGTTCAGAGGAAGTGGAAGCAGCCTCAGGCCAGAATGCAGTGAAGATATGATCAGTGTCTCCATCTGTTGAGGGCAGCACAAGACAAAATGAAGGACACACCTTTCATTGACCTTCACCTTCCTCCTCTTGTTCATATACAGACAGCCGTGCGTTCATATGCGCTGATGGCAGATAATACATTTGACTTCTCAGATTTACTCGATCTGCTGTACATTTATTGCCCGACCTTTCTCAATTTTACTTAGTTTTCTAGTGTTTAATGATCCGTGGATGGTGTACGGCAGTTTTTAGAGTAATAAGTCGAGTCAATTTTATTGATATAGTGCCAATTCACAGCAGATGTTATGTCAGGGCACTTTACCCATTGAGCAGCTCAAGAACCGAACCTGGCGACGGAGGGAAGGAAAAACACCCTCTCAGGAAGAAACCTGAAACAGAACCCAGTGGAGGGACAGAGGGAAGATAGAAAGAGAAAACTGGATCACGGGTTAAACAACCAGCGAAAGGACTAGAGAACAATAGACACACCAACAGCTACTGTAATAGTCCCATGACAAAACCGGTCTGCTCCCAACACCACTATCCCCAACCTCTGACAAGAAACAGGTAAATGTGAAGGCGCAAAACTAACTATAAAAAAAAAAATCACTGTGACTGTGTGTTCAAAAGAAGCGCAAAAGCCAGGGATATTTCTTTGTTTGCCTTAAATACAAATTAATCGGATTGGGTAAAATGTTTGGTGCAGTTACCAGTTACCTTACTTTATTCGCTGACCTCAAATGTATTACATTGAATACACATACTTTAAGCATTCTCACCATATAATAGTGTGATTTATCACGCTGACACATTCATGCTATAGATTTGTACGAGTATAGTTTTGTGGTTCAGGCCTGTGTTATTTCTGTTTTGCTCTAATATCTACAGTATGTCACCTGTCTTCTCATTTCCAGCCGTAATGGCGGCTCCAGAGCCAAGATAATTAAAGTTCCATTTCATCACGGCACCCTGTGCCCCGTGCATCGAATTCCGGAACTATATTGACCCAGCCCGAAATATTTTTTAACAACAGTTTGACCTCTGTCAGACAGAAAGTGTCGTAATGAGGAGGCCTGTAGCTTAATGCTGGCCGGCAGACTTGAACGTGTCACGTCTGATTGGTGCCAAGAGGAGCAGCTCACAGAGCGCCGTTAAATATATATATATATATATATATATATATATAAATAGAAAGAAAAGAAAAGACAAAAAGGCAAGATGAAATTGTGCTGTTAACATTCATGAGGAATGACAACAGTGCCAGACGTCAGACATCAATGTGTCATCGTTGCATTCTTCTTTTTAGCTTTCTTTCATGCTTGTCTTCATTCATTCACACATAATCGTATTTCTTTCATTCTTTCCTTTCCTGCTTTCTTTTTTCTTGAATAAGGGATGGATGGTTACCTACTTTCCTTCTTTTCCCTACCTCTTCTGTTTTGTTTTGCTTGATTTTTCTTTCTGTCCTCCATTTTTCAATTATTCCAATTCGCTTGTCTTTCTTTCTTTCTTCCGTAGCATATTGTCTCTAAATCTTGGCCTTTTTTTCTTTCATTTTCTTTTAATTTTCATTCTCCCTTTCTTTGTTTGTCATCGCTCATTGACATTATTTATATATTCTGTCTCATTCTTTTTCTTAACTTCCCTTTGTTCCTTCATTCCATCCCATTTCTCCTGTTTCCACTTTTTTTCTTTGCTTTTCTTTCTGTCCTCTTAATATTTCTTTCTTTGCTTTCTTATTCCCTCTACTCTTATAATTCTTTTAACTTTCCTTCTTTCGCTCCTTACTTTTGTTCCTCCTCTATTTCTCTCATTCCCTATACATCCTTAGTTTCTATCTTTCTTTCATGCATTCATTCCCTACTTATTGTTTGCTATTTTGGTGTCATATTTCTGTCTGTCTTGCTTTCCTTTCTTACTTTGTCTTCCAATACATACTCCTCTAAACCCATATTTCTTCCACTTTTCTTTTGCACTGACCTAACATTTCTTCGTGACATTCACATTGCTAACGTAATATATGTTTGCTGTTTTTTCGATCATTTTGCAGTCCACAAGTAGGCAAAACATCATTTTATATGAATGACTGTTGCCTCAAGACGGTGAACTAGAGCTCCAACAATTAATCGATTAATCGACAACTAATTGATTATCAAATCCAGAACTATTTTGGTCATCGATTAATTGTTTAGAGCCATTGTTAAACTTAAAATGCTCCAAATGCTCTCATTTCAGCCTCTCAACTAGAAGCATTCCCTGATTTCTGTAGTCTTCCATGAAAGCAGACTGGTTCTCCTTCTCCATCCATTTTCTTCCACTTAAAGTATTTGCCGTCGAGTCGCGGGGGCATCAGCTTCACTCACTTTGTCCAGCTGCCCCGGGGGTATCCCGAAGCCTTCCCAGGCTTAGAACTTTGCTGGCAAAATGCACTTTTGCTTACAAAATGAATGAACAGGTGCGTGCATGACGTCGTTTATTTGGCTTTGTTTAAACATTAAACAATACCAAATAAACAACAATAATCGGTGAATAAACTAATCAAAAAATGATTTAGCAATAAACATTAACTATTCAATAAAAAGATTGAATAATCCCAAAATAATCTATTCTAAAATGATTTGATAGTGACAGTCCTATGGTGAACATAGTGTTTTGCTATCTTGCATATGCAAGATAGTAAGCATGTATAAGAGGAGTAAATACAGTAGCTGTGTGTTGTCAGCAACCTGACCTGAGCTTAATGAGCGTGCTCCAGCAGCCAGTGTTGTGACAGTAGCAAGGATGTGACTGTCAGCTTTAATAGGAAGGACTCGTTCCGATTAGCCTAATGTTCAAACATCAGCAGGCCTGGCAAAAATCCACATGATGCACCTCAGCACCATGCGGCTCACAGAAATAGACAGCATGATCCACCCACCCAACACCCCCCCCCCCCCAGCAGAAACAGGCGATACCAAAAGCAATGGAAATGTATTACATCAGTACACTTTTCTTCCAAAAATACACCATGACCTCGCTTGCTGCTTCAACTCGTCATCAGTTACTAGAAAGGGACTGCAACACTCGTAATATTGTGTCTCATGATTAATTTGACTATTCCTTGCAGTTGAGACCTTGACATTCCTTTATATTTACTCTCCATGATTTAAAAAGAAGCCAAACACTATATATATATATATATATATATATATTTATCACAGTTTTCTATGCCATGTGAATGGTGGCCCTTAAATGCCATTGGATACACAACAAGTTAGAAGGGTTGTCTTTCAACTGGAAGATCCCAGGACCAATTCCCGTTTCCTTGTCAGTTCTGTTGAAGTGTCAATGCGCAATAAACTGAACCCTCTGTTTGTGTGAGTTACTGTACGAATGAATGATTCCTTCGCAAGGTTAATGTGAAACAAAGTAGGTAGTAACGATGTAAAACCACCACTGGTAACCAAGACTTTGACACAGAGAATATTAACATCTTCAGTCACTTTAGACTCTGAAGTGACCTGAAGTTCAGAGACTAAAAATGATTTTAGTCTCTTGGAACAAGTTGTGTCGTGGCACCAGATGTTGATGTCTTTGAAATGTTCATAAATCAAACGAGTGTCTTTTCTATTTTGCCTTGCCGGAAGCGGAGAATACATCTCAACATATGGCTAATTGGAGGCGAAATCGTTCCATATCGGTTGTGAATAAGGCACAGGAAAAGAGGGGAGAAGATTAGAAGAGTTAGGAAGGCATTTCCTGCCCCCATTTGGTGGCAGAGAAAAATGCATCCAACTGTGCTCTGATGCCTTTTACAAGATGTTTGGATTCATGATTATTTTAATGAATTCATTGATTTATGCATGATTTCAAGAAATACTGCATATCTGACAGCACAAAGAAACCATTTTACTCAAGACATACACCTGCACATATGCACGCTCAAGTATGACGGCATTATTTCCCTTGTGAAGGCTCTCTGTCTGTCTAAAAACCAGGACGTTTGTTAATCCAAAAAAGGTGTGTGTTCTGTTTTCACTCACCTGAAACAGTCCTCTCAGCAGCTCTGGTTCTGGGAATATTTATTTATTCCTCCATTGATTTGACCTCTGCTTCTTTTCAGACACGGACGTCCATGCCCATCATGCGTATACAGTGTTTGATTTTGACAGCCGTGTACAGTACATAAAAGCACATAATCATGCATCATTTGTCTCCATGACTTCCCGACGATTTTGGCCTCAACCAGTGGTAAAGCATTCTTATCGTTTCCACACCCCCGGTTGAGATCAGCTTTGGATTACACCAATTAGAGCAGTGAGCCATATGTCAATGTGCTCCGAGGTCTTCAGCCTCCTCCACTCAGTGCTCGAAATTTACCTCCACCAGTTAGGACTGTCAAGGTCTATCGTCACTCTGCTATTGACTGATTGAAAGCACTGCAACACTTGGGCATCCGGGCCACACTGTGGCCGAAATATGTTCAGTCTAATATTGTCCTCTAATAACAGTGTTTAATCATTTGTAAAATGCTCAGCAACAAAAACAAGTTTTCTCTGCTTTGTTTTCTCAGCTCACGATGAGTAAATCAGACGTAGGTTTGGAAAAGGTGCATCTGTATTCTTCTCACTCCTCTTACAATTTCGTCCACTACACCTGCGACAACTTAATGGTCCGTGAGGTACATGACACGAAGCCCACGGCTCAAGTCAAGTCCCAACTGCATCGTAATGGCATTTTTGTTAGTGTGGCGAGCCCGACTCGAACAGAGTCACGCAGAGTAAATCAAGAAATGTATTGGTATCTAGTTAACACAAAAGGACAGCTCGAAAGACAGACATGAATTCAATGTTTTAAATCATAGTTCCCTCATGACTTGGAATCAACAATGTTACAATGTGACAATATTATAGAGCAGCTCTGAGATTGTTCGTATTTCCACAATCATTAATCAAAACTGTTATTATTATTATTATTATTATTATTTGCTTTTGGGGGTAAAAAGAAAATATATAGTCTGTGCTAACATCAGTGTGGTTCTTTTTAATATGCATTTTTTTACTTACCGGTAATACAGCACAGTGATTAAATCAATTGTTTGCCATTCCCACAATCTTGACTCGGTTTATGGGGAACAGATGATTGGGCTGCACCAAATCTGCCTAGCGATGTGCCCGCACTACTGAGTGTTATAACATAAGGAAACAGTACTTCTTTTTGAGCTCTGTTGCTGTTACTACTTTATGATTAACCCGTTTAAAAAAACACACACACACGTTTGGGAGCAACACCTGTTCAAGCTAAACTCATCAGTAACCATAAACCAGAATATTCTGCAATGTAGCCACAACGATTTCAATTGTGTGAAAACTTGTTTTCAAAAATAAGGCAAAAAAACTAATGGAAAAACAATAATATCGTGCATGTTCTTATAACGGAAAAGCCATGAAAACGCCATACTGTAAAAATCACAAAGGAAAGTCATAAGCCATTATGTATCTCAATAGTATGTAAATGCTATTCATTGCTGTGAGTCCCTTCATTAGGTACACTATGTACTCCACCATGCTTGCATCTATTCTTTGTGAGTGGCCCATGTGAGCTTTAGCGGTGAGCCATAATCCTCTTGGGATCTTGTATGAGATGGTGACGGGCTTAGATGTCCCTTGTGGAGGTGACGGGGGCTATTCTCCCTGCAAGAGCATTAGTGGTGCTAAAAGCAGCAGCAACACTGCGGCCAACTCATTCAGAGGGAAAGAGAAGAAAGCGGCATAGAAGAGATCTTACACATTTTTGCCAATCTATACATTACCCTCAGGGTCACTTGGATATGTTTGGTAGATTTAAGGGCTTTCTTGGTGGACCGCAGATCCCAGCATCTCCTGCCACCAACAGAGAAGCTCCTGACCCTGGTCAAGACCCACCACCAACTCCTGCTCCTCCTCCAGCTCCTGCTGGAAGCAAGGTAAAGAAAAAGAAGAAGAAGAAGAAAGATTTTCTGAACATCCCCGACCACTGACGTTTGCTTTTGTATGTAATTATGTGCACACTTGCCGACCACAACGTGTAATGAAATGCAATACAAGAACTATATCCCTATGCGTACTTTCAGTTTTCATAAGAGCTATTCTTTGTAGCAGCATGTTGTGTTGTCACAGTTGTAGTTTGCTGTACTACTCGTCATTATTCTGAGAGGTCATTCTAAATTTCTGTCATTCTCATGTTGTGAAGCACTGCCGAGAGTCGTGTCTGGTTTCCAAAGAAAAATGGGACTCCATTAAACAAGCCTCAACTAACGAACCATCTGACTTTGTGCTGTAGGACAATAAAGCTACCGAAAAGGAAAATGAGGACCAACCTCAGGGTAAGTCTTATTATTTGAAATGAAATGATGCACTCCTGTTTGATATGTATTATGTCAAAGTGACTGTGTGTAGTTGCTACTGTTTTAATAGAATCGAAGCTGAATTTTAGAATATATTTCCGTGATACGAGTACTTGGAAGATATGGTCATGCATTGTCATCGCCAATCAGTCAGTACGGGAGAAGCTATATATTACTGCCTTAGCCTACTGGTTGAAAGTGTGATAAATCAATTCCAGGCCCAGCACCTGCGACAGCGACAGCACCAGCCCCAGCACCAGCACCAGTACCAGTACCAGTACCAGTACCAGTACCAGCACCAGTACCAGTACCAGTACCAGTACCAGTACCAGCACCAGCACCAGCACCAGCACCAGCACCAGCGTCAACCACAGCGCCGGCTCCAGCCCCGGCTCCAGTATCAGCCCCTACTGCAGCCACAGTCAACCCTGATCAAATTGGACCAGAGGGGTAAGAAATCCAATCTTTGGCCTTGAATTTGTACTGTAATCAACACAGAATAAAATAGTATACAGTATAAAGCAGTGATTCTCAACTGGTGGGTCGGGAGCCATTTTGGGTGGGTAGTAAAAAATGGTTAGCATAATACTTCATTCTGTTGAAACCTTTACAGTGGCTTTGGTCTGCAGCCTTCATTACATTTCCGAAAAAGGAGATAAACTATTGATGTTGAACTTTTCTCAAAAGACGAGATCAGTGCCAAGATGTAAATGTTTGTAGCTGCATTTATGTTCATCCTGTTTCTAAATAAGGTCCTCCGAAAGGCAATTTTAGCATGTGTAGATTATGTTTAAATTTAAAAATAGGCTATTTTTGAACATTGCATGTTCTCTATAGTTCCTAACTTCTGTAAAAAGTGGGTCGTGACATAGCAACAATAGAAAAATGTGTCTTGCAGGGTGACAACAGTTGCGAAATCAATAGTATAAAGCAAGAAATGACAGAGAGGCCAACATTCGTGTATTTTGTAGTACTATATTATCCTCTCACCAGTTGCATAATGTATACCAAAACACACTCTGGCTAAGATTTCAATGGGGTGCGGGGGGACAGTATCAAATTAATCACTCAGAGGATAGTTAATTAATCAGATTCCCTGGCAAGATGACAGGGAGAGACGAAGAAAGTCCTTAGAGACGAACACAGTATGTGAGATCTTGATGCGCTGGAGCAGCATGCATATTAACGAGACGATGAGCCCAGAGTAGATTAAAAGCTTTTCAGCTTTTGTGATTTAAGAAGCTCAATATGGCGACTTCTGCCCCGGCAATATAAACCAATGAGTGACAGGTAAAGACAGATACAACTGATCCTTCCACTTTTAATCACTTCTCTAAATGAGTGGACCTGTTGTTCAATTTTAATTAGATGACATACTGTATATATAGGATGACCTGTATATTGGGGCCAACTTGTGAGTAACAGGTGAACAGACAGCGTATTAATGTGTCATACACCTTATTAGAGATGAACAGTGGCTGTGTTATGGAATCGCTCACTCATTCCCTACTGCGGGGAAGTCAGACTCATTTTTTGTCGCAGGACACATCGTAGTTATGGTTTCCCTCGGAGGGCTGTTATGACTGAGAACTCACATAAATTATCGCCTCATATAATTACATATACTGTACACAACAAATTGATGGAGAACTAGCTTTGAAATCAGAATCCAATAAAAAGATGTTTGTTCAGCTCTCATCAAATTTATTTTAAAGGTCCCATATTTTGGCTATTTAGACCTCTATTAGAGTGACTCTCTACCATGGACTTAGTATAAGAGTCAATTTCATTAAAAAAAAAAATATTTTTTTAAAAAACACCTTGGTTTTGTCATACGAGTGTCCAGAAAAGGCCCCTCTGACAGGTACTTTTGTTTGACCCAGTTTTGTATCCGGTTTGTCCATGCTTGGTTAAGACCGAGCCCCCTTTCCTCTGATTGGTTGCCTCCGTGTCGAAGACACCTGTACAATACTCCCCAAGAAAAATTTTACTGGGGGATTTTTACATAGTGGACTATGTAGTGCGTCCGTATGTGAAAGAAAAAAAAATTAATGGATATTTTCACACCGCAACACATGAATTTGTTTCGTTCTCAAAATCCTTCCACAGAAACAGAAAGAAAAAATATTTTTATGTATCGGCGCAAAGGTACACAAAGCAACACCAAATTATGTGTTTAGTTTAGGATTTGAAGTCTTCCGGGTTGTACTCGATTTGCAAATTCTTCTCGGGTGTTTGTTTCTTGAGGTCGTCCAATACTGTCATGGCGGCACCTTTGGAAACTTTCAACTACATATTTATACAGTACGGTATATGAAAGCATATTGCTCAATCACTCAGTTATATTTGTGCATCTACTGGTAAGTTTACAAGTTTGTCATTTACAGAGGGGAGATTCTGATACTGTATTGAAGTCCCAATTTTATTTTTTATTTTTTTTTGTCTTTAAATTTAAACATCCATCCATTTTCTACAGCATTTGTCCTCATTAGGGTCAGTCTAAATATTTCATGCAAAATTATTATTATAAAAATACTTTAACCACAGTGTCGTTTCATTTATTGATTTATTCATTTAATGAAAGAACACAAACGCATTCCATTGTAGTCCAATTCCATTAGAAGGTATTGCTAAAGTAAAACCACTCGGGGGCACCATATGCTCATGTTTCTAGGTTTCTCGGTTTCTTTCTTCCAATCTTCCAATCATGTGCCGTTGTTGTTGTTGTTTATATATATATATATATATATATATATATATATATATATACACACAGTATATACAATATGTGAAAGGGAGGCTGACTGTAATGTATTTATTCAGAAAAGAGGCACCCCCCCCTCCACCAATCGTAATCAACCCGTATTCTGATGAGCAGCTTCGCTCCATAGTGAAGCGGATGAGAGAGAGACTTGATATCTACAAGGAGAAAGTGACTGATCAATATGCTTCATCACCGGAGATTAGCCCCCCTGTCAGTGAGTACAAACGCCATCTGTTCTCCACTAATTTGGATACTCAGCTTCGTCTCAGATGTGTCATAAAGCATAAAGTAATTCTGATGTGATACGTACAACTAAAATTGTGTGCATTCAGCGCCACTCTTGGCTAAAGACCACTATGCTGAAGTTGTGGAGGAGAGGAAAAGGCGAGCGGAGGAGGAGCGGATCAAAAAAGAGGAGGCTGAGAGGAAGAAGAAGGAAGAGCAGGAGAAGAAAAAGAAAGAGAATGAGCAGAAAAAGAAGGAAGAGGACGAGAAAAAGAAATTGGAGGCAAAAGAAGGGAAAGAAGAGAAGACACAAGACTTTAAGGCTGTCTTTATGGAGAAAATGTGGACTTGTGTGGATGTCTTTCTGAAGCCCCTCGAGAACTGTATGGACTATATGCTGGGGAGCACCATTGATCCTTTCACAGGTGAACACAGATTAAGTTTCAAACCAAAAAATTATGATTTCCTGTTACCATTCAGTTCAATTCCTTATTGTCATTCGCCGTCTTAGATCGTCGCTACATTGCCTGGCTGAGCGTGGTGACTCTCGCCTTCAACTACAACACCTGGTTCATTACTGCCCGGCTCTCTTTCCCCTACCACACTGAGTGGGCAATCCCTTACTGGTTTGCCTTGGACCTGCTGGCTGACCTCATCTACCTCACGGACAGCATCGTCTTCCAGTCTCGCAAACAGTTTGTCAAAGCAGGAGACATCATCGTAAGTTGTCAATTTCCCACCTGTGGATTTTCTGGAGGATTTACATTCTTGTTAAAATGAAAAAAAAAAAATATATATATATATATATATATATATGTATATTCTCAGAAAGATGGAAAGATGACAAAGAAGAATTACAGAGAAACAGAGAGATTTATGGTATGGTGTCGCATGCTATTTTAATGATGAGGAGATCATAGTCAGCTGAACTTTGTCTTTGTTTTCTCAACAGGCCGACATAGTGTCAGTCTTACCCTTTGACTTACTCTACTTCCAGTTTGGATTCAAATCCATTTTCAGAGCAAACCGCTTGCTAAAGGTGAATATATAGTGTGTGTTTTTGCTGTTCACTTGGTGCCGCTGTTGACTTTTCCCCCAAAATTCCAAGGCGGATACATTTTTCGAGTTTAGCGACCGCCTGGAAAGTATCATGGCGAAGGCTTACATCTGGAGGTAAGTTGTAAGACAGCAACTCAACCATGGATTGATGGATGACTATAAAGAAACTACCTTCTTTACTGTGCTCTTAGAGTTATTCGCACCATCGGCTATCTCCTCTTCGTCCTCCACCTCAACGCCTGCTTCTACTATGTGGCTTCAGTCTACCAGGGCATTGGTCAAACTAAGTGGGTCTACTCTGGACTGGGAAATGCGTAAGTAGTATTTCTCCATTCTACTAGCACTAGCATCTGTTTTCTTTTTTGTTTACTGTATATGTTCTTGATTTGTCTGTCAGTCTAAAACTATTTGAAGGACAGAAAGGAGATTTTTTATTTTTTTTTATTGTTCCAGATGACAAATTACCTTTTTGGGACATTATTTATGTCCATCATTCTCGGTCAGGTGGATTATTTATTGGAATCTTTTCAACTTGTTTACTTAATACTACAAGGTGTGTCAGAAAGGTTCCAGGACTGACGTCACAGAAGAAAATCCCCTTTGGAGTAATCTCTCTAGAGTGTAATGCCGTTTCCCAGCCTTCTCTGCCATGCCTTAATGCACTCCTGGAAGGACCCTTCCGGAAGTCTTTGCAGCGCCGTTGTCACGCTCAGGTCAACTTTTGGATGCTCGGGTCACTGTGAGCAGGCGCGTTGACATGATGAAGCTGGTGCAAGTTGTCCTGCCATAAATCTCACCTCTTCTTGCGCACTGAATGAATGAAGCAAACGCGGAAGGCTCTCGTTGTAGACGTGCTGGTTTATCCTCGGGCCCACACTGAAGGGGAAAACCCATAGTTTGTAGTTTGGGTTTGAAGTACTGGATATCTTTTGTGACGCCAGTCCTGGAACGTTTCTGACACACCTTGTGTTTTTGTTTTGTTGTAGTCCCCGTAAAGCAACTTGTCCAAATAAGGTTTGGGCCTGGTCCATTGATTGCGCTGTTTCAAATTATGCATGTAAGAGTTAAGTGAAATACTGTAAACATGAGATTTTTGGGTTTTCTCTGGAAGGTTTTGCATTTCTCCTGTCTGCTTAGATCTCTTGTGTCAATCTCAAACATGTTTGATAATTAGTTTCCTATCATTAGCAGTGAAAAAAACTGGACATTTCAAGAAATGTCACCAATGAGCAGCAGGTAGGTATTCGAAGCTGGCGTCAAAAGACGCTCCCGAGGAAGGATCCTACCAAGGCTTGCAGTTATGCAGTTTTCTTGTTTTGTTTTATATTTATTAATGTGATTATTTATATAATTTTCTAATTGGCAGCAAGATATCAAGGGAGTCAACAAAAAAAAAAAGGAAGAACAGTGATTTAAATATGTGAACAATGGACTCCAGCATGTGTATTAATTTCTATCAATGAACAGCCCAATAAGGTCCACTATGTTTACTCGTAGGCCCTTGAACACCCTCATCTTCTCTACAGGTACCTGCGTTGTTACTACTTTGCTGTCCGCAGTCTGATCAACATCGGGGGTCTTAATGAACCCCACACCGTCTTTGAGATAACGTTTCAGATGACAAACTTTTTCACGGGCATCTTTGTGTTCTCCAGTTTGATCGGACAGGTAAAATACAAAACACATTCTCCCCGCAGCTCGAAGACCCGATAGAAATGAACTTTTCCAAATTTGTCATCACCTCATTAGAGTCGTGATAGACGAGAAAAAACAATCCATGTAGGAGTGACGCTTAGTTAGTGACGTCACCGCCCTGTCATCCATCACACAAATGTTGCTCAATGGTTGCCGTTGGCATCTTGCCTGCCAAAAACCTGAGAAAAAAGCTAAATGCATTTGAAAAATACTGTATATTTTGCTGTTTTCTGACTAATTCTTCTCGTTGCTTCAGATGAGAGATGTCATTGGCGCAGCCACAGCAGGACAGACTTACTTCCGCTCGTCCATGGACGGCACCGTGGCCTACATGGTGACCAACCGCATCCCCTCCTTAGTCCAGAACAGAGTCCGCACCTGGTATACGTACACCTGGGATGCCCAGGGCATGCTGGGTCAGTGTGCCTTCATTTGTGTAAAGGAATCTTTTTTCACAAATGTGAAAAAGAAGAACTCAGTATTACGTCCCTCCTGATGCATCTAGATGAGTCTGAGCTGCTGGAGAAGATGCCTTTGGTAATGAGAACTGCCATCGCCGTGGACATCAACCTGACCACTTTCCAAAAGATAGACCTTTTCAAGGTGGCTGCATCTATAAGTATTTGTAAAGCACATAATGAGTCAGATTTTTGGCTGCGTGAGACTTATCATGCATATTTCCTTACAGGGCTGTGACCAGCAGATGTTGGTGGATATGTTACTGAGACTTAAGTCTATAATCTATTTGCCAGGAGATTTTGTTGTCAAGAAAGTAGGTTCGAGATACTTTATTACATGATGGATTGCTAGTCTTATGCTTTATAGTTAATTTTGTGGAATTATCCTATGGCCATCCCCATGCACCCCTCTGCTTTCTCTGCAGGGTGACATTGGCAAAGAGATGTACATCATCAAGGGCGGAGCAGTGCAAGTGGTGGGAGGACCTGACAACAGTATTGTGTTTGTCACACTAAAGGCTGGCTGTGTGTTTGGAGAGATCAGGTCAGATATGCTTTATGCTCTTCAGTTCATATATATACATTGGAGACATTAATTGTGATTAATTAATTACAAAAATTAATTAGTTAAAAAAATTAACGCATTTTAATTGCTTTTTTTGTGTTTTAAACAATGTGGAACCTTTGTCACTGCATGATTTCCTAGTACAACAATTACACTGATGCACATGTCAGAGCTCGGCTACCAAATGGAGGAATTGGATGAACCAGTGTTGATAAGACTGATGGGAGGCAAATTTCATAAAAAAAAAAGATGAAAGCCTCCATAAGTGGAGTTTGTGCAATTTGTGCAAAAGGGAACTTTTACGTTCCACTGAAGCACTTCAAGCCTCCAACATGCGATTCAACTTTTCAACTGCCACGCAGAAGCCATTCAAATACTGTTCTAAAAAAAAAAAAAAAAAATGTCCTAAAATGGCACTTTCATTTTAGGCCTGTTTAATTTTGGTGTTGGTGTTGTGTTGAAATGCAATTGAATGCATTTTTTAGTTTCAGTTATCAATATTCCTGTCTGTGTCAATTATTTGATTCAGTCGTCCACGAAAGTCCATTTAATCTGAACTACGTTGCCTTTTAGGACAAATTTTGTTATACGATTTAAATGCGGGTAGGTTAATTGACAACTCTAAATTGCCCATAGGTGTGAATGTGAGTGCGAATAGTTGTTTTTTTTGTATGTGCCCTGCGATTGGCTGGGTGTACCCCGCCTCCTGCCCGATGATAACTGGGATAGGCTCCAGCACGCCCGTGATCCTAGTGAGGAGAAGCGGCTCAGAAAATGGATCGATGGATGGATGTGAATGTGCGTGTGTGTGTGTGTGTGTGTGTGTGTGTGTGTGTGTGTGTGTGTGTATTATCAGTTTGCTGCAGTCATCCAAAGATGGAGGAAACAGACGGACAGCAAATGTCAAAGCCTCCGGATTTGCTAATCTTTTTGTCCTCGAGAAGAAAGACTTGTTTGATATTCTCGTCCACTACCCAGAGTCTCAGAAAGTGCTGGCCCGAAAGGGAAGGTGAGACAAATCCCTGCTGTCCTGTTACAAATCTATGTCTAAATTTAAAGGCTAATCTCGATTCAGTGGTCTCTTAGCTGATAATACTGTCATATGAACCCCCGTGAATCTATTGTTCGACTCTTTATTGACATTAAATGCACATGCCTGTATAGGAAACTAATGAAAGCCAAGGGTCCAGCAGCAGCTAAAGTAGAAGAGGAAAAGAAGAAAGGTCTGGCACTTTTTGGACCCAAACCACCCACACCCAAATTAATGCGACTCTTCGGTGGAGGATTAAAGAAAAAAAGAATTGACAAACCTAAGGTAAGGTCACTTGTGAGTTCTTTTCAATTGTTTTGTGATCTTTAATCTATCTTTGTTGATCATTAACTTCTGTTATTCTTTTGTCCCTAGTCTGGTGCTGACTCTTGAGAGACACTTCTATTGATTCATTTTATCAACTCCATTTTGGGAGTTTATTTTTTATTTTAAGACTCATACCCCTCTTTTATTCTGATAGACCAATATATACTTTTTACTTTCCTGTCTATACCTAAGCTTTATTGACACAAATAATTCCTTGGAATTGAGTCTTGTTCTGTGACCCAGCCTGCACTATATTTTATGTATAAATGTACTTTATTGTGGCCGTCTGTTTACCGTCGTCTGCATTCACCTTCTGTCAATGCTCAGTGGTTGTAGAAATCTGTCAGATTATCCAAAAACTGCTGCATTAAATGATTCCAAAATTTAATAATAACTATAGCTGTGATTTATCTTTGCGCTTTGTTATTGATTTTTTTTTTCTTCTTTATTATTGTTTTTCTGTGTTGGCCATGGTTTGTGGACGAGTTTAGATGCAAAACAAACAAGTGAGTGACACAGAGAGAGAGAGAAATGCTGATTTACGGTAATCCCATTATCTAGACTGGGACCTCAACAGACAGAAGGGACCAAAATAAACTCGGGCAATTTAATTTGGACCCAAATGGGTGCGCTTAAAATGACTTAATACAACCTTCTAATCATATATGGTTGATTATATTAAGATGATGAAAATGTTACAATTTCTAACCCAACGGGAAACACTGAACTTTTTTGGTAGTGACTGATGTTAATGACAACTGATCTGGTGATGACTCCAAAAGAAGGGCAGCGCTCAGAGGGAATTATTCGAGTTAGAGCAATTCATTGCGTCAGTCCCTTGTTTGTTGATGTGAGAGTCAGACAACACCGGAGTCTCGCAGGATTCTTCGAGCCACAAAAGAGGCTCTAAAAAGGGAGGAGAACATCAGCGGGTCAGTTGACAGCAGCCTGAACACGACTCTGCCATCTTCACAAGGTTAAAGAAGTTAGTGGCTGCACCTGCGCCATCTCCGGCCGCTCCGCCAGCTGAGGTAAGCCTTGGATGCCTTTCACTGCCTTTGAAAGATATTTTGAAATGTGGTCCTAAACATCTTTGTCTTGTCTTTCCGTTTGGGGTACGACCATTACATTTTACAAATATTATACTAAACATTAACTTAATTCAAACCCCATGAAATTAAAAGGTACATTGTATTTATTTGTTATATTTCATTACATTTTCTATCATGACTTTTTTATATTTTTTTCTATTTACAAAGAATAATGCAGAGCAGAGAGATTTTATCTTGTGAAAGAGTCATGGTAATGTTGTTGGTTCACCTGCTGGTCAAAGGAATGAGTTTTTTGCTCTGGCTTTTTTTGTTTGTTTGTTTGTTTTTTTATTCAGTTCCTGCCTCAGCTGCTCCAGCAGCTCTTGTAGATCCCGTCAGTCCAGAGGGAGCAGGAAGGTAAGAATGTGTAAATAATGCTTGTCCTCCAATGACGTCAGATCAATTTAATTCTGGATGTATGCTCATGCCCCCATGAAAACAATTGTCAAGTCACTAATTGCCAAGTCATGAAATAATGCATGCAAATAAAAGCAGTGGTGTGACTACAAATGAAAGTGTTGTTGCAGTCCAGCAGCAACTCGTATGGCAAACTAGCTGTACTTGACCTATCAACCCATCTTAATGCTTAATGACTTCTAATGGCTTAATCTGCACAATGTGCAAATGCACTGAAAATTTCAAGGGAATGTGCTTTTCAACCGACTACACACAGCACAGTCCTGATAGTTCTAATTCTGCCTTTTTTTTTGTGATCCCACTGGTTGAAATATAACATCGATTAAAATTTCAACAAATTGACTCTCCTGCCAAATTTTTACCCACTGAAGAAAAACTTCTACTGAAGGCCACACAACACATTTGTGTTTGTGTGTGTGTGTGTGTGTGTGTGTGTGTGTATGTGTGCATGTGTAATTATCAGCATTTCATTATGAGCATTTCGAGGACAAACTGAAACCCCTGGTGCCAGTTTTATTGGCCCTTCCACCTCAAAACAAAGAAATACAAAAACAATGTTCACTAGAAAACACATCACTCTTCTAGATCAAGGGTGTCAAACTCACTTTTGTCACGGGCATCACATCGTAATTATGACTTCCCTCGGAGGGCCGCTACAACTGTGAACTCATATCAATGAAAGATTACTGTAATTACATACAGTATACACAACACATTGATGAAGAGCCAGTTTTGAAATCAGAAGCCTATAAAAACATGTTTTTCAACTATTATATTTGTTTTCAAAGGGGGATTGGTAGCAAAAAAATGCTTGAGCATATCTCAATGGTATTACACCAGAACACAATGAGCAATTTTGATTTGCTTTCGCGGGCAACATGCAATGATGTGGCGGGTCGGATCTGGCCCCTGGGCCACCAGTTTGACACCATTGTTCCCGCTGTTCAGTCGCATTTTTTATTATTATTTGTTTTTTTGTGAGGTGTGTATTTGTAATTCTGTGACTCTCAAACTGTAGGATTATTAGCTTTGAGGTGCTTTTGACCAAGAATAGTCAATCATTAGCATTAAATTTTTCTTTAATGCAGAAGATAAAATAATCTTTTGTCACCTTTCAATCATATTCTCAGTGAAGAGAATCCAGCATCACCTCCTCCACCTCCTGTTGTTTACTTCCGTTACACAGACGACACTCTCAGTTGGTTGGTCATGACGATGAGGGAGAGAACAGAGACGCTCAAAGAGAAAGTAATTGATGCAAATGCTAGCGCTCCAGAAATCAGCCCGCCTGTCAGTAAGTATGGACAAAAACAATCAACACATAAACACACAGGGGGCTTCAGTGTCACTGAACTCACCGCTGCTCTGCCTCCTCAGCTCCCATTCTGAAGGAGGAGGAATACCACAGACTGAAGGAAGAGGAGCAGATAGCAAAAGAAGAATCGGAAAAGAAGAAAGCAGAGGAGTCGGCCAAAAAGGCAGAGGAGAAGAAAAAGAAGGATGAGGACAAAAGGCTAGAGGCAGAGAAAAAAGCAGAAGAGGAGAGAATGTCAGAGGAGGCCAGGAAGAAAGACAAGCTGCTCTCAGATAACATCTTTTCCTGCTTAGACATCCTCTTCCGACCTATAGGAGAAAAGATGGATATTGTGCTGGGATGCATCATCGACCCCTTCACTGGTGAGTGAGAACAAAATACAGTTAGTCCAATATTCTCCTGTTGGAGCCAACTCTGCAAGTCTGTTTTTAAACGCCTGGCTTACACGGATTCTCCCATCCGGACTTCTGACACACCCCATGGTGTGTAAACTGGAAACTTGTGCAAGCTTGTGTCGAAATCCATTCAGAAAATATGCCGTAGCACACGTTAAATATGAAAAAACCTTCCGTAGCACAGGTTTCGTAGCCATTGAGACATGCACAGCACTCCATCTAACATGCTATATTTTGAAGGAGAGCATGTGTTTTTTTTTTTATTCTGTATGAAATAAACCCAATAAAAGTAACTTTATCAAAATTACTGTGCTTAGAACTGAACAAATGTTTAGAGGTCGAGCAATAAAAAAGGGATAGATCAGGGGTGCTCAAGCTTCCTTGCGACACAGAGCAGGCGAGTCACTTTAACGTCTTTGAAGCAAATAGAAACAAATAATTCAAAATATACAGTAACTCGCCATTGTGCGATTATGATATTAGTTTTTGTCATAGTGAGCCCTGCGCAAATGGTAAATGGACTGCACTTACAGTATATAGCGCTTTATCTACACCATCACAGTGCCCAAAGCGCTTTACAAAGTCTCACATTCACCCACTCACACACACATTCATACACTAATGGGCGACTGCTGGCATGTAAGGCGCATCTCAGGCCCACTGGGAGCAAATTAGGGTTCACCGTCTTCCCCAAGGACACTTCGACATGCGGACAGTCGTAACCGGGATTCGAACCAGTGACCGAACGACCCGCTCTACCTACAGCCGCGCAGGTGTCGTAGCCATTGAGATAGTGCACACCACTCTGTCTAACATGCTCCATTTTCAAGGAGCATGTTTTTTTTTTTTTTATTCTGTATAAAATAAACCCAATAAAAGTAATGTTCTCAAAATACTGTGCTCATAACTGAACAAATGTTTAGAGGTCTATCAAGGTCTATTAAAAAAACATCAAGCAGCATCTTTGAAGCAGAAAATCTCGCAGGTGAAGAAAGGCAGCGGGCGCCAATATTTTTTGCAAATAAATATGATATGTTGACACTTGGCTAATGGCGGAATGTGGTAGGGACACATTACGGTCATTGGGCGGTTAGTGAGTGTAGGACCAACGGCGTAGGTAAGCGTTATGGGAAAGGTGTGTCCTGCACTGCCTGCTGTCGCCGGGCTGTTGCCAGGCAGTAAACTGAATCAAAACGTGCATTATGATTCACAGCCTCTGGAGTGCGGAAAAGGGAAAGTGCTTAACTCCACAGGAAAATGGCAAGCGCCCACATTTTAGGGTTGCTCCACCCACTGTGCTTATCTGGCATGAGGGTGCATAAATGAATAAGAGTATGTGCGTAGCCAGAAAAGCACGCAGCTGCGTGCATTTTCCAACTTCTGACAATATGGCCCTGAGCGAACAAAGAAATGCATTGAAATTGACATAAAAGGGTCTTTGTCTCCTCAGATCGCCGTTACATCGCTTGGTTGGCCATCGTAGCAGTGGCATACAACTACAATCTTTGGTTTTGCTCCACCCGCTAGGCCTTCCCCTTCCATAATGACACGGCAAACCGATACTGGATAGTTTTTGACATTCTGAGTGACCTGGTGAATGTTGTGGACATTATGGTTTGGCAGCCTCGGCTTCACTTTGTCAAAGCTGGCGATATTATTTTGAGTCAAATTATAGTGAGGATGATGTGATATGAAAACAACATTTTTTTTTTAAATGAGTATATTTCCACCTTGCAGAAAGACAGGGCCATGACAAGGGAACATTATCGGAAATCACCTCGATTTCAGGTTAGTATTAAGTGAAGGAAAGCTCTTGAAACGCAGAAATGTTTCTTGTCTTTTCTACTTACTTCTCGTCTTCTCATAAAAGCTTTTGGATTCAAAAAATCCAACAGCTTTTTTTTCTCGGGTCTACAACGGAACGGGGACAGCGTACGTGCTCTTCATTTCGGATTGACGCATGCAATGAAGTGTGGTGATGTCGCTCTCCATTGGCCTGTCAAGACACTGAGATCAACTCTGTCCATGGTGCTGAAAATGATAGGAAGAGTAACTATTGCAGTAGTAGTAGTACTCCCAGATTCGAAAGACATGCATGAGGTTAACTGAAGACTCTAAATTGTCCATAGGTGTGAATGTGAGTGTGAATGATTGTTTGTCTATTTGTGCCCTGCAATTGGCTGACGACTAGTCCAGAGCGTACCCGCCTCTTGGCCAAAGTTAGCTAAGATAGGCTCCAGCTCACCCGCAACCCTAGCAAGGACAACTGATATCGAAAATAAATGGATGGATGTATTATTTCTATTATACATGGTAATACTGTTGTACACTTGTAAATCTTTAATGCAATCTTAAATGCCATACTAATTTCCTCTGTGTTTGTCTTCCACAGGTACATACGGTGCTACTACTTTGCAGTGCGCAGCCTGATCAACATCAGTGGGCTACCAGAGCCCACAACCATCTTTGAGATCGCCTTTCAGATGACCAACTTTTTCATTGGTGTCTTTGTGTTCTCCAGCCTGAATAGCCAGGTCAGGATCATCTTAATCATTATGTGTCAACAGTTGCTTTTCCTTTTTCGTTTTCAGATGCTTCTTCATAACATTCTTCATCTTTCTGAGTCATAGATGAGAAATGTCATTGGAGCAGCAACGACAGCGACAAATCTATTGTTTATTTTCCTGGAGATTTTGTTGTGAAGAAAGTGAGTACATTTACTTGGTACTCTGCAGCATCTCCAAACAGGCTACCTATGACGATAGTGACCAGAAAGAGGCCAATAATAGTAAAGCCAAGACTGCGTTGTCCTAAATCAGGCGTTGTGCTCTCGCTTCAGGGTGACATCGGTAAAGAGATGTATGTCATCAAAAGCGGAGCGGTGCAGGTAGTGGGAGGACCTGATAACAGTAATGTGTTTGTCACACTTAAGGCTGGCTCTGTGTTTGAAGAGATCAGGTAAGTGCGCTTGTTCATACACCCGCCCAGGTAGAAATGGATTATCTACTTATTTTAACTAATCCAATTAAAAAAATAATCTACCTTTTAAAAAGATAATGCTTTGCTTTGATTGTGTTTCCGCAAGGTAATCCAATAGATTACCATTATTATCAATATTAGAAGTAGTGCAAGTAATAACTATATAAATATGTACTGCACAGCATTACAGATTTTCTTATTACACGTTAGTAGTGTACAGTCTGCTATCCCCTAAAAAATTACGTTATTTTAAATATGACTATTTGAGTACATTCATGCTGTGCCAATGAAATTAAAAAGGCTTCATGCTGAAAAATTTCTTAAAATTCCAACATATTTAAAGGGATACAGATTTTTTTACAATTTGTCATGTAATTCTTGATCCTTGATGTATTTTCACAAAAACATGTCAGAGAAATACTTTTTATATTGTAAGTGGAAAAAATGTATCCTTTAAACTTGTGTTTACACCTCATTAAAATTTGAGATCAAGTAAGCGACAATTGGCTCCATATTTTTGTTTCTGTCTATATATCAGTCTGCCGCAGTCTGCCAAAGCTGGAGGGAACAGACGGACTGCAAATGTAAAAGCCTATGGCTTCGCTAATCTCTTTGTTTTGGAGGAGTAAGATTTGTTTGATATCCTGGTGCACTACCCTGAGTCTCAGAAGGTTCTGGCTCCAGGTAGGGAAAGGAAGTCATGCCTGAAATGACCGACAATCATTTTACATGAGGAGCCTGGCTGATTTTTTTTTTTAACTGTTCAAAGCTTATTGTCATGGTGGAAGTTTGTTTGTGCATACACTATGTATTTACTATTTAGGCATGTAGAGTATTATGTATTTTCTCTGTGTTGCTGATTATTAGGATGTAAATATTTATTTTTGTGTGCATTTGTCTTAAGGAAACTGACGAAGGCCAAAGCTCCCACAGATGTTAAAGATGTGGAAAGGCCAAAAGGTCCGGCTCCTTTTGGTCCAAAACCACCAACACCAAAGATAATGAAAGCATTTGCCAACTTGCACAAACTCAAGGTAGCTCACCCAGTATAATCATTTATAAAGTAGTTGTAATAGTCATGAGGGTCAAATCCAGGTCTTTAGTATTTGGTCAGTGAAGATTTTAGTAAATGATCTAGGAGCAGAAGGGCAGATGTCACTGTGCGTCACGTGTGGTTTTGTCTTCACAGAAACAACCAGCGAAGCAGTGGGAATAGGTTCAACCGACTGTGGACCGGTATCAACTGATCATGGACAATTATTAACATATTTAATTTATTTATTTATTTGTTTTATATGTGTCTATTTTGTGAATTGCACTTGAATATGGCTATAAAATAATGTGACTGTGTTGATTGAAGACTCTAAATTGCCTGTAGGTGTGAATGTGTGCGCGAATGGTTGTTTCTTCCTATGTGCCCTGCAATTGGCTGGCGACCGGTTCAGGGTGTACCCCGCCTCGCGCCCGATAGGCTCCAGCAGCCCGCGACCCTAGTGAGGAGAAGCGGATAAAGAAAATGGGTGGATGGATTGATGTATTTTTAAAAATGCATGACAATAGTTAAAAGTGGCCCAAGCAGGCCCTTCTTTGTGTTTCTACATAGCACCTACATGTTGGACTCATACTAATATACAGAAATGTAATAAGGTGTAAGTACAATATAGAGTAAAGGTACCAATGACAGGAAAGGTTTGTTTTCGCATCATTTTTTTCAAGTAAACATCTGAGCAGCATATAAGCATCGCACATATTGCAAAAATGTCCACAGTATTGAGCAAAATAAACACAGTATTTTTGAAAAAAAAAAAAAAAGCACAAAAAAATAAAACTAAAAAACTGTGAGAAGCTTCCTGTTGCCATGAACAAAACTGCAATTGGACATTTTTCTCTCAATATACAGACAGCAATATGCTAACATGGACCCGCTGTGTTTGTAAAAAAAATTGCTGAAGATTTGGGTCTTTTGACTCTTTCCCGTTGCGTTGTATTGATGGCTTTATTTTTCAAAAAATGTTCTGCATAGTCTGCGTGCTAATTGTGCAGCTTCCAGTAGATGATCTCTCTGTCCTCTCCGCCTGTGATCACTGTGGCACAGAGCTCATTCATCCACATGGCTGTGACTGGACCTGAGCACACAAACCCAGAGAGAATGAGGCAGATACACACACAATGGAGACAACACACAGAGGGATTCACAGACACACACAAACACAAAGACACACACACAAATACATACAAAGAGACACAAACACATGGAGACGCAGCGAGATGCACAAGACAAATGCACACAGAGCCACACACAAAGAGACATAAACACACAAAAAGACAAAAAAGAGAGAGACTCATAAACATGTATACACACAGGTTATTGTTTCCAACCTTTTTTCCATTTTCTCATCGGTATACCATATAAAGGCTGATTAATCGGCCGACATTAGCCCGTTTCAAATTGGCAAAAACTGGCAGATTTTTTTTTAACACATTACAATATAAGAACAAGATAATGACATTCAAACAAACCAACAAAGAAAAAGGCCAAAATTGGCCGATTTTTACCAATTTTTTTCCCTTGCTGTAAAATTAAATACTAATGGATAAGGTATTATAAAACAGTAAAATGTTATCCCTATAATTCATATATTTATTGCTGTTAATGGACCAAAAAAAGTTATTATATCCATCACAGATTTTTTTTTTTTTAATTAATCGCCCAATTAAATCGTTGTCAGAATTTTATTTTGGCAAATACCAGAATCGGCCTCAAAAAATCCATACGGGTCAGGCCCTATCCTATATTACTATTTATTTCACTAGGGTGTGTGCGTGTCTAAGTGTGTGTGCGTGCATGTTTGTGTGTTTGCGTGCATGTGTGTGTCGGGGGAGAGAGATGCACCTGAATGTGCCGAGATCCTGGAGGTGACTGTGCTGCTCATCAAGTCCCACAGCAGGAGGTCACCTGACTGGCCCCCGCACAGTACAGAGTTTCCATCCCAGCAGAAACACCTGATATATACAACCCAAATGAGGGAGATTTCATTTGAGAATCATTTCTGCTCCGTAGTCAAGATTACGTTACCTGAGCTCCTCCTCCGATTTCACAGAGGAGATCACCATTCCCGTCTGAACGTCGGTCACCTTCATGAAGGAGTCGGCGCCAATGCTGAGGACATGTCGACTATCTGAATAGAACAAACCACTTCAGTGTTCACTGTCAGTTGTTTACTTTCTGTTTGGTTAAAAGTACAAAGTTAAGGTTCGGAGCCCATTAAGAATATACAGTACAATAGCCACCATCACTGCCAGGTTAAACACATTATATCAGCTGATTGAAATTAGACGTCAAGTTCCTACACTTTTCACTTGACTTGACTTCACTTAATCATCAAACATTTCCAGAAAAATGTCATTCAATTGCCAATTTGTCATCATGAGGACCATGAGACATTTCTCTGATGCTAATCTCCAAAAACATGAAGGGCAAAATGTGCAAATGTGCAGTGTGTTAAGGTAGAAATTGATTGCATTAGATTATCCAGTAGGGCAGAACATCAGGTATGATCCAGTACAAGAGCTGTATTCTATTATCAGATTTTCCCCAGTTTTGTTTAACACCGTCAGAAGTTTTGTGTTATCATAACGCCTCTCAAAATGACGCAGTGATGTTGTACACCACTAAAAACTACAACCACATTGATTCTGCTATAGATTTTTGACACAGTTTTTGTATTGGCGCTCATTATAGTTGTATAGGTTATCTGATGAACATACAGAATCAATAGAGTGACTTTTTGGCGAAATCTATCCTCCATTATTTGCTGAAAAACTCACCTATATAATAACAGTATTGCTTTGACGCCTTTGGTTGGTATTAAGAAACCATATTGAAGTGAGTTGAAGAGCTTCAATTAGACATAAGTAGTGCTTTGGCACCATCTTGTGGCATATATACGCAATTGCAAACCTTTAAGTGTGTGTGTGTGTGTGTGTGTGTGTTGTATTACTCCCGGATTTTTGCTATTCTTGGAAGGGCTCGGACCATATCAGTCCCGTCACTGCGCTTTTATCCAATCCATCCATTTTCTGTATCGCTTATCCTCACCAGGGTCGCGGACGTGCTGGAGTCTATCCCAGCTATCTTTGGGTGAGAGGCAGGGTACACCCTGAATTGGTCGCCAGCCAATCGCAGGGCACACATAAACAAACAACCATTCGCACTCACATTCACAACTATGGGCAATTTAGAGTCTTCAATAAACCTACCAAGCCATGTTTTTGGGATGTGGGAGGAAACCGGAGTACCTGGAGAAAACCCACGCGCAGGCATGGGGAGAACATGCAAACTCCACAAAGCCAGGCCCGGGATTTGAACCCAAGTCCTCAGAACTGTGAAGCAGATGTGCTCTGTACTTTTTGTATCAATTATTTTATCTCAGTTCCATAAGAATAACCCAACTCACCTGGACTGAACGACACACAGTGGACAGTGGCAGCGTGGCAGTCGACTTGCTGCAGGGTGCCGTAGGTGTCTGTGTCCCAGATGGTGACGGCCCCGTCTTTACATCCTGACACTAGCAGAGTCCCCGGTGGATTTAGTCCAATAGCATTCACCTGAATTTTGGACAGTGAAGTCACTAATATTACAGGAGTAATGCAAGATTATTCGTTGTTAAAACCTTTGTATTTCAAGGTCTCTTGGTATTACACGACATCCATCAGCCAAAACATTACAAACTATTAACATGTGTATGTACGTTATTGATTTACCGGTAATTGGAATTGATTGATTATTATGTTTTTAGCCATGACTATATGAGTAAACTGAGTTACGATCTTGGTCAACTTTTAAGTCCATGTACCACTATATTTGTCATGTGATGATTATTATATGGCCAACGCACCCCAGCATCATGCTCCAATTCAGCCAGCAGCTCAAATTGTGATCTCTTGTGACCGCACAAAACATCAGGATCACACTGCCACACCTGAGACATGAACAACAACGTTAGCACTCTCCACTGCTCTCACCTTTCTGATGAGGGAATACCGCATGTGTATCTATCTATTTTTGCACCTTGACAGTTGAGTCCCAAGACGCCGTGTATAGCTTGTCGTTGGACCAAAGCACTTTACTGACTGCGTCGTCATGACCCATCAGCGTGTCCTGTCGCCTCCCATAAGGGATGGAATAGAAGTAACTTCATGACAGAAAAGCGAAGGTCAGAAGAAGACACAAATGCATCTACAGTACAACATACTGCACTTAATACATTATACATACACATTATTGTCCCACGAGGAACAGACCACGATTTGACCATCTGCCAGCATCAGGCATGATGACAAAGCCTAAAAGACAGTTGAGAGACTTAAGCTGGATTTACACTGCAGGTACTAAAATCCAATTTAATGCTAGTCTATTTCCATGTAAATTTCAAGTGATCCATATCCGATGAGTTTACACTTACAGAACACATGAAATAACATGCATGCGAAGATGTCTGACTGAGGTAAAGACAAAAGCATCAAGGACAAAGAGAGTACTTGTAGATGGGGGATAAGATGGATGTCAAGGATGTCAAATAAATGCTCCATCAGCTTTTAGTTTTCTAGTGCGCTACTAGTATGCAATTACACACTACTAGTGCTCGACTACATGCAACTAGTAGGTCATTTCTCTAACATGTATGATGTTTCTGCACACTAACACGACAATTTGGGCATACTAGTAGGTAGGACAATTACAGTGCCGTGATAAAGTATTGGCCCCTTTCTCAAATTCTTTTCAAATTATATTTTTGCATAGATTCTCCACTTTAATGTTTAAGATCATAAAAAAAATTAAATATCGGACAACTATAACCCAAGTGAAGGTAAAATGCTGTTTTTAAATGATCATTTCACTTAAGGAAAAAATAAATATTCAAAGTCACGTGGCGCTGTGTAAAACAAAAGTAATTAACCCCCTTGTTAAATCACAAATTAATTGTGGCTAATCATAACTTTTGGTTAATTTTCACTGATCACAGCCATGCCTGATTACCACCAGACCTGTTCAATCAAGAAATCACTTAAACAGAATCTGTCCTGACAAAATCAAGTCGGAAAAAAAGACACTTCTCAAGCTTTAGGACTCCAGCGAACCATAGGGAGAGCCACTATCCCCATATGGAGAAAACACAGAACAGTGGTGAACCTTCCCAGGAGTGGCCAGCCTACAAAGATTACCCCAATAGAACAGCAATGACTCATCCAGGAGGCCACAAAGGAACTCAGGACAACTTTGAAAGAACTGCAGTCCCTCCCTTGCTTCACTTAAGGTCAGTGTTCAAGACACAACAATAAGAACATATAGGTCCGCCTTACTTTTGCAAAAAAATAAATAAATAAATAAATAAATAAAACATCTGAATGATTCCCAAGACTTTTGGGAGAATATTATATGGACTGACAAGATGAAAATTAAGATTTTTGGAAGCTGTGTGTCTCGTTACATCTGGTGTAATTGCAGCACAGCATTTCAGAAAAAGAACATCATTCCAATAGTCAAACATGGTGGTGGTAGTGTAATGGTCTTGGGCTGCTCCATACTTTCTGCTCTTTAACAGAAAATCCTGAAGGACAATGTTCAGCCATCAGTTTGTGACCCAAGTTTAAGAGCACAAAATATAAATATATATATATTTTTTTTAAATAAAAAATAAATAAATTATATTTAAAAAAAAGAGTCTTTGTATCATCAAACATGAGCATAATTAACAAAATGGTGACAAGAAATCCCTTAATTTCCTTTTAGGAAGAGTAAGGTATCAGTGCGCTTGGATTTCCTGAAGTTCATGACCATCTCTTAGCAGGGGCTTTCATATGAGATATGAATTGATGATTTTTGATCTTGCTACTCATGAACATTGGCCTTTGTTGCCTGCCACTAAACACTAAGCTGAGCCCAACTGTCTCTCGTCCTACTTTATTGTCACCAATTTTAAAGACAAAAATACAAATATATTCTACAGGTCTTTGCTTGGTCATTAGCCTTCCACTCCACAAAGTTCTGCAGAAATTGGTTTCGACATTTTTATTTTTTTTGCACATTTCAGTTAAAAATGAAAATAAAAGCGGAACAACTTTGGCAGAGGTAAGGGTGCGCTACCTACCATATTGGAGAAAGACATGCTCCTCTGAAAGTCCTTTAACTCTTTGGAGAACATCTTTAGCGTTGAGTCTAAAACATAATCAAGCAAAAATCAACATAGAGTACAGGCTTATTGACATATGTTGCTTGTACCTTGGGATGTGCTGAAAACAGAAGCACCATCTCGGGTCACAGTGATGGCCGTTATTGCCCTGTGCATTCATTACAACGTTACTAACAAAAAACACCACTGAAGTATTGCCAGTGTTTATGTAGTTCAACTACACAATGTTCTGATCTCACATACTCCTTATGGATCTTGTGTCTGGAGGCCGGTGTCAGAAGGCTCATGTTTGACCACGCCAACTTTCGGCTCTCCTCTGTCAAGTCCTCAAAGGAGGAGTCCTCGTTCAGAGAGCCTGGAAGCACACATTTTAAGTGGTGGCATGCAACAGAGATGCAAATATTCAGTAATGTATTGGTAGCCTATGGCCTGATCATCCCCAAAACTACAAGAGTGATAAAGAGCTTTCAATGATACAATTAGAGAGTTTAAGCCTAATTAAAAAGGGTTTTTCCCTCACACACTCACATTACTACTTATTTGACACATCTACATCAGACGTATTGGACATCTTTTAAATGCAGTAGTATTCTTGCTTGCACAAACATAAGCCACAGAATGACAATGGTGGCCGGAGGAGAGGTGAATTTGAACCTGGGGTCAGTTCACTGATGGGTGAGGTGAGGCTGAGGCTCCTGGTGATGTTCTGCGATCTTGCCGTGATCCTCTGAGGATGAGGAGTGGTGAAGAGTTGCGTAGGGGTCTGACCAAACTCTAGTATTTGTGTCAGCATGGCCACCCTCTGGTCAGGGTCCTTGATACTTTGCAAACACACAATGTGGCGGGGTAAGCGCAAGTTAAGTTTGCAACTGCACAGCGCTTCACCTTATTCACAATTTTGTTATGTTTATAAAGTTGACACTTTATCCAGTCTTATTCAAAAATGTATTGAATTTATTTTTCCCCTCAAAATTATACAAATGACGCAATATAATAATGTGAAATAATGTTGGTTTTTTTTAGATTTTTGCAAATTTACTTAAAATAAAAAAAGCATTAACTCACATGAAAACAGTTTCACAGCATTTGCCATTAAGCTCAAAATTTAGCTCAGTATGTATAATGCGCTGCAGTATGCATAATATTATGTTTATATATTATTTCGTAAATTATTGTTGTCACTCCACTGCTGATTTTAAAATAGCTGGTTTTGTATGATTGGCAGTTTCTATACATCTAGCTATTATTAATACAAAACTTAATTTATTTCAGTAGTTCAATTCTAAAAGTGAAATTTATGTATCATATACATTTACTCTACATATCGTGAAATATTTCATTTCTTGAAACTTGGATGATGATGGCATAAAGGGCAAATGAAAACCCCAAATTCACCAAGATATTATAATATTACATGAAGAATCAATCAAACGTATTTTTGACATTGAAATTAGATAGAAATTGGCTTTCTGTACAGTATTTTCCTGTGTGTTTTGTGGATCTGTATTGGGTTCACTGTTTGAAATGAACTACACTATTGAATACAATTTTTATGTACAGTTATAATCTGCATATATAGTATTGATTCTTCCAATACAGTTGCTATATATGCTGCTGCTGCTCTATTTGTCTCATTGCCCGATGTTTTCCCTTTTTTGTAACTCATGCATACTTGGTTTCTTACCTGTCACAGTCTATGCCACCTTCATAGGTCAGTGGGTGAAAGACTGAGAGAAGATGACAACACTTAGCTTCTACCACCTTTTACTGGATTCGATGATGATTTATTTTACCGTTATGGGCTTCGACTGCTTCTGTCCCTCTCTGCTTGAACCCAAATACCAAGTCGATCCACTCATGCAGGTGCTCTGATACATAATGACTCTCCAGCGCCATCTTGTGCTTCTGCAGGAAATCCCTAGCATCTGGAGTGGAGAATGCAGAAATGTGCCGTCCTGAAGCTCATATTATCGTGGATCTCAAATGTCTTAAACGTACCACAAGGATTGAGGATTCAGCAGCTATCATCAAGTACACACAAGTGGATTATTTGTGTGTTTTTGTCCTCGCTCAATGATGTATGCAAAATTAGGCTTCTATAGTTACTTCAAAGACACTCAGCATATCATACTTCGGTGTGAGTCTTTGTATGTGTAGCAATAGTTAATTCAGGTATAACATACTTGCACTGCTTGATTGTCAATTGATTGTGATTTTAACTTTAACACCCAGAATTTCATAACATCAAATAACAAGAAGCACTTCAGTGATGATACAGTACATATATTTGGTCATTTTACTAATTAATAATGACAATTGATCAAATATATCATTGACATGTTTCTTTGCAACCAACTTGCGACCAGTCCAGGGCGTACCCCGTCCTCACCAAAAGTCAGCTGGAATATGCTGCAGCTAACGCATGAATGTAATGAGGACAAGCGCTCTAGCAAAATGGATAAATTATGTTGTCATATATTTTGTAATTTACCAGTACCATGGAAAAAAATGCATTTTTTACAAACAGGTGAAGTGAACAGAACAAATATTTAAAAAAACTATTGTCTTAATGTGGTAAAGACCTCGACTACAGCACAGAGTGATATTATATGTCATAGCAAAGGTAATGGAACCAACAGATGTTCTTTTTTGCAAGGGGAAAAACTAGGAGGTGAGACATTTAATTGCGATTAGGCTTTAAAGATGTAGGAGGATCCAAATAAGTAAACAAAATTGACCCACTGTAACTCGAACATGAGCAGGTAGGGCGGTATCCACAGGGGGGCAAGACATCAGGGTGCACATCTGTCATCACATGTCCACAGGAAGTTACCTGAGGCCCAGGGTGGGAGCTGGACATCGCCGACAAAGCTGCCGTTCTGCCGTCGGCCCAGATCAAGATGCAGATGGTTTTCCAAGAAGCTGGAGTCGTCCCCATAGAACTCCGGAATTATCTGAGTGATAAAAGACAATAATTATTACAACCATCAACTGAAACCACAGATGATAAACCATTCAATAAACTGTGCTCTGTAAATTAGTCACAGCATCATCAGTTTGATGCTCTGAATCGGTCTGTACCAGACGCAAACACAATCAGAGGAACAACATCAGCAAGCTATACAGCATTAACATTAGACTAAAAACAATATTTAAAGCAGAGGTCACCAACATGGGGCCCACGCGTACCAGGTAGCCCCCAAGCACCACAAGTCGCTCGAGGGCCTGTTCTAACAACAGCTTACCAGTGATGGGACATTGGAATTTCCTGGGAATGTTGTGGAAGTGATCATTTGAAAATGAAAACACTTGCAAAGTGTTGCATATTGACAGTTATCTCCTTACCTAATCAAATCCTTGTTGATAATGATTCTTAGAAGTTACTAACATGATTGATGTCTTCATATGAAGGAATACCATTAATTATTAATAACATAATTAAAAGGCAATTTGAGGAATTGTGTTACTTCAGACGTGTATCACACTGGTCGCCGTTCACATTAATCTGTAGCCAAGAAGAAGCTCTCAGTTTCAAAAAGTTTGGTGATCCCTGGCTTGAAGTGTCATTGCAGCTGAGCAAAATAAACATTATACCTCTTTAAAGTCTGTCGCCCCCTCTAAGCAGTTTTTCCATGTTTCGCCTATGCTGCAAGAGAGAAATGCATAGTTCATACCAACAACACGTCAACATTGAGAGATTAAATGCTTGTGTATTTCCCCTTTAGCTAATTCCCAGTTACACAGAAAAGGTCAGTTTGGATTGCAGTTATAATACAATCAAAACAAAGACAGCATCAATACCACAGAGCCTTAAATTTTATTAACCAAAAAAAATCTTCGAGTCAAGGCATGTTATATAACATGTTGTAATCATGGCAAAATAATTTACCTGTTGAACATGCGATCTGCATGGTCAAAGCGGCCATTCTGCAGACACAACATGTGTTCTGGAGCTGTGCAGAAGGGAACCAAAACACACGATAATACATTGAGCACTTGCTGCATATCCTGAGATTTATACACAGCGTCAGGTTAGTGACTTACCGACTCTGACCAGGTAGAAAAGGATGTAGCCGGGAGACGAGTAGTGGCTGCCGTACATGAAGCGAGGCTCGGGCATGCCTCTAAAGCGACACTGAGAAAGAGAGGTTGGATCGGAACTTACTTTTTTTGTGACCTGTGTACTTCACTGTCATTCTACACAATTGAAAACTACACTTGCAATTATAAAAATGGTCCTAAACAAATGGTTCCTTGACAAGCATCATCGCTGTACAAAAGATAAACCTCATGTACAGCATTAGATCTCATTAGATTCCGCAGGGGAGTGGATCTCACCAGCAGCCGGTCCAGTCGCTCTTTGTTTAACGCTCCAACAGGTTTGCTGAGGTCCCTGAATGTGGCTGCGTTTGTCATATCTGAAAGACAAGAGGCAGGATATCAATTCATTCTGTACATACTGTGTCTTTAATATAAGTGCCAGTAATGATATTGAAACTACGAATGCTCTACCAGGAGAAGCTCATCCATGCTTTTATCTCAAGTAGACTTGACTATTGTAATGGTCTTCTGACTGGACTCCCTAAAGAGAGCATTAAACAGCTGCAGCTCATTCAGAATGCTGCGGCTCGGGTTCTGACCAGAACAAAGAGGTCAGAGCATATTACTCCAATTCTAAAGTCTTTACACTGGCTTCCAGTCAGCGTTAGAATAGATTTTAAAGTTCTGCTACTGGTTTATAAATCACAAAACGGTTTAAGTCCTGAATACATGAATGAAATGCTAATCGAATATGCACCCAGTAGGGCTCTGAAATCGACAGACTCAGTTCAATAGTGGAGCACAGAGTCCAAAGAAAACATGGTGAAGCAGCATTTAGCTATTATGTTGCACACAAATGGAATAAGTTGCCAACAGAAGTGACGTCAGCCCCAAGTGTGCATGTATTTAAGTCCAGGTTAAAAACTCTCTTTTTCCCAAAACCTTTTTCTCCCATGCTTTCTAGAGCATTTCCACTTTTAAATGATATTTCTTACACTGTATGCTGTTTTAATTGGACTTTTATTTTTTCTCTTTGTTTTAAATGTTTATAAGCTGTGTTTTTCTTTGTTTCTAAATGCTTTTAATCATGTATAGCACATTGCGTTACCTTGTGTATGAAATGCGCTATATAAATACATTTGCTTTGCTTTACAACATCTACACTGTATATGTTCTCACCGCACACACGAGATACACTTTCGCAACAGGTGAGCTCTTTCTTTGTAATACATTTAAAATAGTTCTAGTTAATAGTTTGTACGTCTCAGGAATCAATTTAAGTCTTGATAATTTTTGTGCAACGTGAAAAAGTGAAACCGTAAAGAGTTAGTTTAATTCCTATATCCTCATAAGTGGGTTTAATTTTAAAATGTAATACTATATTTTCAGTTCCTAAATCATGTTACTAGGTTTTGTGCCTTTATATACTGCGATAAAGTGTACCAAATTCCACATTTTCCTTAATGTTTTGTAAAAGGACAATGAATTAAATATAAAGCTGTTCCTAATATACAGTACATTCATCAATTTTCATTAAAACAAAAGAGGAAAATCACGAACTTATTGTTATTTATATAAATTACGCAAAACAGCGACTTTGTGCAGCCCCTGAACTACAGTAGATTAAGTTTGACAGCCCTGGTCTTTTGTGTATATTGCTTTGACTTATACGTGTCATCAACTCACCCAGTTGTGTACTTGTGTAGTCGGCAATGATCCAAGGGAAGACGGGGTACTGGGAGAGGTCGTTGCAGCTGCGGTCAGCTAGGTTGTTGAGATGGAGGAGATACTGGTAGTTACTCAGGTGGCCGCGCTGCCACTGCAGCATGTAACTCTCTGCTGTGTGCTCCGTCATGTGGTTCTCTGTGGGGGGGGGGGGGGGGGGGGGGGGGAGCACTCATGAATGTACTTGATACCAAGGTATAGAAAAATTGTACTAATAATAATTTTGAATAAAATTGTACTCATAATAATTTTGAATAAAACTGATTCTTACACAATTCATTTGAATTACACGTCATTGTACTGGAAAGACCCTTCAAATAAACCATATTGTCATGCACAAATAAGCCACTGGCCAAAGGTGTTAAGAGATCAAATACATGTTAGAGAAACACTGACACTACCCAAATCTGGATTTTAATATACACACCGACTATATTAATTATGGCGGCACAATCAAATCCAGATGCAATCCAAAAACTATTCTGCCTACAAAGATTGCAATGCTCACCTTCCATGATTAAAATGGTTGCCCCTCTCATATGACAAAATAAGGTAACCCAAATATTAGAAACACCTCTTTGTATGATACAGTGTAGTTCTCCACCACTGCAAAGTAGTACCGCAACAATAAATATATTTATATTTAGGTGACATAAGTATCAAGAAAGTTTTTTTCTATTGAATATTTTTTTTTCTTTATTTCACCCTCCTTGAACCTTTCCAATATCTTTTAATTCCCAATTTCAGGACAGGTCTGGTTCATTGAACTCACAGCTTCTGTGAAATTAGTTCTAATTAGGGTGATGGGTCCAAACGACGACCGGCAACAATTCCTCGTGTTTTAATTTATGGGGTGAATAAAGAATAGAAATCAGATTCATATTCTATTGTGTCTAGTGAGAGAATTGCGATAACATCTGAAGATATTTTTTTTTGTACAGCATTGAATTTACTCACCCAGGAATGTGGCAATGAAATAATAGATTTCATCTCTGTCTGCAGTGTTGTAAAACTTGAGATAGATGTCCGAGCAGAAGTCATTCTCAGAACAGAACACTTCGAGCCCCTGCATGATAGGATAGACACGTTAATGTAAACATTGTGTGTCCAGCAAACAGGAGTGCTTGAACTCAGAACAGTTGTACTTACCAAGGCTCTGAGGCCATGTCGTCTTTTGTAGATCCACCTGACTTTATGCAGTTTGATCTGAATGACCTGCTCCTGAAGTGAGAGAGGAATGACATCATTCTTGAGTTGCACTGTACTGCAGACTATAAGTACCCACGTTTTATCATATCAAACTGCTCACCGGATATCCATTGAGTGGCTGAAAGTAGAGATTCTCATTCGTAATGCAGACGTGGCCGGGATTGGACACCAGAGGTAGGACGATTTCCACCGCACACTCCATATGAGGCTTCTCAGCAACACTCTGAAAGCTTTACATTGCACAACCAGCACTATTGCAGCATCAAACAAATGGATCATACACTCATGTTCTTGTTGCATATTCTTTCTCAGCACAAAACACCATCTCAACACTGAGTATGCATGACACATACCAGTACTTGTCAAAGGATGTCCTTGCCAGTCGGGATTGAAGATTGGCTGTAATCTGTACAAAAAAACAAAAACAAAAAAACACACACAAAAGGAAATGTGTATTTGGAATGTGTGACAATTAACCCTTAAACCAACATCAGTCTGTATGAAGTCACCATGGCAGTCTGGTCACCAAGCTTTTCCAGACAGGACGCTCGATGCAGCTGAAAAATACAAACAAGCATATGGCAGAGATAGTCAAACATTCAAATGCGTACAGCTAAATTTACAGTACTTTCCAAATATCCCATAATGTCCTACATACTTGATGTAACGTTTGAACGACATCTTCTGTTTTACACCACACTTCCAGCTGAAAGTTCACAGTTTTCGTGCCCTTTCAATTGAAGCAAATACATTTAGTTACTCACACAAAATTAAGCATTTTGACAGTGTGATGATGAATATAAAGCCTGTGCTCATTTTGGATCAATTATGACACCAGCGTTAGCAAGACCTTCCCTGGACTTGAGAGAGGGGAGGGGGGGGGTGGAAAAACCTCTTCATTAGGTGCACCTGCACAATTGATCCAATACAAGAACTGTATCAAAATCATCCTTTACAAAGACAACAATGCAAATGTATTGGCTCATCTTTACACAACTATTTTTACCTTCTCTATAAAAAACAAAACAACAACATACAAACACCTCTCAGTATGAACTACAACCACCATAATAAACCATAATAATGGTAAATAAAAATTTCTGTTAATCAAAATTGATCATTATTAACCTTGTAAAGGCAGTTTGTAGATCAATGCAGCTCTTGTGTGCAAGGAAAAGTGTACCTAATTGTGGACTGTAAAGATATTTGTGCACAGGCAAACTTGTCTTGAGGTTGTACATAAATCGATCGTCACAGCAAAAAAAACGCAAAAAGCACACTGATAGCCGACAGCATGTTCACACCAGACTCACTCTCTCGTTTCTGTAAGGTGAAATGATGCAGTTTTCTTTGATGTAAATAACCTGCAACAAAAATGGATAACTGTTTACCTTTTAGGACGAGAAAAAAAAGTATGGCCTGAATTATTGGGACATTGGAATGCATACATCTTGAGTCAGTCATATCGTTGAGAAAATAACCTCACCTGATCACATAGAATTGAAATGCTGGATGGTTTGGGTCTACAAAGGAAACAAAAATATATAAATGAGTAGAAATGACAAAAAAATATATATGTATATAATGTTAATAAATATATTATTCTTTTTAGGATTACATGATAATCTTGTGACACTACTCCCAATGAATTGTATACAGTTGTGTCAAATATGGTTAGAAGGAACTGAACCAGTTTGACAAACTAAACAAACAATGCGGGAGCAAAACGGAAAAAAGACATACACTGTATACGCATAACATATACTCACTCATTAAAAGGGTTGGTCTCTTTTGCTACAAACTCAATCTGCTTACAGTCTCGGAGTGGAATCTGCAGGTATAGCAAATAAAATGTATAATTATATACTGTATGTATATAAACAATATATACACAATATATTATACACACAGGCAGGCAGACAGACAGCTGTCAAAGGCATGATATAAAATTTAAAAAAAACAAACCTTTAAAATTGGCTCTGTAAAATCTTCTGGGTCAAAAATGACTGATCTGGAACAGACCTTAAAGGAGCCTCGAATTTTTCTGGTTGGGAAATAGTTGACACATTTTAGTTTCATACGATATTGACAAAGACTGGAAAAAAAGCGTGATGCAAAATAATAATAATAATAATAATAATAATAATAATGATAATTTTAAAAAAAAAACGTACATCATAATCATGGCTGGAGAGAAACCAGGAAAGATTATCAAAATGTGATTTATTTTACCCAATACGTTTAGCATTTCAAGCTTATGGTGGCATTTGCATGTTCTCCCCCTGCTTGGATGTGTTTTTTTAATCGGTGTACTCTGGCTTCCTCGCACATTAGAATAACATGCATATAGGGTTCATTGGAGACTAACTCGTCCATTGATGTGAATGTGAGTTTGAATGCTTGGTTGATATGTGCCCCTGTGATTGTATACAGTTGTGTCAAATATGGTTAGAAGGAACCATTCCAGGTTGCTCAAAATCAACTGGGATAGGCTCCAGCCAAACTGCAACTGTAATGAGGATAAGCAGTAAAGAAATAAAAATGTGCTATTTTGGCTTTTGGTATACCAGGAGGGTACATCCTGCAAAAAAAAAAAAAAAAAAAAAAAAAAAAAAAATGAGCTCTAAAAGGAAATTAATAAAATAGCTTACTTGACTAACAAGTTTAATATACATCAATATCAATCATCTTACCATATATTTTTGTATTGAAATGTTCTTATAGATGTGAGCAGTACAGACAAACTGGATCCATTGCAACATGCAATAATATCACAGAGGTATTATTATACAATTTATCACACTGCGAGGGTGTGTTTACCCTTTTCCAGCTTGTTCTCTTCACTCTTTGTATGACATCTTATTCAACTTTTCCCATTTCAGATACAGACCACACTGACTGACAATCTTTCTGGATCACACACCTTCTCATCTGCCAAGCAGCTGTATCGCATGCTTTGTGTTTGACAATAAAACCTCATCATATACTGCAGATAATAGATGACTGAGTTAGATTATGTTTAAACAGCTGCTCAACATCGTGTGAATGTAAATTGATCTGTTTGTCCACAAGGAGGTACCCGGATTAAAGGAATACAGCAGCACCAACGCCAGCGATGGGAGATAGTGACAGTGATGGTAAAGAATATGTGTAAGTTACCTCTTCTTGGCTGAACTTCTTGTCACATTGTATGCAGTGTGCTGTTCAAAATAATACTCTTCCAGATCCAATAACAAGAGAGAAAATCTAGAAGATTTTGCAATAAATAAATAAATACATAGATTACACAGGGTTTGAGTCATTAGGGAAGACACTTCAAAACGAGCAGACGTTTAATTGCCTTACTGTAAATGGATCATCCTCTCAACACTCTACAGTTACCCCACTCGATTTAGCCAGGATAATTACAGCAGAGCAATTAAATATCAATAGTTGTATTTGTTACCAAAAGGTGGGTAGTGTGTCATACTGGATCCTCTGGTTGGATAGCTTTTGATTGCACCAACATAGTTGCATGAAATGATGAAGCAATGAAAATTTTTTTTATTTGAACTTTTACGGGAATAGTATTTTTTTCATGAGTCAAGCCATTTTTCTCTGCCCTGGTTGTTTTCTCCTAGTGCTTCCTTCGTCCGGAAACAAATGATTTCATTATTTGGTTGAATATGCATACACTTAAATCAACTATACACAAATTGATTAAACATTTACATGGGCTATTGTAGTAAGTTTTAGTTAAAAAATAATAACATTCCTCTTGATTGAAAATCCATAAGTATATTAATTAATTAGAATCTGAATAAAAAGCATTACTTTCATTGCAAAAACATTCACATGGAATCTAGTAGCAGTTTTAACAGTGCACAGCTTGTATTGCTTAAAATGCGATCAAATAATTGTCACACTTCATTTCCATTCATCCAACAATCCATTTTCCATACCACTTGTCCAACTGAAAAAATATTTGAATAAAAAAAATCTACATGTTAAAACCTATCATTGTTACACAGGTTTGTGGTAGCATCACACATTCTAATAACACCAAGAGCCGGATCACTTTGCACTAGCATACAAACGGGATATATATATTTTATTATTATTGTGCTTGTAGTGGTGTAGAACTGTACTGGATTATACTCATCAAAATGTCAGCGCCCTTTCGCAATTCAATTCTGTATGATTCAATATTATATATATAGATATATATCTATATATATAATACAATACAAAGTTGTTTTGTTGTCATTATTCTTTTTTTTTTTTTTTGACCTCATTGGATAGGTGGAGTGTATCGAATGTCGTCTTATTGAGCGTCAGCATCCTGCAGCAAAGTCAAGTGTGAGAGGATGGCGTAAAACACAATAACCTTTTGCAGTAAATGCTGTCAAAGCAAACACTACATTTCCCGTCACCCCCCGCGGTCTTCGTCTTCAAGAGACCAGTCTTCTTCCACATATTCCTCATACATGTTAATGTTAGCGGCACAGGAACGTCCAGCGTCTCTCATTAGCTAATTGGCCCAGTACGACTTTGTTCTTACATGGATTCGCACATTCGAGAACCCGCGGGAGGACCGCTGCAGCACACACAGTGGCACGGCGCAATGCTAAAACAGTGGGGGGCACCGACCTTTCCTTAGTTCGCTCTTTAGTCTTCAAAAATGCCATGACTGTCACTCTGTACCATTCTTGTGTGACACCGACCGAAGCAGCTCAGTCACACGCCTGTAAACAAGGAAACTTCCCCTACACCACGTGACCCCCTTCACAAGCGATCTATGGCTAATATAGAACATCCTATCGCACTTTTTCCGAAATACTTTTTTTTTTTTAACAATTATGCCCTAGACGATCGTGTCGAATGACATAGATCGTGTAATTATATTTATTGTATAATCATGTATCACAGATGTGACAGCAATTCATTTATCTTCCGGTCGTAGTGTTTCTCACCATGCAGCGCAGCACGTTGTCTTCCCTTAATACACGATCTTAGTTTAGCGACGTCTTGACGTGTCGTCGAACAGCAAAGTTTCCGATTGTGAAATGTCAGTAAAGTAGTTTGAAAACGGACTCATGATATTATTGCATTAGTGTTCGCGCAGCAGAAGTCATGCTGCGTTTTAGCAGGTCAAAATGCAGTGGAAAAGAAATTTCAGCGGCCTTGCCTTTAGTTTCTTTTTCATTGTGTCGTATTTCATGAATAAGGTGAGTGTCTGTCAAATATCGCGTTTGTATCTTTAAACGATGAGTTTTTAATATTAGATCTCAGTTTGTTAAATAAAAGTTGTTTTGAGCAACATTCAGTTTACCTGACTTTTTTCCTGAACGGGCAGATTAAACTGAACAGTTTGCACTTCCTCGTACAGTACCCTACCTGTACAAATGCCAGTGTGAGAACTTGGCTTTATTGTTTTATTTATTTTTTATTTTTTTTAAAGAAAACCCCAACCACCCGCGTCTTTAACGATTTTAACACGATTTAGGATCCTTTATAATAATAGTACTAATGATGGGGGAAAAAAAAAAAAAAAAAAAGAATCATGCGCCAGGTAAACACAGCCTAACTTTTATTTTGGTAAATCACTGCAGGAACTACAGCCACAGGACACTTCATTATGTACACCTGTGGAAGCTAATTATAATAAAATCATTGAACACAAGAGATGTATCAAAATAATAGATAAGTAATGCATTAAAATGATTTAAAAAAATCGACACTGTCCGTGATGTATTAGACCCCGCGTTCATTATTGTTGTTTTAGTTTGCAGAGCTCATATGCGGAGTTGTTTCTAATAATTCTTCCTTATCACTTCAGTAAATAAAGTGAACAAAATACATTGAAGGAAGAAAAGTGATAAAGTCGAGCATTTTTTTTTTAAAGCAGAATGTGTTACAGCTTTTGTATAGGATCATATTGTACTGTGCAAGTGTAGTTGGTAAATGTGGCTATTTTCTCAAATCTGGTGTTATATTTAAAAACTGTTTAAGACTATATATATTTAAACATCGATTTTTGTTTTCTTTCTATGGTAGTAAACTTAAAATATCACAAGTTCAGTAATTGTCATATGTATACTGTATTTTCACTGTTTAGGACCATTACTATCACAGCAGCACATCACAGTCCAATCTAAGGGCCTCCTTAATTATTTCTCTTTTCATATTTGACATTTTATAAATATCTTTTAATTTACTGACATAGTGTTTTTAGTGCCTTTTTACTGTGTGTTTAAATGTAATCACATGGATCTCTTTTTTTCAGTTTGTCCTGTCTGTAATGAAATTCACCTATCCAACCTTATTTCAAGGGTGAGTCGTATAGTTAAGCATGGCATTTTATTGTCTTTAAACATGGCTGCAATAATTGATCACAAAGTCACTGTAGATGTTTTCAAAATGGTCTGAATGCAAAATCCAGGTTTGACAGTACAGAAAGGGCTAACTCCCTCCGTGTCTCTGTCCAAGATGGCAGACATTTATTGGGGCGCTCCTGCTCCTGCTCTCTGGCAAGCTGGGATGGGTAGAAATGAGCCGCATCTCCAGGTACACTCCTGTAACAAGTCCATTTACATATATTCAACTACATACACTTTAAGAGGCCAGCATGTTTGATCCATTTCAATACTGACTTTCAGATCTGCTGCCTTCGCCTGGCTTCCAGGCTCCCTCCTGTTTGTAGGAAACATTTATGCGGGCTCCAGAGCTCTATCACGCCTCGTGAGTCACCGCATGCTCGCCTTACACTGGGGCTTCGAATGTACTATACGTAGTGATTGATTGAATAACATCACATTTCTTTCTCCTTCCAGGAGATTCCTTTCTTCTTCACTCTGCAAAACTCCTCTCATGTTGTTAGCTATGTCATCTTGAAGGCTGTTCATAGAGAAGTAAGAGTATGCCCTAGATGCTGTTTTTACACGCTACTTCTAATTGCAAACAAGCCACTCCCGAAAGATACTGGAAGGAAAACTTGTTTTTTTTTTGTTGTTTTTTTTGCTGCAGGGCTTCCGCTACAGTTGTTAAGTGTAATTTACTTTCAAACTGATCCACAGTTCAGGAATACAGTGGACTCTCAGAACTAGAGTAGTTTCGCAATATAGAAACCGTTTATTATCATGACAACATTATAGAATATAGAAATGGACCAAAAAAAGCAAGACAATCATTAGCCAATCTTTAGTGTACCAAATTAATCCAGAAAACAAATAAATCCAAAGTCTAATGCCTCCCGGAAGAAATTTTGTTGAATAACAAGAGTCCACACAGTACATGACTTGTTTTAGTTCTTTTGTTGTTGTTGTTGTTGTTTCTCCCAAGAGTCCTCCCCCCAGAGTTGTATAAATGTAACTCACCCATAAATGAAACTACAGTAAAGCTCCAAGTAACTACAACACTCTTAAGCACCAAGACAAAGATCCTCCTGTTATGTTGAGGTTGAAAGTGACCTGTTTAAAAATATAGAAAGAAAAAGAAATATTAAATTAAATATATTCTGTTGCCCCCCCCCCCCCTCCCTTAAAACTAATGTTTAAAACATTACATTTGAATTGTGTAATTCTAATTTAGAGCAAGTCAAATAGACTCATGAACAGAAACAAACCCAACAGGATGGTTAAAGTTACAACAAAAAATGCTGTTATTCCAGGGCTTCCACGATTGTTGTGAAGTGTTATCCATCCATCCATTTTCTGAGCCGCTTATCCTCACAAAGGTCGCGGGAGTGCTGGAGCCTATCCCATCTATCTTCGGGCAGGAGGCGGGGTACACCCTTAACTGGTTGCCAGGCAATCGCAGGGCACATACAAACAAACAACCATACCCACTCACATTCACACCTATGGGCAATTTAGAGTCTTCGATTAACGTACCATGCATGTTTTTGGGATGTGGGAGGAAACCGGAGTGCCCGGAAAAAACCCACGCAGGCACGGGGGGAACATGCAAACTCCACACAGGCGGGGCCGGGGATGGAACCCCGGTCCTCAGAACTGTGTGGCAGACACTCAAACCAGTCGACCACCGTGCCGCCTGTGAAGTGTTATTTCCCTGTAATTCCCTGTAACAATATTGTATTCAAGTAAATTGAGTTGCTTCTTAACAAATCCAAATTAAATTGGACGGAGAATGGTTTGATTCGTTTTTCGCCCCTCTATCCAGGTCGGACGACCAATTTGAATGTTCTTAATGGTGATAGAACTCCTGACATCAATCATGTCGTGGAATTGTCATCCTCTCCCGAATCATGCAGCAACATTATCACTAAATCAGCATTAGTACACACAACTCTAAACAATGTGTTAGTGTGAATCCTAGTGCAAAAGCCACACAAGCTTGTCCATCAGGGGTGCTGTGGGGTGTGTTTCTATCACAATGACAGAAATGCTCAATTATATGAAATATATGAGATAAAATAAGTATATATCGCTGCTTTAAAGTCACCGGATAGTCTCATGCTGAATGTAGGCTATCGTATGAACATCAAAAATGTCTTTTGATGGACAATTTTGTTTCTCTTCCTTATTACAGAAAATTGAGTGGCTGAAATTTATCAGGTTTGTGATTTATTTTGTATTTTGTGGTATTTTTTGCTATATGAAAATAAGAACCCTATTATCTCTTTCTTCCTCTGTTAGCATATGTCTTGTGCTGCTTTCAGCCATCAACCTTCCTGCCTATGATCCCCAGGTATTCATTTTCTTTTTGATATACAGACAGACATGATGATTATTTGTAAAGTTAATCAATGTGATTGTACACATCGTAGTTTGATTTCACCGGTTACATGTGGGCCATTGCTCATCTAGTCTGTGTTGGTAAGTTTAGAATTTTAAGTACTGTACTTACTTTTAAGCGTCACTTTTGTCCATGACTTTTACTGTTTTTGTTTTGCATTTTCAGGTGCTTACAGAGTGTTTCAAGTTCACTACAAATCTAGTAATTTGAGGTAAGGGTGAGCACATTTGATTGCAATAGAAGCAATATTCAAATTAATTAATCACTTTTCATGTAACTTTTCTGGCATAGCGACATTGAGCAGCAATGTGTTAACTACCTGTTCAGGTAAGAACAAACCATGTAGAATAACGTATTTATGATAATAACAAAGTCAGACACTAAACAGAACTTTTTTTTTTGTAACAGCGTTCTGCTGCTGGCAATGGCCGCCCACCCAACAGGTGAGAATTATTGTTGTGAGTTCCCTTGAATGTCTTCGTCTAAGTTGTACAGTGGCAATCCGAAGTGTTACACTTTGACCTTTGTTCCCCCACAGGTGACCTCACAAGTGTCTTGGAGTTCCCCTCTCTTCAGTCCTACTCCTTCCGCGGCGGCTGCTGTGCCAGGTGAACCCACCATCACCGCTAACGTCTACTTACACCAACAATGTAACAGATAAGAGAAGGTTATTGGTTGAAATATTTCAGAAAACACTCACTTTTAACGTTAGGTACACCTGCAGTCTGATGAGATCAAATAGAGGACTGTTTAAATACCAATTCTAACTCAACCAGGAAATGTATTGGTCAATTCATGGATCAAACACCTATTGTGAATTCTTCCGTTCAGCTACTTGTTAGAGTGACAGCAAGTTTTTGTGTGAGTTCAGTATTTTGACCCCTTATATAAGCCAAATAAGATATTATGCTGCAGTGCAGTTTTATATCACTACAAACTACAACCATCATAATAAATGTTATAATTTTAATACATTAAGTTATGTATTTAAAGCATTAATTACAGCCAAAATAAGAGCTTTGCTGTTTTCTTGCACTGGTAATACAGTATGGTGAATGTAAATGGATAGTAATTGGCCTGAGACCTAATCAAAAAGAAGGATAAATTGATAACTGTATTAATCACACATTGATTGCATTGTCTTTTCACAGTGCCTTGCTGGGTTTTTTGTTGCTTTTGGCCACAGTCAAATTAAAAAGTGGATTGTCCCTTCAGCACTTTGCAGTGTGGATTTTTATGTCCAAGGTAAAAAAAACAAAGAAATAATAAAATTTTTCTTCATTCGTACAAAGACACAACTGTAAGACACAGAATAGTTCTACTCAATGTCCAATGTACTATTTGTTCCAGGTCACTGCCATGTTCCTGTCACCTCTCATTTTCTATATGGACATGAATACTCCATCTATAATTTGGTAAGTTGCAAGTTTAGTGGTTTAGTTTTTTTTAACACATATATTGCAGTGTTTCCATACCTTTATTGAGCTAAGGCACCCATTTTCAGAGGAAATTTTCACATTACACAACCAAACAAAAATGTCAGAAAGTATGAATACTGAATGATCTCGTCCCAGTTTACTCACAAATTTACTCAGTGACATCTTCATCTGTTCGCTTGAACACAAAACTGATATAAACAAAGGAAGCCATGACTTGGTATACGGCGACAACCAGTGGACACAGGTTCATATACTGTACATCATTGGCATAGATAGATATTTTGTAATTAATAGAAAAACAATTGACCAATTCAGTGAAATTTGGGGAATCACTGCTGTATTTGGTAATTACTGTTTTCAAATATTGCAGCAAAGAGTATTTTTTGTCTTTTTTCTACTAATGTCATTTATTGTTCTGGTTGCAGTATGGCAGTCAGTCACGTGAGCGAGGCTTTGCTGGTGTATTTTGAGAGAGAAACACAGTAATGTCAGCACTTCAGGATGGACCACACACTTCCTAAACAAATGTTCTTCTTTGGTGTATTTTAATATTTTTCACTTACTTAATGTTGCTCTGATAAACTACAGACCAAATAACATTTGTTTACATATTGTCTATTGTATACTCTTATTTTAGGGGAGACTAAGGGATAAAAAGCCACTACTGTTACGATCCTTAATGTACACCCAAACCTTTTTTTTTTTTTTTTTTAAATGAAATAAAAGAAATAAAATATGCATTGACACTTCATTTCACTTGGCATTTTTTATTTATTCAGCCTGTCCCAAGTTTATAGGTAGAGCAAGTGCGACAGGGGGATAGGTAAAGAGTATCATTAATAATGATACAGTCAATGTACTGTACATACAAAACGAGAACTACATTGAGTTCCTTGGTGGAGTTTTGACACTAACTAGTTTTGTGCTTAGCTCTCCTGCTGGCTACTCTTGGGAGAGAAGAGAGCAGTGAAAGGCTGTTTTCTCCTTAAACGAGACTGTGGGATCTTCTCCTCCTTTATATAACCTATGCAAATGGAGAGGAAAGTCACCTTTTCGTGTTTTTAAACTCTCATGAACATGAACAGGAAAGCAGTTTGAGACCTCTTTCGATGCATGTCTGAGTTGATGGGAATCCGACTTCCCAGAAGTTCTCCGGAGTGCTGGGAGGAATGAAGCGATGGCGATGCCGAGAGCATTCGGACAACTTCCTCTGTTTCTCCTCCTCTGGGAGATGGGTGTAATACTGGCAGAGGGAGAGTCAAACACAAAGAAAGTTGATATTTGAAAGAACGCATTCAATTCTGTGTATACATCGCACAGCAAAAGACATACAACTTCACATTCTTTGCAAGTGGTGCCTTTCAGTTTTCTTCTCTCGTCTTTCTTGCGGACCACTGCCACATGTGCAAACGTTGGGTGTCTAATCAAGAGAGAAACTTAATCTATGATCCTTTAAACTACCAGTGTGAAACAAAAGATGACAGTTGATAACTATAACTACAGTCAGACTGATCCAAGCAAAAATTTTAGAAAATCTCATTGTCTTGGAAACTTAGCATGAAACAGCCGCAGAATAAATTCCTCACTGCATTTTGCGCACTCGTGGAGAGTTTTCTGGAGACTCGTGTTCTAATTGGAGAGAAGCATAAAGACATAATTTTTTTATTGTTGTCATACAAACTGTTCACATGATACATTCCCCAGACCAGACACAACATTCGGCAGATATCCAATGCAAGAGCTCTATGAAAAAAATCTTACAAGTGATGAATTTTGATTGACCCACTTATCTCTTAAATCATTGAACAATATGTTCATTATTGTTGGAGACACACCACAGCAAATGACAACCAAAATGATGAGCACATTTATTAAAAAAAAATAAAATGAAAGTTTTCTCTTTCATTGTCTCAATCAACATTGTTGAAATGTTGATACTTGTTTGGTTGTACTTAATGTTGTGGCTGGTGGTGATTGTACTGTATATTGTCAAACTATGTACCATCTTCCTCCTCATCATCATCCTCAGAGGGATGATTGGCAACTTTTGAACTGTTGTAAGATATGTACTCGTCATGGGCAGTAGTGTCAAACAATCGATCCAGACTGTCGTTCGCCTTGTCACCAATTCCTTGGTCAGAAAATACTGGAGTCATTTTAACACATCTGGCTTTGACAATAAATGTTGGACAGGTCGGGAACGGGATTAGAGTGCTTCACCTGACACACTGTGTTCGTGCTGATCTTCTTCAACATGACCTTGGGGCAAGCTGTGACTGATCAAAGTGTAGTCGCTATCAAGTAATTCTTCAAAGTGCTGTTCGTGTTTGTAAACACAGAAACAAGTTATGTAAGAGATACATATAAAATGTATTAAATCATTTAGCATATTTTTACATAATCCCAGAAAACACTGAATGATATTGCAAGAAAAATTTACGTACATAGGATAGGGATTCAACCCTGCCGTAAATGACAAAAATCCACAAGTAATTGATGCCCCTCCTAAAAAAAGGTTTGTAGTTGACTATAGAGGCCACAAAATGGTAAAAAAGCACCATCTCTGTCAAAATGAAGCTCCTCAACTCACTTCAAAGTTCCTTGGCACCAAGATGCCAATAGCTGGCAGCAAAGCACTACTTTTGTCTAAATTAACAACTCACGTCAACATAGTTCTTTGGCACCTAGATGGTGCTAAAGCAGTTACTTTTACATGATACAGAGCTATGACCTGACCACAAAAACAGCAAATGTGAATTTTCAGTGAATAACAGACGATGGGTTAAAAAAATATGTGCAAAAAGGTGAAATCAGAAAGTATACAGGGGAACACCGTGATTATATTTAACAAGTTACTATTTTCTCAGTGAATAACTTTTTTTGTGGTGATTTTTGTGGTGATTTTTTTTTTTCTAATTTTGTTACCCTTTCACAAGTTAACACGAATTGTGTGTGTAACCTGCAAATTAATTTACAGTGTCAATGTAATGCTTGGTGGAAAAGCACAATTAGAGTTCAGGGGAAGTATTCATAAAGAATCTTAGTGCTAAAAGCAGCTGTGATGAAATTCTTAAAAGCCACACCCAAAATTCTATGATTTTCCGGTGGGGACACACATGATTTTTAGAAGAGCCAAGCACAAACAACCATTCAAACTCCCATTCACACCTATTGGCAATTTAGCGTGTTCCATTAACCAAACATGCATGTTTTTGGAATGTGGGAGGATAATTTTAAGGGCTGAAGAGATGTGATTACATATCCGACCTAGCATATTAATTTAAATGCAAGTAATCAATGTTGCAAGATTCTTGTAGGAGATTGCAACTGATATATTGATTTATTAGGGTCAGTCAACACCTTCTACATTAAATTATAAAACAAACAATTTGAGGTAAGCGATTACTTTAGATGAATATAAAAATATGGATTAATATTGGGTCAGTTTTTTTGTTTTTTAACCATGTTGGGAGGCAGCTGAGTGTGTTGAATGCAAGTTATACCGAGCAATGGGGTCAACTTCATAAAGATCAGTGTTTGAGTTTTTCTCAGAGTTGGTTACTGAGTGGAATCACTCTTGAGCTAAAACTGAGCAAAAGGGGATTATTAGACACAGGCCCAGATGTCCCAGAGGCTTCCCCAGTGTCCTGTAGTGAATATTGTAAGTCATGTGACTGTATTGTACCTCATCTGCACCTTGCTCACTTTCATACATCGAAAGGGCAAACGCGGGGTCAATGCTCCACATGTTCTCCACTCTTTGCTTCCTTACTGCTAAAAGAACAAAATTAGCACAATCAATTGGAATGTACCGATCTTAGGGACACAAATGATGTGCAAAGGTGACCATAGTCAACAACGGCAAAGCAAGCTTACCATCATCTGGATGAGCTCGTTTGTGTGAAGCATTGTGGAACTGAAGGTGCTTTTGTTTGTGGTGAGCTTTAGGTCCCATGTCAGGCTTCTTGAAAGCGGGACTTCCACAGTCAACACCTGGTGTTTGGTTGAGAACCTGTGAAGAGATTTTAAAACCGGACTGAAGTATAGGTAGACACATGCTTTTTTCGGGCCCGATACTGATTATTAGCAGTCAAGGAGGCCGATAACCGATATTTGGAGGGAAAATATTGCCGTAAAAATCTTGAATAATAATCCAACACTCAACATAACAACCTTTATGCATGCAGATTTGCAAAGTGTTTTTTTTTTTTTAATCTTAGACATCTTTGTTTTAAAAAACAGTGCAGGGAGCTCCCAGGATTTGTAGCACGTCTTATGAAGTTTAATGCAGAGCTCCCTAAAGTTATCACAGTAAATAAAAATGTCATCCATCCATCCATTTTCTGTACCGCTTATCCTCACTAGGGTCACGGGCGTGCTGGAGCCTATCCCAGCTATCTTATCAGGGTGTACCCCGGGAAAGAGGCAGGGTACACCCTGAACTGGTCGTCCAAAATTTCAGTATTACTAAAATATTAATCTTTCACTTATCTTCGTTTTAAGTTAAAACAACAAGGGTAGGGAGGTCTCAGGGTCAGCAGCATCTCTTATAAAGTTAACTGAAAATTTAAATAAACAAATAGTTCCCTGTAGTTTACCCAGTTTTAAATTGATCTCTTATCGGCCGTCAAATAAGAAAGAAAGAAAAAAAGTGTGGGTCAAAATGTTGAACATTCGCGTCGATAATCAGTCGCTCTCTAGACTTGAGGCTTAGTTAAGTTGATCAGTTTTTGGGGTGGTTGTAGAATTATATATAAAAAATAAATAAATACAATTGGCTAGCAACCAGTTTAGGGTGTACCCCGCCTCCTGCCCGCAGTTAGCTGGGATAGGATCCAGCATACCCGCGACCCAAGTGAAGATAAGCGTTGTAGAAAATGGATGGGAAAAAAAAAATCTCACTCACCACTTTGGTGTCCAATTTCTTCCCATTTCCGTAGTCGCACGTTTTGCCCTCCTCCAGCCCTTTTGGATCATCATCATCTCCCTTCTTCGATTGTACTTTCACGAGAGAGTCAATATCATTCAACTTTTCACCGTGAGGACGAAGACATGTTGACTTTGCTGTGGTCGAGTCTGGACTGTAGATGGGTGTGGACGGTGAAGAGATACGACGAGGCCTTCACACCGGGACACAAATACAGTTTGAATTATAGAGGTCGTTAAAACAATAATGCTTGATATATTCTCTTCTTGTTTACTGTATAGTAGACATTTTTAGTCCTTACTTTAGACAAACATTAGACAAGGGCAATTTTGAGCTGTAACGCTGACCTGCAGCTGCGTTTTTCTGAGAAAATAATCAGAAATATTAGAGAACTCCGTCAGAGAAAAGGACTTAAACACATACTGTATATATAATTATGAAGGCTAGAGCATGAACACAACCCACCATATGAGATGTGTTGACAAGTTCAAGGCCACAAGTTTCTGCTATCACTTCTCCTCCAATCTCCTCCTCTCCTGACATTAGACAGACATCAATTTCAGCATCAACCCACAGTTAGACATTTGACATTTCCTTGATTTTCTATGCAATTAACATTCAATGCATTGGATTAGCGATTGTGTGGGATTGTTTTTTTTTTTTTTTTAGATTTCAATAGGATGGGAGACTCTGAATGTTTTAAAATCATATTTTAATGCCAGTGTGTTGTGGGGATAAGCGGTACGGAAAATGAATGAATGAATCAACAGCGCCCCTGCTGGTTACCACCAAGTAGGGCACTCAATTTTGTCTCAAATGTTTCAAGACCCGATTAATCGACAATCAATTCAATTGATTAATCAATTCAGCACTTATACCGATCCCTAATGGAAAGGTAAAATAAATGTTTCGCTTTAAATAACACTCTAGAGCATCATTGTCCATGTGGGATACCAGAACATTTCCTAAAATAAAAAAACTTTATATTAACATGTTTAAAAAGGAATGCTGATAGATTGTTCAGATGATTGGGTGCAAAATTCTATTAAAGAAGCTACAAGTACAAACAGTAAATGAAAAAAAAAAAAACATAAAAGGTATGGTCATCACAGAAATAATTACATTACTGTAACGTCCAACAATGCCACTTCAAATCTTACCGAAAATCTGGGATGTTTCCATTTCACATGTGTTATGAACAAGCACTTGTGTTCTTTTAGTGTTTTTTGTAGTGTCACTTGATTCTTTATCTGAAAAGAACACAAATTACAAGACTTATCCCTCATTTTACAGCTACCACATGAGAGTGCAAATATTGACGTTTGAAAGTGACCTTTGAAAAGTGATCTGTTGAACTTGATTGACGGCTCCTCTGCATAGTGAACATGTTTGCTGTTGTCCATGTATTTACGTTTCTTCAGTTTGTTTGCTACGGGAAGCGAGCTGGCCAGGACTGGCGAGTCTGGGATGACGCCATCTTCATGTTCTGGGGAGAGGGCCACCTGCGGTTCGGAGCTAATAATAACAATATCACACACCTACAGGGCTCAGTTAGGGAGCTGAAACTTGGAGCTTACAACTAAAAACCCTTCACTAAACAGCCAAAAGCAGAACATAAACAAGCATGTCTGCAATGATTTCTTTAAGTGTGAATAATCATACGAAATTAGTCTTCACCTACAAACAATGATTAAAAAAAACATAGAAAGCTGGCCGAGACGCACTCACCACCTCTGTAATATTTGCAGCTCGGTGTGAAGTTTGCGGTTTTCGTCCTCTAGGCGCTTTCTTTCATACGCTATTGAGAAAACACACACACAGTCAACAATGAGCAATGAGATAAGACAGTATTGTATAGAAAAATATAACATTTAACAAGTGAAAAGCAAGAACTCGAGTTAGAAACTGCAGATATACACACAAACGCTCACTCAGTTTGGTGAGGATCCACTCGCTGTGGTCTTGGCATTTTTTCAAGTTTTCCTCCAAGATTGCACATCGATCGCATTCTTTTGTTCGCAGCCTTAAAGCAGAATAAAATGTAGTTAGTCTTCAAATTACACTGACAATACAATGACACTGCTGAAATTTCTGTATTCATTTGAAATTGACTTCTTAAAATTAATTCTGACAAAATCCACACCTCTCTCTCTTACACATACACTTCATATATAATCATATACAGTCTTAACATGGGATGTGTAAGCTTCCTTAAAACAGGAAGCATAAATGTTAGCAGTCTTTGGAGTTACCTATCCTCCAAGAGACTACTGGCATCCTGTAGAGTTTTGATTTGTTCTTTCAGCTCCTGGTTATGTGTATAAAACAGTTGAAGACTCTCTGCATCTCTGTGATGAACAAATATAATAACAGTCAGTTTGGTGTTGTTAAATCTGAATTAAGACCAAATAATCTCATCTAAATGTGACAATATAAAATATTTTAATTGTTACAGTTATACAGTTATTCTTTAAAAGGGTAGCATACTCACAGACGGCGTTCGTTTTTCAACTTGCACACTTTTTCCTCAAGTTCTTAAAGGAGAGATCAAGTTTATAGCGCAACACCCAAAACATGAAAACATCTACCATGGCCATCATACATCTTAAATTCACATTACACACCTAAAATATGGATTAAACATGATTTATGTATTCCCATGAAGTCAAGAACGAAGATTTTTGACATTGCAAAGATGTATTACCCTGAAGTCCTTTTTGTTGGCATTCCCGTAGTTGCATCCATAAAGTGTGAAAGGGGTCAGCTGGTTTGGGTGTGTTTGCAGGGCTGCTCATCCTCAGTTCCCTACAAGCCAGAGGAGACAAGACAGTGGAAAAAAAATAATAATAATACTTTCGTACTTAAGTACGTTTCAGAGTCTGTAACTTTTTTTAATTCAATAATGAGTTGAATCGGTACTATTATATCGGTAATATTTTTAAACAAGTAGTTCTACTTAAGTAAAGCGTGTGAGTGATGTTTCCATCTCTGGTAGAGTTTAAAAAAACAAACTGATAATAATAGTGGTACTGGCAGTACTTTTACATGGCATTGTTTGCGCCGTGGCATTTGTTTAACCGTTTCATTGGTTATCTTGACATGTCCTGTACAATACTCCTTAAGTGTGTGTTTGAAGACGACACACAAGTTCATCAAATATGCCAAGTTATGACGAAGAACAAAACGAATTAGCTCAACCGCTAACTCCACTGTCAATCCCCCCCAAGGAAAACAGCGACACATACGCAACAAGCCAGACACACAACATTAACCACTTAATTAGTCATAAGTACAGTACCACCCGCTTTTGTTGTCCTGTTGACAAAAATGACAATTACAATGATTAAATGACAACTAGTAGAACGCCAAACTTGTTATACAACTGCTACTTACGCTGACGAATACGAGACGGTAATGAATGCAGGGAAATTAACATTTCAAATGTATGAAAATGTTCAAGAACGTAATGGAGGAGGTCAAAAAAAGCTTAATAAATTCCAAATCCGCGCGCTGAATTACGTGTTCCGCATAGATAACAATTCGTAGAGAAACTACTTTGAGCTGCGTGCATACGGCTGCGCTAAACTAGTGGGGGCAACAAGGATGCGTGCCCACTGTGCTGCATACGGTTTGCACACAACGCCTTCCAGCCACAACAAGGGAACGGAGAATAACCTTTAATAGGTGAAAATTGATTTTCCTTGTTTTTTATTTCTGCTCTTTTTACAAATATTCGGTAAAACGCTTTCGCCAGCTGCTACAGCACGCTAGCGTATCTATTGTCTATTGTTATCTGTTCGTGCTGATGAAGTCTCGTGCTTTTTTTTTTTTTTTTGAGAAACACAGAACATACAAATTCAATCGCCAGGGGGTGAAATCCAAACACAACCAAAAAGTCAGTGTCTCATTGCAGAAATACATTATATAATCTAAAGTGTTTGATTAAGTGT